>NC_050068.2:287075420-287377943 GCF_009764565.3 Dermochelys coriacea | reverse complement strand
TGCACCGCTGTAGCACATTGGTGAAGAGACCTCTCCCGTCGGCATAATTACTCCACCTCCACGAGAGGCTCTCCCGCTGACATAGCGCTGTCCACACAAGTGCTTAGGTTGGTGTAACTTGCGTCACTTACGGGTAGCTTTTTACACCCCTGAGCGACATAGGTTATACTGACATAAGCAGTAGTGTAGACCTGCACTCCCATTTGATTCTATTTAACAGAATTTCAGATGATTTTAGTTGCCTTACATTCATTAGACAAATAGAGAGAAGAAATAAAGAAGCTAGCTCAAATACACACTAAGCTATTTATCTTTAAAATATTTTGATTTTCCCACCTGTATTGATAAATATTAAAAAGAATGTCTTGCTTGGTGGTTTACAACAAGCAAAACTAACTTCACAGCAACAGAATCCAAAACCTAAATTATTTTTAATGGAATAGTAAGAAAAGTAAGCATTAGGAATTTTTAAAAATTGTAACATGCTAAAAACCCTCTGTGATTCTTACATCTGGGGAAATGGCTTACCGGGGATTCAAAGCACAGAAACAATATCAATCTAAATTTAAAATATTTTGCAGGGGGTTGGAATTGTGTCCGCATGAACGTAAATAAGTTCTATTCATCTATCTGTTTCAAAATATACAGATTATCAAAAGACTTTTTTCTTGCTTCAGATGAAGATATTATTTGTGCCCTCATATTATTTTTACGTACGTGTAAATAATACCTTTCTACTTCATCTATTTGTTTAATATACCGATGTGCTATGGGTCACAGAAAAAAGCAAATTGCCTGCTTATGCATGTTTACCAAAGCTTGTAATTGAGGAATTATGAATTTAATTGTCCAAGAGACACTTGCCTCTTGAATAATGAGTGCATCTCTGGCACAGCTTTTTCACTTTGAATCAGAAATCCAGGAAAGGACAAGGAAACAACGGGATCAGCAGAAAGAACAAGCAAAGCTGCTAAAGGAAGAAAACAGAGACAGATGGAGGAATCTGTGTTACATCACACAGAACCAGCGCTTCAGCAAGTAAGGATATTAATTGCTCAGTACATATACACAATGATAAACAGCAGATTATTCAGAGTAAAGATGTGTCCTGTATGATGGCTACAGATTGCACTCCTAGCTGCTGCTATTCTGTTTGAGCTCTGCTGACCAAACCTCTTTCGGGTTGGTTGAAAAATGAGGGATTAACCCTAAATTTTCCTATCACGTTGGCTTCCAAAGCAACTAATCTTAAAATATCACCTATCTCTGCCTCCAGCTCAGGCTGTCCCAGACACTCTACCACCTGACAAGGTTCTCTCTTCCCCTGAGCAGGAAGTTTTAGGATTTAGGATCCTTTTTATTAAAAAGAGACTTACTAAGGAAGATCATTTTAGAGAGAACCTTGATAGGAGGACTGAACCTAAAAATAAAGATTTTGTTTAGGAAGGCTGAGATTTTGTCTGTGCTCAGTTAGGCTTTACCGTCTGCCTGAGTGTACTCCTTGAATGATGCTCTGAATCAGGGAGACAATACTTAGTCTTATAGAAATCATACATATCACCAGAAATGATTGTTCTACAGAACCTTGAGTCACCTCTTAATTACACCAGTATAATTCCATTATCTTCAGTGGAGCTACAATAGGGTAAATAAGGGGACAATCAGACCTTAGATGTCTTCAATAAAATCATTATTGTGAGATAGGACCCTAAAGTTGTTGTAAACTGCAGCATCCATTATTTCAGTACTTAAATCCCTCAGTTGCATGTATGCCGCAGGAGGAAGCAAAAGCACTTAGACATAACCCGGATGCAAACACCACCTCCTCAGATCATCTTTAATATTTAGTAAATGTAGTAATTTGTTTAATTTTATATCATTGTTTTAGTAAGGCTTTTGATACAGTCCAACACACCACATTCTCATAAGCAAACTAGGGAAATATGGCCCAGAGGAAATTACTACAGGTAGGTGCACAACTGGTTGAAAGACCGTACTCAAAGAGTAATTATCAATGGTTTGCTGTCAAAACTGGGAGAATGTATCTAGTGGGGTATTGGAGGGGTCAGTTCTGAGTCTGATATTATTCAATATTTTTATTAATGACTTGCATAATAGAGTGGAGAGAATGCTTATAAAATTTGCAAATGACACCAAGCTGGGAAGGGTTGCAATGACTTTGAAGGACAGAATTAGAATTCAAAATGACCTTAAATTGAAGAACTGGTCTGAAGTCAACAAGATGAAATTCAATAAAAGCAAGTACAAAATACTAAATTTAGGGGAAAAAATTAAATGCACAACTACAAAATTGGGTACAACTGGCTAGGCAGTCATACGGCAAAAAAGATCTGGGGCTTATAGTGGGTCATAAATTGAATATGAGTCAACAATGTGACACAGTTGGAAAAAAGGCTGATACCATTCAGGGGTGTATTAAGAGGAGTGTCATATGTAAGACACAGGAAGTAATTGTACCATTCTGCTCAGCACTGGTAAATCCTCTGCTGGGGTACTCTGTCCAGTTCTGGGCACTGCAATACAGGAAAGATGTGGACAACTTGGAGATGTCTCAGAAAGAGAGCAATAAAAAATGATAAAAGGTTTAGAAAACCTGACCTATGAGAAAACTTTTCTCAAATTGGGCATGTTTAGTCTTGAGAAAAGAAGACTGCGGGGAGACCTGATAAGTCTTCAAATATAGTAAGGGCTGTTACAAAGAGGATGAAGATCAATTGTTCTCTGTGTCCACTGAAGGTAGGTCAAGAAGTAAGGGGCTTAATCTGCATCAAAGGAGATTTAGGTTAGATATTAGGAAAAACTTTCTAACTATAAGGGTAGTTAAGCTCTGGAATAAGCTTCCAATGGAGGATGTAGCATCCCCATCATTGAAGATTTTTAAGAACAGGTTGGACAAACAATTGTCAGGGATGGTTTAAGTTTACTTGGTCCCACCTCAGTGCAGGGGCTGGACTTGATGATCTCTCAAGGTCCCTTCCAGCCCTAAATTTCTTGGATTCTGTGCCAAAGTTATATAGGATCACCACAGAAGAGCTTCAAAGCTAAAGCTGAAAGAAAGGGAGAATTTCTTGAATGATTTATCATATACTTGTGAAGAAATCAATGATCTACAGTTTTTCCCCTTGAATTTAGACACTGGCACAAAATTATTTTTATTTTAAACAAGATCGGGAAAGATCACTGGTAGAGAGATTAAACCATTGTTGCAACTAATCTAATACTCTTCAGTATGCCACTGGCAAAGCTGTTTGCTTTGATTTTAATCTGAACCTACATGACTTGCAGAATATTTGGAAAGACTATATTTTTCATTATTTTAATTTATCTACAGTTGCTTATCCAACAAATAAGTAAAGGATAAGAATCTGTGTTTATCTTCTTCCTATATTGCCCCCAAACCTGGCAGATTGTAATCATGTTTGGGTATAGACGATTTGACTCTAGGTTACTTGATCTTAATGTAACTGGATGAAAGGCCATAGACAGTTATGGGTTCCGCTTTTCTAGTACAGCCTTGCAGGGGTTTAGGGTACTGCTTGGTGTTAGAAAGCATACTGAAAACTAAATGGTAGTTGGTAGGCCTTAGTAGTATTCTTGGAAGACTGGAGATATCAAAAGATTATTTAATAACACACTCGAAGGCAATATTTTGGAGCTTAAACCTGATGGCCAGGAATGATCAAAACAAATAGGTAGGAGTAGAAAGAACAGATCACGAATGAGAAACTTCCCTGTAAAACAGACATTCTGTAAAAAAGCAAAATGAAAAGTGAACTCTTCTGTAAATGAGCATTTAAAAATATATTAATGTAAAAAAAGTGCTCTGTTTACCCTCTGAGAAATTACTGTACTTGTAATGAGGCTACAGTACTATGGCACTCCCACTGCATCAAGTCCTGTCTAAACATAAGCTTTACAATAAGTGGCTTGCTGTAATGTGTACATTCCTTGACTCCAAAGATCAGCTTTCCTATTAGTCGTTATTAAAGGTGTGCGACTGGCAGTGCTTGGAAAAAGAAGTGCTGAATATATCCACCCCCAAAACAGCACAGTAGTAACAAGGCAAGCTTCCCCATATCTGCCTGCCAACATGCTTCATTCTTGTTCGGTGACGTCCATCTCAGATTCAGTATTGATATCCCTCCCATTCCTTGGCCTCTGTGCTGAGACAAACAAGGTGCCTATTAGTGATACGCGAGGTTGGTACTCTTGTAACATAGCTCTTCACTAGGAACTGGAATGAAAGCGCCATTTCATTTCGCATAGATTGCCAAATAGCTGAGAGGTGGTAACTGTATTCCGTCATTACCAATCTAGGTTGGATTTAAATGGTGACCTAGAAGTGAAAAACTCTGTTATTGCAAGATCTTGAAAAAATCCAGTTTCAGGATCTGAGTATAGTGGATGAATGCATTCTAGGGAATTGCTCTATGAATTAGTTATAGTACTTTTTGAGTATTACGTGATATAGTTCTCTGAAGCTCCTGCATAAATATCATCAATCCTTTTCCATTCATCTCGCACTTAAAAAATATGCTAAGCTTTTACAACCTTGCAGCACCATCTCAGCAGGTCAGATGTTTCTCAAGGTTGTGCCTTTTGAAATAAATACCTCTAGGCAAGTGAAAAGGAGATATTGCTACAATTAAGTAAAATAATGAAAATATCATAAATAAAATAGATCATGTAAGTGTTTGATATTCTAAAAATTAAGGTTAAAAATGTAGGTTTTAAAAACTAAATAAATATAACACATTTGTATAATTTATAAAAACATACACTAATGCAAAAAAGACAATTTTTAGAGGTGTACAGTCCATTCATTAAAATCTTTTTGGTTTTTCAAAAGCCTCTTAAAACTATCTAGCTATCCATATTGCTATCCATTCTGCACTTATTTCCATAGTATCTGCAGTGAATAGACTAGAAATAGCTGAAAACATTTTGCAACATTTTTTCCTATTTTCAGTTTAAATTTTGAAATAAACTTTCATCAACATTTTGAATTTCAAAAAAAGTCAATTACATACAACTTTATTTTTATCTTGATCCTTATTAATTTGATAAAGTGTTTTACAGATAGACACCACAAGAAAAGTCTCCTTTGTCTTCAAATCAAAAGACAAAGGAATGCGTATACCACGATGAAATCTTTTAACTGTGTTTTTCCCCCTCACAGGCCTTGGGTGTCCAGTTATTTTAAAAATATTCCCATGTACATCTACTGCCAGCCAATAATGCAAGCCAGTCAAAGAGTGAAAAACAGAAAAATATAAAAAAATGGAAATGACAGGAAGAAATAAAAATTGTATTTTAAAATATTTATTTTTGTAGTGGGCCACCGTCACATGTTTTAAATAAAAAAAATTTCTTTCCCTTTGATCATATTCACGATGCGCTGGGATTTAATATCTTTCAGGGAAAATAAATCTGCCACAAACAGTCCACTGCTCTTTTTCCCTCAGACTTTTAGAATAACAATACAATAATCTGATGCTTGGAGATTCAAGAATACTCTCATATCTGAAATGCTCATTAATGTTAATGGGAGCTACAATCACATCAAGGTGTGAATCCATCATATTCATAAGCTAAAAGATGAACTATGGACAACTGCAGTTTTTTATCAAGAAGTTATAAATTGGTCTACCACATATGGGGTCAAATCCTACTTGCCCAGCGCATGTGCATACTGTTCCTACACTGCAGAAAATGTCAATCCCACTTTGCTGGTTGCTCCAGAAACCTATGGATTACAGACACCCCTTTCCCCCTGAACACCCTTCCCACACACAACATGCCAGGAAATGCAAGGGGCATACTGGCACAGATTTATGGATCTGGATAAGGTCCACGTTTGAGGATGAGCTTCATGATTTGGCAATGGCCTTTGTAGTTTATCTGTAAGGAAAGAGTCCTGTTGGTCATGTGCTGCTGACCAGAATGTACCAGCCTATTTGGAGATGGTAACACCACATCCCTTGCACTGGCCAGACTTTGGCCCATGAAAATCTCTACATGAAGGTAAAACCCCAAGAGGACAAACTGACACATACTGGTAGGGTCACAGAAGCACTTAACTTTTTGAAAGTTATCATAGAGCGAGGAGTTATATAAACAAGTGTCACATTTTTAATGGTGACTTTTGTCAAGTCAAACGCACAGGAGCTGAGTAAGTTACCACTAATGGTAAAAATCACATGCCCACTGAACACAATATCAACTTGTAGCTAATAGGCTAAGGAGAACCAGAGCTTGTGTTTGCTTTTCTTTTGCAATATTTCTACAAGAGTAAACTGTGCTTGATTTTCAGTTGACATATTATCCCTAGGCTATCTGGTTCAAAGAATAGGTAATGAGATATAGAAACTTCCATCCCCAAGTCAGCTATCTGAATGCAGTCCAGGTCCTTGGTGCTGAAAATGATTTATCACCTGACTGCTATTAGATGACCTGCCATAGATGAAATGAATTGGTAGTCTTAGTTAGACAGACAGTTAGTCACAGCAATACAAACGTACCAGCACAGTTTGCACTAAATGGCACTTCAGTTTGCAGTTTCAGCAAAAAGGTGAAGAACTGTGTGAACTGGTGTTTTCCCAGCTAGCTCTAAACCAAATTCACATGCTGTGTAGAGTCAAACAACCCCCCCCTCCTTGGGGTTTGAATTTAATGGTAAAAAAAAAATTCTAAGAAGACAATGAAAATTGGAACTAAGACTTCTCAGATTTGGCTGCTCCTAAGGTTCCTACCTCAGGGCTGACCAGCCCCCCTCTAACTCCTGTACCCCAAGAGCACCACTCTCGCCTTCCTCTTATCCAGGTGAGTTAACAAGCCACTTGTTTGGATAAGCCTCAAGTTCCAGGCTGATCATGTACAATATGCATATAGACCTATCATACCATCTCCTCTCTAGAGGAGGTGGCCACAGAACGGAGTTAAGAAAACCCATTGTCAGGGCAGGAACGTTTGTACTGCTGATGGTTTACTTATTGTGAGGGGAGAGTACTTCAGCTTCTAGAATGTTAACTTGGCACCTTTCATGAGCACTAATTTCCATTTTAAACAATTAAATACAATTTCCTTGTTGATAAGATCATCAGCCTACAGCGTTGAACCAAAGCCATTGAGGGATGGATTCTGACACTTATACTGTCGTACCACTTACACAAGCAGTCCCATAGAGTCCCACAATGAGATTTCCCAACATGGATTACAGAGTTCTAGCCCAAATTGCAGATAACTGGCTCAGCTGCCAAAATAGCAACCTTGTCAATGTCTGAGATCCATAAGCTACTAAAAATGGAAAGAAGCTATAACTCAGCAATGCCGTGCTTTGGGTCTAAGCAATATTCCCATCATCAGTTGTCTGCGAATTGATAGTATTCTTGCTTTTGAATTATTTGGGGGTTATTTTGAGGCAGACAAGCTAAAAGGCATGGGCTTAGATACATCAAATGTATTCAGGATGTAAGCATATTTCGGTACTGCCCTAAGCCTGGCCCTGACTCTGGTGTGAGCCCAAGCCCCCCTTCTGTCCACATGCAAATCAGTCTGACTTGTGTCAGAAAGCACTCAGGTCCTAGGCCCCTGCTAAGGGGGTGAGTCAGAGGGTAAGCCCGAGTCCCGCTGTGACTTAGATCTAAACCAGAGATGGGCAAACTACAGCCCGCGGGACCGTCCTACTCAGTCCTTGAGCTCCCGGCCAGGGAGGCTAGCCCTCGGCCCCACCCCTTCTGTCCCCCCTCCCCCACAGCCTCAGCTTGCCGTTCTGCCAGCACTCTGGGCGGCTCAGCTGCCAGTCCTGTTGCTCTGAGCGGCGAGGTAAGGGGGCAGAGGGCGGGTTGGATAAGGGGCAAGGGGTCCTGGGGGGCAGTCAGGGGACAGGGGAGGTTGGATGGGGGTGGGGTCCTGGGGTGGTGGTTAGGGGCAAGAGGTCCTGGGAGGGGGCAATCAGGGGACAAGGAGCAGTGGGGATTGGATGGGTCGGGTGTTCTGAGGGGAGCAGTCATGGGGTGGGAAGTGGAAGGCGGTGGATAGGGAGCAGGGGCCAGGCTATTTAGGGAGGCACCGCTTACTCTACCCAGCTCTCCATACAGTTTTGGAACCCCGATGTGGCCCTTGGGCCAAAAAGCTTGCCCACCCCTGATCTAAGCCCTGTCATTTTGGAGTGAGGATGCAGCTCAAGCCAGAGACCTGAGTCAGAAGGGTTGTGTAGTGTAGTAGGACATATCCCCACAGCTGTGAGACTTGGGTCCAGAAACTGTAAGACCAGGTTTACAGTGGAGTGTGAATGCTCAAGGATCAGCTTGGAAACACCAGTCCAGAAGCCCAGGTCCCACATACATGTGTAGTGCCCCCTCTCTACCTGGTTACCTCCTTTAATGCCAATCCGCATACAGGTTTTGATGGACAGGTCTGGGCTCTTTTGGATCCCGCCACCCACTCAGCGGAGTGTATCTTCTTTCTTTTTTTTCTATGAAATTATTTGGCGGTGTCTCCACCCTCCTCGCTCCTTCCTGGCAGGGTCACCAGGGCAGCTTGGGTGGAAAATTTTAACTACAAAGTAATCCCCACTTACTTGCCAGATAGTTGGAGACTTCCAAGAAATAACACAAACACATAAAAATATATTTAACACAATAATTATATTAAACAGGAGACAAATACAACATAACAAGGTAAAGCACTATTTTTAGGGTCACCGGTGCCCACACCGCAAATACCCATGACTTGATGTAGCAAATGTAAAATTAATGTCCTGTTGGTAAGCGTACTTTTCTGGGGCCCTTGATGACCTATAACCACAAAATTCTTCTTTGCAGTGGTTTAGCAGCGTGGCTGACTGGGTTCAGTACAGCCCAAAGGACTCACAAGTGGAAGAAGGTGGTAAATCCATCCACAGGTGTAATATGCAGCTGTTATAAAATCCTCAAACCCTTACTCCCTGGCTTGAGGACACAGTTAAGGGAGTAGGGGGTCCCCAGAACAAATTCCCTGACTAACTAACTAAACAATGGTGCACTCACAAACTCCATGAATGATCCTCAGGTTCGAAGATGACTCTGGATTCCTCAGTCACTGCAGGGGGGCTGCTCTCTCCTGGCAGGGATCCTCCTCAGGCAGGAATCAGGCTGCGTCGGTCCCAGAATTTCCCCTCACCACAAAGGGGTGCAGGGCTCAAGGTGTAGATTACACAACTACACTAACATCCAAACGGTAGCCTCCTAGCCTAGCCTCCAGTCACACACTCCGCAGGCAGCTTCCCTGGACTAGCAGACAGAGCAGAGCTGACCCTGTGCTGACTGGTCTCACCTAGGGAGCTGGAGGGCGAACTCAGCCTTTTGAGAAGTTTCCCAGCAAACTCTACAAATTGGGAATCATCAGTGGGGAAGGAAAACATCTAGCTGAGGGATCTGCTGTCAGATCTAGGGATCTCTAGGATCTCTGTCCCTAGAGGCCTGTTCTCTGCCTGCATGCAGGTCTGGGAACCAGGGCCGATGCAAGGACGTTTTGCGCCCTAGGCGAAACTTCCACCTTGCACCCCCCCCACCCTGAGGCGCCCCTCCTGCGGCAGCTCCCCGCGCCCCTCTGCCCCAGCTCTCCTCCGCTCCACTGCCTCCCCGGAGCGTGCTTTTGGCTGCCCCCAACCACTTGGCGCCCTAGGTGACCGCCTAGTTCGCCTAGTGGTTGCACCAGCCCTGTCTGGGACTCTCCAGCTCCCTACACAACCAGTCCTCCCCTTTTCCTTGCTGGCTCCAGACTGACTACAAAATGGCTTCTCTCACTCCCCATTGGTTGCTGGGCGGACTCTGAGTCTGCCTTGGCTCCCCCTCCCTACCAGGGACAGCATGCCTCTCCCTAAGCCGCCCCCAGAAAGAGTCCCAGGAATCTATGTAATCTCCTTGGGGGTTACACGTGGGCTTACAAAGCACTTGTAGACGTACCCTCAGTTTTTCACAAAGCATATGTTAATTTTTATTTTAATGAAATGGCTTAAACAAAAGCTAACATCTGATTGGTGTCCACCCCATGGATTCCATTCAGGGGTCAGTGTGGTCTAATGGATAGGGCCACAGACAAAGAGTCAGAAGACCTGGCTTTTGTTCCTCGCTCTACTACTGACTCATTGTATGAAACTGGATGAGCCACTGAGTCTCCTATTTGCAGCAAACATTAAATGGAAGCTGCAGGTGCCCAACCCCTCTTAAGGTCAAGCTATAGGAATCTCTGATTTGGCAAACAAAATTAGTGGTCACTTTTGAAAAAGTCACCTCTAATTTCTCTGTGCCTCAATTTTCCCATCTATAAAGTTAGGATAATGATGTTTACACTCATTTCTAAAGCACTTCGAGATCTACAGATGAAAAGCACTATAAAAGTGGATTATAAGAAGCAAGCTTTAGATGATATACGTGTCTAGCTCTCTGAATAACGATATCTCCTCCCCAGTCAGCTCATCATGCCAGCCCAGTGTTTTCAATTTTCTTCCTTGTTCAGCACTTTCTTGTATTTGACATTTTTCCCCCTCACTCGAACGGGGTGAGAAAAGAGGAGAGAAGGCTTGTCAGTGAATTATTTAGAAATATTTTTAATAATTTGAATTCCTTCATCCCAGCTCTCTCTCCTTTTTAGTTATCCTCTACTGCAACCCCAGGACTTTTGGGGCTGTTACAACTTGATCCCATATTAGCTGCTTGCGGGTGGCCTGCATCTTTCCCTTTTGGTGTCCTCTGCTGCTTCTTAACACCGTTAAGATTGTATGAGCCAGGCCCTAAACTGCCTAGCTTTTCTACTGCTGGCATTTTGTCTTCAAAGGACCATTGCTGTGGGCATTCAAGTCTCTGCAAGCAGTGAAAAGACTCTGAAAGCCTTTGAAATTTATGAGTCTCCACAGCATGTCAGAGTAATGATGAGCATGAAAGAAAATCTTTTATTTGTTTAAAAAGTTGGTAGACACTATATAATTAAAAAGACGAGAAGATTTGGGTTTGTCGTTTATTTTAAATGCAGGTTATTCTGAATCACTGGTTTCCACTCTGCTACACATTGGGCCAAATTCATCCCTGATTGTTATCCAATAACTTCACTGTTATTACATGCAGGATAAATCTGGTCCTTGTGTCTCAGCACACTCAGGGCATGTGTATATTAAATGATGAATGCTGAGTGTGATGTATGTATTCACTTACTTAGATTATAAAGTACCTTAATACAAGGACCACATAATTATTGGGGTAAAGAAACTTTTCAGTTGATATAAAAATTTTGACAGGTAATACACAAACAAAGAGGACGTGCCTTGCCTGGAAGAGCTTACTATCGTTTTACAGAGGGGGAAAACCACAACACTGGGCTGTAGGAGTACATGATAAAATGTTAGCAGACTTGGACAGAAGCTATGAACACAGAAAGACCAGGAGTACTTGTGGCACCTTAGAGACTAACAAATTTATTAGAGCATAAGCTTTCATGGGCTACAGCCCACTTCATCAGATACATAGAATGGAACATATAGTAAGAAGATATATTTATATATATATACAGAGAAGGTGGAAGTTGCCATACAAACTGTGAGAGGCTAATTAGTTAAGATGAGCTATTATCATCAGGAGAAAAAAACTTTTGTGGTGATAATCAAGATGGCCTATTTAGACAGTTGACAAGAAGGTGTGAAGATACTTAATTTAGGGAAATAGATTCAATATGTGTAATGACCCAGACTATAATCTAGAGGACAGTTACTTTTCATTCTGGTAATAATGTTGCTGCTTATATCACTTCAGCTTCTCAAAAATGGAAGCAGCCATTTGAATCTGCCTCTGGCAGTAGGGGACGATGGGCAACAGAGCCTCTTTGACAAGTGATTCAGCCAGCTGAAGCATTTCCTGAGACTGGGCCTCACAGGTTAACAGCAGTCCCCACAGTTCTTGGGGGGAATAGCAAAAGCCATCTGGAGTTTAGGGCATTCTGCCCTACTCAGGAGCAGAATCGTCAGTACTGCAGGCTGGAGGTAACCACATGGTGCTGCAAGAGGTTAATGGCTTCCAAAAAGAGTCATAGGACCCAGCCAATACCACAACAAATGGTGAGTTACTCCCAGGGTCAGCAGTGGAGGGGGAGAGTGGATCCTACACAGATACGATTCCAAACCGCGAAGTTCAGCTCTTACTCCCAGTCTGAACTTCCCCAAAATTCAAGGGAGTTTGAGCTGGGTCTTTTGTTTGGACCCATCTGTAGTCACAAGAGGCTTGGATCAGAATGGGGGAAAATGCATTCCCCACCAGCAGTGTCTCTTTCATGCAAGGGGCAGAACAAATGCAGGTGAACCAAGAAGGAGTCAAGAGTATAGTAGCCGCTCTGTGGTGCTACTCAAAGCAGTAGCCCGTGGAGAAGGAGCAGCAGCCTCAGCACAGCAGTGTGCTGCTGTTCAGCGCAGTGGCCAGGAAGGAGTATTGCAAGCTGGTAAGGTGATAGCCTGACATGGAGTCAATAACAATCATGGTTTTCAGCATGTACCTGGTAAAGAAAAGGGCCAAGGATAAAATATTGCCCAATACTGTAAAGGGAATAGAGCAATGAAATGACCTAAGCCATGTCATCCTAACCTGTCAAATGTTCAGTTGTTTTATTAGATAACATAGATAGAATCAGGTTTATTAACCCCTTTCATAAACTAGATAAGTTTAGACATGTTAAATCTATTAAGATAATAATCTATTATATTAATATGATAATCGTGGAAAGGTAATTTATGTTAGATTTCTGGGCAGCTGTTATTTGGTGAAAAATCTGAAAATCCAAGTATTGTGAAATCAATGAAACAAGAAAAGATTATTAAAGTATAATTACATGGAAGCATTTGAGGAATTACAAAGGAGTTCACAGAATCAAAATGAACATTTTCATAGAGCTACTGAATTGCTTATATCATACCTCATGTCAGAATTTACCCAGGGAAGAAAGTTGATTGGGCAGATATATTAAAAACAGAGGAAGAAAAGTACTTGAGGTTTTACACAGTTAGGTATGAGGCAAAAATAGAAACGACGTTAACCCAGGTTAAGGAAAAAAATACTGGAGTGACTAGTTTTAAATACCATGAGGCTTGTTCAGAAAGGAGAAGATTATGGAATGTTCCAATTCTAGAAGCCCATGTCTGCTTGCTGCATACCAGCTATCCAGAGGCACAATGAGCTGGCTGTGCAAGACCCCACGTCTGCTCAACAGTAAGAAGGTGCTGAACAGCTCAGGGGTTGGCAACAGAGTCTTGAGCCAGAGCCTGAGCTTGGCTGAAAGGAATATGGGATTTGATTGCAAAAGGCTGAAAGGGCCATTACATGGCTGCTTCTGAGGGAAAAATACCCTTTGAAAATAACAGTTGTGTGTACGGCTCAGATCAGCAGCAGCTCTTGTGGTGAATTTGGGCTGGACAGGACCCATAATCTGTGATCAAAGAAGTGTTGATATCACATGATTGTAAGACTTCAACAACCGTTTTAATTAGAATTTAACTATTTACCAGTGTCAAGGCAGACAGATAGACTGATAGGAAGCTAGCATAGCCTGAAAAGTGTGTAGTGTTAAACAGGGCGGGGTATGGCCAGGGTGGGTTGGGGATGAGTGGATTAAGAAGCTGATACTGTTCCTATTTAAATCAATGCCCAAATGCTCAGCACTGTAATGGAACTGGGTTGTGCCTTATGTGCATTCCCACTGCATTTTCTATCAGTAGAAATCCTATGTAGTTGCTGGAGGAAATTAAAGGTAGGCCTCCTGATCTCCCCAGGTAGTGAGTTTCTCCTCTGCAGGCAGGGTGAATCTAGCCTTTTGTGTACACCTGAGAATCTACTGGCCTGAGTCCAAGGCCCTGATCCAAATTTCATTGAACTCAGTGGGCTTTACTTAGGGGCCAAGTGATCATACAACTCATAATGGGCTGTAACAAAACGTGCAAGTGAATCGAATAAAAACAAAAATGAAAACACTTATGAAAACAGATGTGAGTATATTTCTCTCTCTCTCTCTCTTTTTCCTTTTATTGTTAGATGACCTGGCAACCCATCTAATCCATAAGTAGATAAATGACTGCTGCTGAGAGGGAAGAGGGGATTTCCTGATATTTTTCTAAGTACTTTCTCGTGTTTATTATATTTAATACTTTTTAAAATGTTGGTGCTAAGCGTATAAGATACAATTTGTTAAACTGTTTGTATCTGCTACTCCAAGTCTCTAAACTTTCCTAAAGACAGACGTTCATCGTTACTTCCCTGAGCAGCCCAATTTCTGGTTAGGGTGTCCCAGCACATACAATCCTAAGTACCAAGTAATTAGCTTTAAATATAGAATTTAATTTACATAACTTTGACATAACTGAGGTCCCAAAGCTGTGATGCTCTGGCACCCAGAGCTGTGAGCCACTGTACCCCTGTGCCTTAGTAAGACTGAGTGTTGTGGGAGAATTGAGTGTGTGTCAGCTCCCTGCCATACTAGCCTGTCCACCTCCCCAGCAAACTCCTCGAGACTCTGCCAGTTGTTACCTTGCCTTGCAGGTAACAATCAGTGAACCCCAGTTCCCAAGTTCCCCAGAGACGTCTGCAGTATATAGTCCCTCTCACTGAGCACTCACAGAAAGTATTATGTTTGCTGCCTCCAAAAAGCTGTGTATACATCAGCCCACTAGCTTAGCTGAGGACACACTCTATACTTCAATATAACAGCACTTTTATGGTTTATAGTAAAATTAAGAATGAGTTTATTAACAAAGAACAGAAATGTAAGTGATACTGAGCAAAAGAAAAAGATACAGATATGGTTACAAACAAACTAAACAAAACATGCTTCCTAGAGACTAAAAATTAATTTTAGCAAGTTACAATCTTTGCGATGCTGTTTGCTCACTTACATCAAGTTACCAGCATCACAGAATCAGAGGGTCCTGTCCCTTTTGTTCCCTAAATGATGGATAACTAGAATATGGTTTTGCTCCCCCTTAGATTTTTCCAAAGTCCATTGTCTTCATCTCAAGAGCCAGGAAAACTTCCTGGGTGGGTCAGGGGATGCAGAGTTGGAACCTTCATGTGCTCTGTAAATTGATTCCTCTACCACTTATTAGCTTAATTGTTTTGTTTACCTTATATGTAAATGTCCTTTATTGTCCTCTGCCTGTAAGCAAGCTGGTCTGACAGGTAAATCCACATTCCTTTGTCTAGGGTAGATGTGATTTATTCAAAGCCTCAAAACACATTTTCAAATCACATTTCGAGCTCTCATCCATAATTCCTTATACACAACCCTTACATATACCATGCAATGATTTTTGAGACCAGTCTGTACCAGTTTACGAATGATACCTTACATAACACCTCTTAGATACATATGTTGACTACATTGTATTGAGTGTAGTGACTACGTCAGGTCTGATATGAGTTATGGTATAGTGAGTCCTTTAGCTTTGAACAACTCTTAGGGTCACAAAAATCTAATATACTGATTGTATGCTCAGATTGTTTTATGCTTTCACAAAGGCTATCAGTAGCTGCTCACTAATGTGACAGAGGTGCATAATTAATTTTATTTCCACCCATTACTAACCTGAAAAACCATTCTGATACCATTGTGCTTCAAGTCAGCTCATCTTTGCTGATGTATTTCAGAGTAGCAGCCGTGTTAGTCTGTATTCGCAAAAAGAAAAGGAGTACTTGTGGCACCTTAGAGACTAACAAATTTATTAGAGCATAAGCTTTCGTGAGCTACAGCTCACTGCATCCGATGAAGTGAGCTGTAGCTCACGAAAGCTTATGCTCTAATAAATTTGTTAGTCTCTAAGGTGCCACAAGTACTCCTTTTCTTTTTGCTGATGTACTCCACCAAATCAACATCCCCTAGGGCTATAGTTTGAGCACTGTTGTGGTGTTTAGATGTTGCTTGTAATTATTAGAATTGGGAGCACTGGCTATTGGGTGTCTGAAAGGACAGGAAATGGGAAGGAGGGGGGAGGAGTTGAAGAGGCTGAGGGAGAGCTGCTGAGGGTGCAGCAGCAGCTTGGAAAAGAGGTTTCTACTTTAAAAAAATAAAGTCCTGTTGAAGTTTGTTAGTACCTTGCCTGGCTACTACAACAACTGTATAGAATAATTATATAATAGGTTGGAGAAGGCTGTTTGTGCAGTAGTCATTCTGGATATCCAGCTGTATTGTTAGTACTGTTCCTCATACATGTAACATACATATATTTATAATGTTAAAGAGTAGCATGTGAAAATGTTGATGTTTTATTCTTCAGTGCTCTCTGTCATATATTGAAATGTTCATTAAACATGCAAGTAATACCACTATGTAGTATAGTGTGAAATGAATGCATAATTTAGATAAATTTTTGTGTGTTATGTGGGTTATTTGCTGCCATTCCTTTCTATGTTTTATTAAATCAAATTTGCTAACGCAATCAGACATGCTTAAAACTGAGGGTGTAAAATCTGTATTTATAGATTTTTTTAAAATATTGATAATATATTAATAAAACTTTTTGGAGAATTTAGCAGGTAATTTCCTACATTATATATTCAGCAGGTCAGAGTAAATGCAACAAATGAAGACTGTCTGCCTTGGTGTATGTATAGGTTTCAGAGTAGCAGCCGTGTTAGTCTATATTCGCAAAAAGAAAAGGAGTACTTGTGGCACCTTAGCGATTAACAAATTTATTTGACTTCATCGGATGCATCCGATGAAGTGAGCTATAGCTCACGAAAGCTTATGCTCAAATAAATTTGTTAGTCTCTAAGGTGCCACAAGTACTCCTTTTCTTTTTTAGATGTATGTAAAGTACCAAGCTAGTTATCTGAATCACCAGAGCTTGCTTTCAGATTTCAAAGGTTATCTTGGGAGATTCCATACTGAATCTCTCCAGTCCTCAAACTTCCATTATCTTCTGTCTCCCATAGAACAAAGCAAGCAGCAAATTCAGGTTAAATTTGATATCATCATAGAAATTGTGCTCCTCGTATGAATTGCCTCTGCAACACAAAAAAACAATTCTGCTGAAACAGGAGCTTTATTAGATAAGTTGTGAATTAACTTTATCTTGAAATGTGTATGTTTATAATGGAAAAGGAAACAGTTTCTGAATATTAATATCATATTTTATATAATCACAGCGTTCAATACTGTATTCATAATGGAAATGCAGATTTACACCGTAAAGCTTCGACTTTGACAAAGCTCAATGAAGTAGAAAATCATTTTATGGTTAAGCCAATGATCACCAACTCAAACCCTTAGTCTGGATCTTGAGATTTTAAATGCACCAATGACAGGTTTCAGAGTAGCAGCCATGTTAGTCTGTATTCGCAAAAAGAAAAGGAGTACTTGTGGCACCTTAGAGACTAACAAATTTATTAGAGCATAAGCTTTCACGTGCCACAAGTACTCCTTTTCTAAATGCACCAAGAATCATGAATGATTTAGTCATGCAATTCACTGTGGTTTGCAAAGCACTGAGAATAACATAGTTGAAAATTACAGGTTTCAGAGTAGCAGCCGTGTTAGTCTGTATTCGCAAAAAGAAAAGGAGTACTTGTGGCACCTTAGAGACTAACAAATTTATTAGAGCATAAGCTTTCGTGAGCTACAGCTCACTTCATGACAGGTTTCAGAGTAGCAGCCGTGTTAGTCTGTATTCGCAAAAAGAAAAGGAGGACTTATGGCATCCGATGACGTGAGCTGTAGCTCATGAAAGCTTATGCTCAAATAAATTTGTTAGTCTCTAAGGTGCCACAAGTACTCCTTTTCTTTTTAAGGTTGAAAATGTGTAATGGTTCAGAGACTTGCATTTTTAGCTTATTGTTTCTTTCTAAACAGACAATGGAACGTGTGTGTGTGTGTGAAAAGCCTTACCAATATTTTATGATTTTTTCTAGCATTACAATTAAGTTTTCATTTCGTAGGAAATCATTTTATAACTACAAGTGCCATGCTGATTTGTATAGTAATATATTCTTCATCTGTGGAGAAATTACTGAGTTCAGTGCTTTTATAGCTTTATCATGCTGTAGCTGTGGGATGAACTATTTTATTTAAACTAATCTACGTTACCAGGCTCACTAAACATTTGGGACAGAGATTTTTATACAAGCTTAAAAATTGGGCTGGTTGAAACTTTCTGATGAAAATTTTCACTGGAAAAAAGGGAGGGAAGTCTAAAAAAAGACAGAAAGTGAGGAAAACACATCTTTTCACATTGTTTATTTTTTCCCCACTAAAAAAAAAGTTGGAGTAAAGTAAAGTGAGTGATCATAATGGGAAAAAACCTCACTTTTTTATTACTTTCTGATGGCAAAGTTTTTAACAGTTCCCCTCCCCCCCCCCCCCCCGCATGCACGCGTGCACACACACACACTTAATTTACTTTGCCCCTTTATTTCACATGAAGGAAAAAAAGGGGGGAATAAATAAGTGAGAGAGGGGAGGGAATAAAGTTCAAATGAAACTTTTAAGCAAAAATTTTTTTAAAAAATTGAAGAATCTTGTTTTGAAATTTTTTGTTAAAAAGTGAAAATATTCACATGAAATTATGTTTTTTTTAAATTTTTTTACAGAAAGAAAAACCCAACATTTCAACTAGCTTGAGTGCAAAAAAATGTTCTCTTGAATTGGTTGCTTGAAATATGAGTTAAAAGTGTGGATAGCTGTAAAGGTACATGTATAATACTACAGTATATAACTGTTCTTTATGTATGTTCTGTATGTAGAATTATTTATAATCCTTACAATTACATAAAAGTCTATATACATCTCAGTTAGGTATTTTATGAACTTGTAAACCTTAGTTCAAGCATGAAATTAATGGCAGATAAAGTGTTAGGTTTTCTGTAATATATATATTTTAATGAATAGAATTGTTAACTTGGAGATGTGTAATATTGTTAAGTGCAGATAGTTTGCTTCGTGCTGTACAAAATTCAAAATATAATGTCCTCGCATCAAGTCTCGACCCACTCACCAACACACACATGGACAGTGTATAGAGAACTCAGGGTGTATCGGGGAAATAGTGCTGTGGAGAGGGCTGAGCCCCATGGCTTCATGGAAGATCCACTTCACCCCCCCCCCTCCAAGCACAGGTATATTGGGGAATAATATTACCCATTATAAATGTTATGGACTAATTTCTTGTGGGAAGGAGTCTTTAGGGGGGAATTTGAATGAAGAGAGGGTAATGGCTTGGCAGACAGGAATAGAAAGGGCATGTGGGAAAAGGCACAAAGACAGCTAAGAGAGAAATAAACCAATCAGCTTATTTTAAAAAATACCCATCTTGTTCAACATCTGACTTAGCATATAAAAGAGACATCAGCAAAGTAGAAAATGTTTATCTGTCCAATGGTTCTACACAAAGCCTACCTCTGTGGTATCTTTAGGAATGTAAATAATATGTCTTTAGGATAAATGGTATTAAAGTTCATTGCATCACTGAGAGGTTTTGGGTAGTAACATGGAGGGGAATTTGTGTAGGAAGATAAGAAAAGAACGAAAAAGGTGAAACTGGCTTAGGGCTTGGAGAAGAGCTCGGGAAACAGAAAGAGGGATGTTGAAATATATATACATAGAAACATTAAAGAATGTACTTTATGCAGGCTATTACTGGTGACATGAACAAACTACTCAGGCTTATCTCTTGTGACGTGGGCAGAATCTCTATTTGAAATGAGAGCTTTGTTTTGTTCAGCTGGGCAGCGGGGGTGGGGGAATACATCACTCCTTATAAAGACACGTATTTATATTCATATTATTCAGCATTGCTCTCAGAAAAAAAATGATGCCAGAAAAGTACATACTATTAAAAATGTAATTCAAATCTTACTGTGTACTTTTTTGAAATGTAAATAGTCTGAAATGTATTATCCAGATAGGGGCCAAACGTCTGGGACTAAAAGGCCAGAATGGAAAAGCACAAGAAGGCTGAAAGGAGGTCAGAAGACTTAGGGATAAATCCTGGTCTTGGAGGTGCTGCTACTGAAAATTGAAAACAACATAAGAAAACCATAAACTAACTTGGAACCTCTGTAATGTGGATGGATTAGAGAGCATTCTACATCAGCACATGTGTGCCCTGACAGTATGCACCACTAACATGATGAGGGATACATTACATCCAAAGGGGAAAAGATATGTGGGGTGTCCACAATCAAAATACACGTGGCTATCCGCAGCAAGATCTAGCAGGCAGCAGGTATAGGAAGTACACTGTTCCTGGTGAAAGGAGCAGTAAAAAGGACCTCACAGAGCTTGTGTGGGCCTGTAATGAGAGACACTGCCCTGCTGTTATATTCTTTGTTTAGATACATGTGCAGTCATATGACACTACTGCCACTGATCAAAGTGAGGATTTAGGGCCAGACTTTTAAACGCCTAAATACTTTTAAACATCTGGCCCTTAGCCTACAAAGTGAAAGAGTAGATTTTAGCACAGTGGGTGTTTTATATTTAAAATATACTTCGGTGTAATGACAGGTTTCAGAGTAGCAGCCGTGTTAGTCTGTATTCGCAAAAAGAAAAGGAGTACTTGTGGCACCTTAGAGACTAAATTTGTTAGTCTCTAAGGTGCCACAAGTACTCCTATTATTCCTGATATGACACTTGCAGATCCTTTTAATTGGAACTATACTAAAACCATAGCTTCATGTCATGTTTTTATGAAGTGATAAATCTATGGGTCAAGATAGTCCCCTTCTCTGCAATCCCCTCCCATTGAGAAACCCACAGAACATTCCATGAGGGTCCACTTTCTAGAGTTTTCAGACAAGCATTCCTTCAGGCAGGAGGGATGATAGAAGAGACATGGTCTCCCAACACTGCCATCACGGGATCTATGTTGAAAGGAAGCCTCAATAGCACAAATGCAGAGCTGTCTGCTGTGCTATGGCTTCCTCAGGATGAATTCCTCATGGCCATACAGAAGCCACAAAGAAGACCAACAGGAGTTAATGGTGCTTCCACGGGGTCAACAATACAGCAAACATCATCTGGTCCCTGACATCATCCCCTCCAACCCTTTTCACTGTCCCCAAAATAACACACAGGGACTAGGGATTGGGTGTGGGGGGAAGAGCTAATGTTGTAGAGTGAAGACTCTACCTCTTTCCATGTCTGAAGAGATCTGCTGCATCTCAGTCCCCTCTACTTATAGAAGCAGAGGGAAGTGGAGGGTGATCCAGCCCTTGTTTTCCACTCTCACCAGACATTCAGAAACTTGATTTTTCATGCTCATTGTAATTTACCTGGAGTCTGGTGGGTTAAAGGTCAAGAACTCAATAGTGAAGACTTTCTACTTCTACTTCTATCACAGTGGCAACTCATGGCTCAGTTAATCAGTACTTATGTCCTAATGTGGCAGCTGGACCCTTAAATCAGACATGACAAATGACATTTTCAATTTTCATACTTTTATGTTGTACTTCATCTTTGTTGAACCTTCATTAATCTCTTGAATGCTAAATAATCATAGGTCTCTTACTAGCAACAAGATGTAGTTTTGTCGCCATGCTCTGCTGTCTATAAACTATATGTGAGCTTGATGGATTAAACAATGTTTATCTAGTGATGTTCACTCTAGCAGTGTGTAGATCAGCTTTCCCACACCATAATATGAACAGTTGTGGACTTTAAATGGGAAGCACCTATCTCATGGTGGCAGCTTTCTGCATGACGGACCAGAGAGGAGAAGTAGGAAGGGCCAGAGCTCTAAAGAGTCAGGATTCAGGTGCATGTCTGAAAGTATCACAAACACTTCCCTGTGTATAATGGTGTGACTGTGGTGGACAGGAGCTATTTATAGCTGGCAGGGTGGGGAGCAGCAAAAAAATGATTTGGAGGCACATGCAAAAGTGCTGGCTCTGGTGTGGAGATTTATATAATAGAAATATAATAGAAAACCAAATAATTATTCTTACTCTTGTCAGTTCTTCAGCCTCAAACAGGTCAGTCTGGACTAGTTCAGAGCTTTTTCTGGAGGCTGCTATCTTGTGCTCTTAGATTCTGAGGGGAATGAAGGAGCCTAAAACCAGTGTCAGGCCCCTTTCCCTTGTATTCATCACCCCCCACTGCCATTGCCTCCTACTGGCTGATCTTTCCTGTTTGGGATGAAGCAAAAAGGAAAACAGAGAGGTGGCCTAGATGCTCACTCAGCAGATACCACAGCAGTCATTGGCAGCCTGGAGGAGCAAATGCCTGCAGCTCAGTTAGATACCTGGGAATCCCCCTGAGATAGGAGCAGGCATGCCAGGGGGCTGCAGGATGCATGACTCTACGCAGTTCTGGAGGTGAGCAATGTTAAAAATGTGAGTTGGGATGTACTATGTGTTGTCTTCTGCTCTTTACACAATGTGTGTAATATAAAGGAACCACACAGGCTCAGTGGGGTCCAGATATCATCTGTATATACAAGGAATAGCCTAACTACATGTACACTGCCACTATGGTAGGGTTCTTTTGGCTTCTGGAATAGAGTGAGGACCACCCGAGGGCTCACAAACTATTAAAAGGGATACTACCCAATTCTTATATACCACAGTATGGAACTCAGCCTTAACTATAGCCTGAATTACTATGGAAAAGTTTAATTAATCAATTAATGTATTTGACAGCATGTCAGATATCCAAGCATTCTCACAAACATATGACCCTACAGTCAAACAAAAGTTCAAAGCAAATAATAATAGAGAACTGTCTGAATTCCAGAGTGCCACCCACTAATTGTTTCACCTCTGGAATTTTCAGCCAGTCCCCACCCCCACCCCACTTACCTGATGAAATCCACACTGCTGTGGGGGAGGTGACGGGGGGCGGGGGAGAAGCCTGACAATATAGTATATACCTAAACTGCTGAACATGTTGGGAAAATATTTAATTAGTTAATCCTATATTGCAAATGAAATTCATTTAACTGCATACCTGCAATTCCAGCGTATAGAATAAAAAGATAAACTGCTGTACAAGCTGAAATGCTTCATCCATTGATCATTTCAGGAAGAATGATTGTACAACTAAAAAACAACACACCCAGTCCTGCAATACTTTTAATATTTGTTGTACAGAGTTGGTCAAAAAATTTTCAGTGGAACAGTTTTCTGTCAGAAAATGCAGCTTTGTTGAAATTGAAATGTTTCACAGGAACATGTTGATTCATTGAAATTCTCTATAGGAAAAATTGTCAATGTTTTGTTTTGATAATATTGAAACATTTTGAGTAGATCAAAACATTTCATTTTGACTAGCATTTTGTTTCTTTTATATTACATTACAACATTATTTTTGTTTTATCATATTATGTAACATATTTAATATTTTAATGTACTATAAAGTCAAAAATATTTTAATGGTTCTGAATCCAGTTTTCTTTTGAATGTTTGTTCCACTGGAAATTTCACCATTTTATTACAATTCAGAACAATGTTTTTTCAAAATTTCAGCATTTCCCTCATCACAGAAATTCCAGTTTCTAACCAACTCTTATGTCAGGTAATATTTACGCTATAAAGACAGAGCACCAACTAGCTCAACACTAACACTAAACACTAAAGCCTTAGGTGCCATAGTTTTGCTTGATTAATTACTGGCTCTTTTGTCACCAAGTCTACATGGAGTTAGGGGGCATAATGCTATTGGCGCTACTATTGTTTGCATAAAACTAAGATCCTGACCACTTGTAGTTATTGAAAAATCCTATGGCACTTTTTTAAAAGAATGAGGTTTGTCTCAGACAAATTCTAACAATGTAATGTCCTCTAACACCATACTGGATTTTTGGTCCAATAACTCAGAGATGAGCACCCTGTACTGAATAAGCAGCAATACTTCTTACAGCATTTTGGTTTTTTTTCTAGGTTTCCTGTGGCATAACCTGCTTGCTTTATGAGCTCTGATAAGACTACAACTTTAAATTATATGGCTGTACAGAAGCTTTATACACTCAGAGTAGAAGGCATGATGTGCTCCATTTTATCTTTAGGATCTTAAGTATCAAGCCTGATGAATCATTTCATTGAGACAATTCTAGTGCAGAAAGTCATTATTTCCTGTGGTTAAGGAATAGGTCAGAATGAATAACTAACAAGTGTTCTCCAAACACAGACAAACATATTTAAAAGTCTTTACACTAGTAAAAAGGCCGTATCTAAGTAAAAGACAAATAACATATGCTAACACCCCACTTAAAGGTACTTAGGTATATGGGACTTGGGGATCCCTGGAATTCATTTATTTAAACTTCAGGTTACTAGGACAAGAGATTGAAGATAAATATACAAGTTTTCAATTTATTTATGTACTGTCATCTAGATAACTACAAAAACAAGTAGTTGATCTCTTTAGATGCTATCTAATTAGCATACATTTGCAAATCCATTAAATTTGTAATTTTATTTTGACATTCAAAAAGGCACCATTTCTTTCATTTTTCTGACTAAAGAAAGGGAAATGTAGCTTTGTAGTTTGGATGATATACAGTCAAAATTTTAAGTAAACCATTTTTTTCAGCATCCAATAAGCAACTCACTCTAATATCTCTGCTCCCTTGATTTTCAGATAATGTAAACATGGAAGCATTAGCAGTGCTATTCACTTTTACTTGCAATGGGTGGGATCCCTGAATGGACTTAGGTATTGCAACACTGAGCATCACAGTGCCTAACAGTTGCATCTGATGAAGTGAGCTGTAGCTCACAAAAGCTTATACTCAAATAAATTTGTTAGTCTCTAAGGTGCCACAAGTACTCCTTTTCTTTTTGCGAATACAGACTAACACGGCTGCTACTCTGAAAAGTGCCTAACTGTTAGGCACCTAGAAAAATCACAGACGCTTCTCTGTGATCCACAAAGCTTGAGTTAGGCGCCTTGGCTCCCCGCTCCCCAGTGACTGTACCATTGTGGATAAATACTTAAATAGTTGTTGGGCCAGAGAGAGAGAGAATGGCCTGTTCCAATTACTCTTTAATTATTTATACACAGTGGAACAGTTTTAACAGAACATAGGTGCCATGGCTAGAGCACCCACAGAAAAACAATATAGGGTGCTCAGCACCCACCAGCCACAGTATTTCCAGGCCCCAGAGGCTGGGCACTGATCAGCTGTTCAGTGCCCCGGGGCAGGCAGTGGAGCAGAGGGGGCTGGTGGGAGGCGCCTGGAGGAGGCTGAGAAGAGTAAGCGGTGGGCACGCAGGGGTGCTTGACGGGGAGGGGATGAAGCGGGGGCAGGAAGAGGCAGAGTGAGGCTGGGACCTCAGGGGAAGAGGCAGAGCAGGGCACCCACCATGGGGCAGGGGGAAAGTCAGCGCATGTGCAACAGGAGAGAGTGAAGGCTCCCTACATCAGATTATCCCATGGCTCAGTGGTTAAAGTGCTGCTCTGAAAGGTGATTAAATTCCCGTTTAAATTCTTTCCCTGCTCAGGCAGAGAGGGGAGAATTGTATCTGGGCTTCCCATATCGCAGGTGACTTCTCTAACCACGGGGCTGAAAGTTATAAGATGGGTGGCAGGCACACACCCTAGATTTCAAATGGGACCTGATTCACTAGGTGGCCTATGAGATTAGTCCCTCCATGCTACTTAGAAGGCCGAAAGCTTATCTTCCTCTGGTTCGTGAATCATTCTGGGGCTTAGGCAGAAGTTAGGTAGCCAGATGCCTACAGGAAGGCAGCAATGCACATGCCCAGAAGCAGGAAGATAGGTATCTAGGGAACTTTTACTCTGAAAACTTAGCTGCCAAGTGAGTTTAGACACTTGCCAGGTTCGGCAGGAGTTTTGTGGATCACAGTGAAGCCAAAACTGGGATTTAGGTGCCTAAACTTGAGACTTAGTACCTAAGTATCTTTGTGGATCTGGGCCTATAACACCTAAGATGATTCTTCTCCTCTACTTTCACCTTTAGTTACCATAGTTACTGCTTAGTAGCAGTTGTTGCACTTTGGAGCTCAGTTTCTTCACCCTCAGATGAGATCATCAGTATCACAGATAACTACACTGTATTCCCCATTGTCAGCTCCTTTCTCGCTGAAGTTTGCCAGAAGATTGCAAATCAAGCTTATCATATATTACCATATATTTACTTCCATGGTAAAGAACCACAAATTATAGGTACAGAGAATTTATTTCACACCTCATTGGAATTAAGCCTTGCAGAAGGTATCACCTGTTTAGTAGTATTTAACAACCTAATAATTTAAGATCAGAATTGAAACATTTTATATTCAATTGAAAACCACAGGGAGGGATCTCAGTAAATTGAGCCTAGTCGCCCTGATTGGCATTGGAGGTAGAAGGCCGAGTAGAGCTAGCAGAAAAACAAATTTGTCCCTATTAATGAAGAATTTTGAATTTTTTCAATCTGCTCTAACCCTTAGGTTCTCCCTCCCACCACTCTTACAAATAAGTGCAATAGGATATTATTGTCGACACATGGTTAAATTTTATTTTCAGTTTCAAGAGCCAGAACCATTCTCTAACACTGAAGTGCCTCTTTGCACTGATTCATCAATGACTCAGAAGGAAGAGTATCCACTCATGAGTCACCACATGTGTTTTATAACTGGGGTGTCCCATCTGAGTACTGACCAGGCACCACCTTGCAGAACTTGTGAGCACTGAAGACATCACCGGAAAAGGATATAGTATAGAAATATAGTCATGGAGTTTTCAGTTTCTTGGAAGTTTTGACTTCAAAAGTACTTTGTATACTACATTTTTGGTTTTGATAACTAAAAGCAATTTTTAATGCTGGTGTGAGTTTGTGAGGCTTGAAAGGCTATGCTGATAAAACACCTATTTATATTGCATCAGAATGATTATCATGATAATAACTAGGAAAAGGGTTATAACCTTGGTAGATTACAAAACCTGTGTTAGTTAGACCTGGGGTAAAAACCTGTGGTTCATAATTCTTAGAAAACTGGAAGGTATCATGGTACTGTTTCTTCTTCTGGAATATCAAGAGGAATTTCTTAGTGGCGTCTGCCTTTTAGTATCATGTTAGATTTTCTCTGGACAGAAGTGTTATTTACTCCTTCTCATAACACAAGAACTAGGGGCCACCAAATGACATTAATAGGCAGCAGGTTTAAAACAAACAAAAGGAAGTATTTTTTCACACAATGCACAGTCAACCTGTGGAACTCCTTGCCAGAGGAATTTGTGAAGGCCAAGACTATAACAGGGTTCAAAAAAGAACTAGATAAATTCATGGAGGCTAGGTCCATCAATGGCTATTAGCCAGGATGGGCAGGGATAGTATCCCTAGCCTCTGTTTGCCAGAAGCTGGGAATGGGTGACAGGGGATGAATCACTTGATGATTACCTGTTCTGTTCATTCCCTCTGGGGCACCTGGCATTGGCCACTGTCAGAATACAGGATACTGGGCTAGATGGACCTTTGGTCTGACCCAGTATGGCCATTCTTATGTTCCATTCTTACTTCCAGTTGCTTCTACAGGCATCCAAACTTTGCAAAGAAGAACAAAGGCACTCATTAAAACAGCTGGAAATGAGGAAGAGCTAACACAGCTACCACCTGTAAGGGCCACTACTACATAAGAGAAGGGGAGGAAACAGGAACTGCCTTTAGAGAGCTTCTTCTAGCTAGCCTCACCTTGCCTGTGAGAGGACTTTATTCTATCAAATATTCCTGGTGTAGATAAACAATTCTAGTTTTAGTGAGGTTCAGATTCTCTGACTCTGCTTTCTTAGTAAGGAAGGATAAAAAAGCAGCAACAAATAGATTATTCTAAACTAGATTTTTTTTCCTTACTAATTTGAAATAGGAAACAAAGAAAAGAAGAATTGCTGGGAGATGACGGGAGGGAGAGATGTGTCACGGTGATATAGCCTTTGTCCAAACTCAACTGTCTCAGTTTGGAATGGGAAAAGAACAGAAGTAGGGAAAGGGAGGCAGAACCTTTACGTTACAAGTGCCTCTCCAATGAGAATGAGAACTTCTAGGCAAATTCTATTCCTTCGACACTCTCTTGCCTGAGCCATCCTCTGAAATATCAAGAGAAATTTCTCAGTGGCCTCTGCCTTTTAGTAACCTCTTGTGCTTTCCTAATGGACGTCATTTCCACCCAGGCAATTAACAGTTGAGGCTGAAGGCACACTCTGCTGTTTGGAATCTGTCGTTGGACAGTTGACATGGGTCCTGGTATGTTTGCTCTCAAGCTCACCCTCTTCATTTGTCCCTAAACCCCATGCTTGGGGGTAGATCTCCTGCTTGATATTCCTTATGCTCCTCCAAATTCTCTTCTGATTCATGGAAGTCCTTAAAGAGCTCACCTTTAAATCTGATGCCTTGGCTTTTCTCTGGAGTATATCTGCTGATGCTCTGTCTCTTCTCCTGTCCACACCTCACAGACACATTCCTTCTGTGCCCTTCCTTAGCTCATGGTTTTGCCTCTTTCTTTCTGCTGTGTTCTAATTATTCAAACTTAGGGAGAAGACAGTGTACCTTCTCCAAGTGACACACAACTGGTGCTTCTGACAGCAGGTTTCTTAGAATCAGTTGTAATTCTTTGTTCCCTTTTTCCAAGCTGGACCTCAAGCTTGTCAATTTGTTAAAATCCCATTGTCTTCTGAAAAGATACTAATTAAAAGAATCTGAAGGATGGGAGTACTTGGCTAGACAGTAAGATGCCATGAACTTCCTCTTGTCACTGTGAACCAAAGCCTCATATGTCACAGAGCATGGGCGGCGGGTATCAAAGGCCAGGGCTGGCTAAACCTAATTCAGGCTGTGGTCTCGCCCATATTCTGCTCCGAGGCCCCGCCTCCCTCCCTCTCTCCCCTGAAGCTGCATGGGCTTAGCTCTAGCCAGCAGCCAGGGGCTAGAACCACCTGGGGTGGCTCAGGCCAGCACAGGGCAGTGCTTGGGCCAGCCCGGGGGTCTGGCCAGCAGCTCAGCCTGGCGCTGGGGCCAGAGGCTTGGCCACTGGGCTTGTGTGGGCTGGCTGGCATGGCTGGGGTGGGCCAGCTGGTGGCTCAGGGCAGAGCCGGGGCGGGGCTCCTCCGGTGGCGGCGGATGCTCGGGGCTCTAGCCACAGGGCGGGGCGCTGTGGGAAGAACAGGCAGGGCCAGCATGTTAGCCTCCCCAAAGGGAGGGGTTCACCTGCTGCCCATGTCAAAGAGCTTCTGGTTCTTTTGCCAAGAGATCTCTAAGAGAAATTTTGAGACCAAGGGCATTATCAAGGGATCCGTTTTTTCTATTGTCATGTAACTTCAATATAGCTTTTCTGCAGTTTAAAATATACCCTTATAATCAAAGGCTCACATTATGGAAGGATGTGAAATAGTGAAACCTCAGCAGTTTTACAGTGTAAGCTTTCATGAGAGAGACCATCAACAAAAAATTAACTATGTAAAGGCTTTTGATTCTCTAATTAAAAAGGTTACTGTATCTTGATTCCCCATATCTTGAATTGTTAGAACTGATTCGTAAAGGTTGATTAGTAAAAGATATACAAGATTAAAGCTTTAGCTGATGGTAGATTGACTCTTTGAATTATTCATTGCAAATAAATTGTCCGAAAAATTAGCTCTCTTTTTCCTGCTGCTGAACCAGTCACAAACTGGCCCTAATTAATATGATTTCATAACTATTCTGTAAATTATGCCTGAATATTTGCCAAACAATATGAAAGAATAATTTTCAGCACACAAGTCATTAAGCAAACTGTTCACATTGATAATTCATTGAGCCACTAGGGATGTTGGCATCACTTTTAACTTGAGGCTGCATTAACTTAACAGAGTGGCCCCCTTCCATTCTGGGGAACCTGCCTTCCAGCAGAAGGATTTCAGAAACAACCAGTTTCTGGGGAAGGCCTGGCAGTGTGGTTCCAATAGAACAATGCTGTAGGAAACCATGATGTTCACTAAAGTCTTATTGCCTCAGTTTGATTCTTGGTTATTGTAACGGGGTGTACACATCCTGCACTAGCCCTGCAGGGGTTAACTCTACCCTGTGGGCCGAGGAGGCCACACCCCCTCATCCTTGCTAGGCATGCTCCAACTGGAGGCAGACTATAAAAAAGGGTAGTGCAGCTCAGTCTGGGCTGACCAGGGAGAAAAGTGAACGTGTGTTGCAGGCTCCTGCCCAGAAGCTACCAGAGCCCTAGGCTGCAGAGACCAGCCATGCCAAGACCCTGGCAAGTAGGCCCATGGAGGGAAGAAGTTGCCAGAAACCTTGTTCACCAAGTACCCCAAGGAGAAGGAGGACCTGCAGACTACGGAGCAGGAAGACAGGGTAGGAAGTAGCCCAGGGGAACCAAATGTTGGTCCAGTTGCAGTACTAGGAACGGAGTCAGTGTGTTTTGGATGGGATCACTGCTGACCCAGTGGTGGAACCAACTGCCACTGATAGCGACCTGGGCTGGGACCCAGTGGAATAGGGAGGGCCCACGTCCCCCTACCCCTGGCCACCAGCTCCAACACTGGATGACAGCCTGCTCCCCTTTGGTCAGAGGGCCTGAGCTTGTTGCTGACTTGCCCCAGCCAGAGCTGTGGGACCCTAGATAGTGAGGCCCCATTGACTCCAGTCACTAGGCCACATGGCCCTGCCCCAAACAGCAGCCCCATTGACTCCAGCCACTAGGCCACATTGCCCTGCCCAGGAGGGTAGCCACCTTGAAGCTGACCAACACCCCATGACAGGGTGTACTTTCCCTGTGACAACTGGTGGAGAATGTGAGCAATGACAGCTACATGATGAGAGGTCCACAGCAGGGAGGGCCAACGACGAAACCCTCCTGCCCCGCATTTTGGTTTGACAAAGATGGAGATGGAAAAGGTTTTGAAATGGCTGCTGGAAAGCCAGCAACAACGAGCGGCACAGCAACAACATGGCACAGCTGCTGCAATAAATGGCCACCCAGCAGCAGCTCCAACTGGCTCAGCAGTGGCTGCAGCTGGTATAGGAGATGGCTGTCCAGCACCAGGTGATGCAGGAATGCCTGGTACATCAGATGGTGATGCTGCTGCGACCAATCACCCCACCTGCTCTCAACCAGGAGGGACAGGATAGCAAGTGGACTGGCGGGGCTCCCAGTATGGCTCACTCATATGGGGCCCAGGGACAACCCAGAGGCCTTCTTGATGACATTTGAATGGTTCGCCACTGCTGCCCAGTGGCTGGCAGAGCACTGAGCTACCCTGTTGGTGCCATATTTGATCCGCCCGGACCAGACTGCCTACTGAAATTTAGACCTGCAGGAGGCACTGGAGTAGAGCAAGGTAAAGACAACAATTCTTGACCAGATTGGCATCAATCCCAAGGCTTACTGCCAGCGATTCCACTGCAAGCTGTACTTGGGGGGCCAAGCCTAAAGCAGGAGCCCAGAGGCTGTGGGACTACTGTTAGTGCTGGCTGGAACCAGAGCAGATGATCAGGCCCCACATGCTGGACATGATGGCACTGGAGCAGTAAACACAGATCCTCCCCGGTGGTGGGGAGAAGTGGGTCTGGCAACATCACCCAGCCACCGTCATTGAGGCCATTTCCTTAATGGAAGATTACCTGACTTCCGAAGGATCTGAGCCACACGTCTTTTAAACCGTGAACCCTGGCAGCTGGAGTCAGCCAGAGGATCAGGGGGCGTGATAGGGAGTCCTCAGCACCAACCCAGGCCATCTGCAATAGTAGTAACACCAGCAAGGAGGCGCCCCGTTGACCCACCTGCTCCTGAGGGGGAAGAAAAGGACCCACCAGGGAAACATGCAGCCTTGAGATTGGAACCACTGGCTGGGGGCCCCGGAGTCAATGTTACGAGCGAGGCCAGGAGGGGCACTTCCGCCATGACTGCCCGTTCACAGATTGTAGGTACAGCCAAGTGTGGGTGGCCAGCCTCCAGGCCAGGAAAAGGGGACAAGCCAAACTCCTGATATCTCTGCAAGTAAATTGCACCCCGGTGATGGCCCTGGTCGACTCAGGATGTAGCCAAACACTTGTCTAGGCCTCCTGGTATAGTCTCCTGACCAAGTGGGAACCCCCATACACCTATAGTGCATCCATGGGGATATAAGACCATACCTGACCTCTTGGGTGAGGCTGGCAGCCAGCTGTCATGAGGAGGTGTGCCAAGTCAGCCAGACCCCAACACTGGCCCACCCAGTGATCTTGGGGTGTGACTGGTGCTGGTTCCATGAAATCTTGCAAGAGTGGAGCAATCACCCACCTGAGAAAGACAAAGCAAGGCCAACAAAGAGGGAACTATTGGGCCACGAGGGCCTGGATGACTCGGGTAAAGGCCCTTTTGCCCCACCAGAGATACCAGTACGGCACCCCACCCCGAGGCTGAGGCACTGGAAGAAGCCGGACAGGACTGGTTGGATATCAATGGAGACTTCCTAAGGGAGCACAGGGAGGACCCAACCCTGAGCCAGACTTGGGAACAGGTGGTGGACCCCAAGCAGAAGACCCCAAGCCAATGACCACCCCTTAGGATCCCAACGTGAGGTACATGATTACCGTTTCTACAGGCTGACTAAAAACCCTCAAATCCAGGAAGAATTCTAGCAATTGTTGGTCCTGTGGAGGTTCCAGTGTGGCTTACTATGCCTAGTGCACTCAGTGCCCTGGCCAGGGCACTTGGGGAGGGAGAAGACCCTGCAACAGCTGGCACTGAGGATTTTCTGGCCAGGTATCCACCCCGAAGTTCGGGACTTCTGTGCCTCCTGCCCCAAGTGCCAACACGCTGGCCCAAAGGAAGTGTCCAGGGCGCCCTGATACCGCTCCCCGTAGTTGGGATGCCCTTTGAACAGATTGGCATAGGCCCTTGGAAAAGAGCAGGTCAGCATGTCGGTAAATCCTCATAGTGGTAGATTATGCAACTTGAGGCTATGCCATTACAGATGACCTGTGGCCCCCACAATAGCCACAGAGCTTCTAAAAATCTTTGCATGGGTAGGCATACCCTTGGAGATACTAACTGACTGAGGGATCAATGTTTCATCGAAGTTAATGGTGGAGCTGTGCCAGTTATTGAAAATCGGAGCCCTTAAAACCTCAGTGTATCAGCCCCATATGGATGGTCTGGTGGAGAGATTCAATGGGACTTTGAAATCAATGCTTAAGAAATTCATGGAGGACAACGCATGACACTGGGATAAGTTATTACCTGCATTGTTGTTCACAGTGTGTGAGATCCCTCAAGTTTCCACAGATTTCTCCCATTTGAGCTACTCTACGGGAGACAACCCCAGGGAATCCTAAACCTCCTTAAGGAAACCTGGGACGAGCAGGAATCCTGGGCCATGGGGTTGGTCCCCTACATAATACAGCTGCAGGAATGTCTCCAGAGGCTTGGGACATTCACCCAGAAGAATCTACTGCAGACACAGCAAGCAAAAGAACGCCAATACAACTGAGGGATGAAACTGCAGACCTTTGAACTCGGGGACAGCATCCTACTCCTACTTCCCTCCTCTGAATTCAAGCTCCTGGCCAAGTGGCAAGGCCCCTCTGAAGTGGTGTGATGGATAGGGCACGTGGATTACAAGGTCCGGTTACCAGGGAGGTGGAGAGAGGTCCAAAGATACCACATGAACCTCCTAAGGGCTTGGTAAGCCCATGAGGGGTTATTGATCACCCTCTACCCTCCCAGAACTAATGCAAGAAGCCACCATATAGCTACCATTCCAGGTCAGAAGATCCAGGACAACCACCACACTTTTCCTAAGAAGATATGGGATGCCATCCAAAAGGAGCTCAAAATGATGCTGGCCCTAGGAGTGGTGGAAGAATCTTGGAGTGAGTGGCAGAGCCTGATAGAGCTGGTTCCGAAGCCAGACAAGGCCATAAGATTTTATATCGATTTCAGGAAGGTGATTGCGATCTCCCGGTTTGATACCTACCCCATACCCTGGGTAGATGAGTTACTCGAGCAGCTAGGCAGTGCCCTAGACCTGACCAAGGGCTATTGGCAGATACCCCTAGTGCTGGCATCCTAGGAGAAGAGGGCCTTCCATACTCTGTTTGGCCTGTACCAATTTGTCATCCTGCACAGGGCCGTGGCCACTTTCCAGCAGCTAATGAACCAACTGTTACAGCCACACAGCCAGTATGGGGCTATATATATTGATATCATAGTCTACAGTTACAGCTAGGAAGAACACCTTCAGCACCTCACTAACATACTGCGAGCCCTTGGAGAAGCCAGACTCACCACTAACCTGGCCAAGTGTCATCTCGGGCAGAGAGAGGTGACCTACCTGGGATACACAATAGGGAAGGGGATACTATGCCCATTGGTAGACAAGAGCAAGCCCTGTGGGACTGCCCAACACCTATGATGAAAAAGCAACCGATCCTCGGGTTGGTGGGGTATTGCCAGCAATTCATGCCAATTGCAATGCTGGCCATCCCCTATTGGACTTAACAAAAAACCTCCCGATCCAAGAAGATCCAATGGCATGAGGAATGCGAAAGAGCCTTTCAGGATTTGAAAGAACAGCTGACTAAGCAGTTGGTTCTGTTTCACCTCGACTTTACAAAGTACTTCCAGACAAATTCATCAGAAGTGGGACTTGGGGTGGTGTTGTCCCAGGAGGTCGACGGGGAGGAACACCCAGTCCTCTACGTGAGTCATAAGCTGTTTCCCAGAGAGATCTGATATTTGCCCACAGAGAAAGAGTACCTGACTGTGAAGTGGGCGATCAATACCCTGAGGTACTATCTACTGAGAAACCCCTTTCAGCTGGTCACCAACCATGCATGCCTTCAGTGGCTCAATAGCATGAAGGATAGCAACGCATGGATTATGAGGCAGTACCTCTCCCTCCAGCCTTATGACTTCTGAGTATCATGTTTACCAGGCAAGACCTACATGAATGCAGATTTGTTCTCCTGCATGGATAGGGAAGATGGAGATGGGGAGCTACCACTGGACCCTATCTCATGGTGGGGAGTTTGTGACAGGGTGTACTTACCCCAGGCTGGCCCTGCAGGGGTTAACCATATCCTGTGGGCCAAAGGGATGACACCCCCTCTCCCTTGCTGTGCATGCTTCAACTGGAGGCAGGGGCTTCAAAACGGGGGGGGGCAATGAGGCATGACCCCTTCACTTTTTATCTGACATAAGGGCAAGTGATGGGGAACAGGGGGTGATGAGGAGCAAGCAGGGGACGGAGCCTCGGGGGGAAGGGGTGGTGTGGGGGCAGGGGCACAGTCTGGGCACCAGTGGCCCCTCCACTTTTAGGGAGCTTCTGTCACTCTTGACTGGAGGCAGACGATAAAAGATGGTAGTCCAGCAAGTCTGGGATGATCAGGGAGGAGAGCAGATGTATGTTGAAAGCTCCTGCCCAGAAGCAGTCGGAGCCCCAGGTCGCAGAGACCAACCATGCCAAGACCCTAGTGAGTACCTGGCTGTCCACCAAGGCCCACAGTGGGTAGGAGTTGCCAGAAACCTCGCTCACCCACCAAGTATCTCAAGGAAAAGGAGGACCTGCAGACTATGGAGCAGGGAAACAGGGTAGGAAGAAGTCCATGAGAACCAAATGTTGGTCTGGTTATGGTACTGGGAATGGAATCAACGTTTTTCAGTGGGACCCCCCACTGATCCAGTGGCAGGACTACTCACCATTGACAGGGCCCTGGACTGGGACCCATTGGAGTAGGGAGGGCCCAGGTCCCCATACCCCTGGCCACCAGCCAAACACTGGGTGGCAGCCTGCTCCCCTTTGGCTGCAAGGCCCAAACTTGTTGCTGACTTGCCCCAGCCAGGAGGCTGTGGAACCCTAGATGGTGAGGGCTGCCTGACCAACCCTATTGACTCTGGCCACTAGGCCACCCTGCCTTGCACCGAAGGGTTGCCCTACTGACTCTGGCTGCTAGGCCACATGGCCCTGCCCCGAGGGCAGCCCTATTGACTCTGGCCGCTAGGCCATGCTGCGACCAAAGGGTGGCCCTATTGACTCTGGCCACTAGCCCATGCTGCCCTGCACAGGAGGGTAGCCACCTTGATGCTGATCCAACACTCTGTGATGGGGTGTACTTACCCCACAACAGTTATTTACTAAAATAATCTGAACTTTGGATGTCTGGGTGAGCCTGATTCTTCTGGGATACAGGTAAGAGTTATTCTATTGATTCTCTCAATGGGCATTTGGCTTTAAAAATATTAATTCTATGTGTTTTTCTTTAAAAGTTAGAAGTGGAATAGATGTGTTTTAATAATTCTATTGTGGAATTTAAAATTGAAAATGGTATACTCTGTGGGGCGGGCATGTGGATTTTGTGGGTTTTCCTATACTTTTTTATGAGGGAGAAATCAAATATACTGATGGTATGCTATGTCTAATGCTTTAATCTATCTCATGACTTTGTGTGTTTTGTTAACAAGATAGTTAGCCTAAAAGTTTTTTGTATTTTCAAAGGGAAAAAAGTATTTATCATTGCTGATAAATAGATTATTAAAAGATTATTAAAACTGAAATAATTTCAAAAATGTAGCTTTCACCCATTATGTGGACCATTTACTTTTTGCATTGTCCTGCATAGGTGGACTCCTATAATTGCAAGGTGCAAGTTGCAAAACTGGGGCTTTGGTTTCATTTTCAGCTTCTTATGCATTATCACCAGGCTGCAAAGTCTGGGTTGCTAATGCTGCTGCAGGCTATTTAAATCCATCAAACTGTTTTACTAAAATAAAATAAAAATAGTGAAATGTTTATTAACATTAGGTTTTGTGTTGGGCTTTAACTTCCTGACATTGTCCCTTTTAAAATTTCTGTCTACCTTAATTTTTTCCCTACAGTGCCCCTTGTAGTATCTGAGCTCTGTTTGTCATTTATAAAAGAAAGAGCTGTGTAATTATGTACAATTATGTTGTGATGCCACCTAAGTGACTGAGCTAAGATTTTGTTTTAATTTGTACAGATTTATTTGTTGAGTAATAGCTGGGATCTAGCTGTTTTCTGTATGCTCAGTTTAACCACATAATGGCCAGAATGCAACACCAGGTAAGAGCCATATACATCTAAATCCTTTTTGGTTTGACACACATGATTTGTTAAAACTAGCATGCAACCTTGTCAATGGGCGTAATGCCACTCTGACAGATTAAAATTAATGTAGTCATGCTAGAGAATTGATGGGCCAAATTCATTTCAGGAGTAAACCCACTGAAAGCAATGGAATTGCACCAATTAGCAGGTAGCTCCAATATGTTCAACAAAAAAATGTAGAACAGCAGGGTTCCTAGAAGAGTTTTCATGCCACACGGCTGTAAAACTATGCTATTGCCACTTCAGGGCAGAAATGAATTATGTTTAAAATAAAAAATGGTTTCTGTGGATGTCTAAGGCAAAAATTTAGATCAGATATAATGGGTTACATTTTTATCATAAGCGAAGTGGGAAAATTACTTGCAAAATTGCTTTTTGCTCCTCAGATCCTCCAAACTAACTTTTTTGGGTGGATTCCTCATTCTGGAGAATGACCAATCAGTCAGACCTTTGACAGTAGATCTTGGAGTTTTTGGTGTTTTCTAACCAGAGCTACTCTAAGCACTTGTTCTTCTGAGTAAATAAATTACATAACTGATTCATAAATAGAAACATATTTCAGGAAAGCAACATCTTTAGCTACTTTTTGAAAACTAAGAGCCCTTCTCTAAGCATCTAGGAGGGTCATAATAGATTAAAGCTGAGATACTTATGACGTATTTCCAGGAAAAATGTTATCTTAAGCAAGACTGTAATTACTTAGACTAAAGCCTCCTGCCATGGTTCTGTTACATGGAGGAGGGGTTAAGCAGTAAAGTGGCTGTGCAGAGAAGCTTTACAACCCCCTGTCCGCCATGAACCCAGTATCTTTGTTTCTCCTCCCTTCTCTCCCTCTCTGTCTGCACCATATATGTAGGGATGAGAAGTGTTGTAGATAGGCTGGGGAATAGTTTGAGGTGGCCACTGGGTCTCTAAATTGCATGGATCCACTGGCCCCAAGCCGTGTATTTTGTGTGTGTGAAAGGGGCATAGCAGGTTGTAGCTGTAACTATGAACTATGAATCTAGATCTGTCATAAATATAAAGGGAAGGGTAACCACCGTTCTGTATACAGTGCTATAAAATCCCTCCTGGCCAGAGGCAACATCCTGTTATCTGTAAAGGGTTAAGAAGCTCAGCTAACCTGGCTGGCACCTGTCCCAAAGGACCAATAAGGGAGCAAGATACTTTCAAATCTTGCAGGAGTGGGAAAAGGCTTTTGTTTGTGCTCTTTGTTTATGTGTTTGATCTCTCTTGGGACTGAGAGAGGCCAGAAATCCATCTTCTCCAACCCATCCTAATCCAAGTCTCCAATATTGCAACTAGTATAGATAAACCAGGCAAGGCGGCTTAGTTTATCTTTTGTTTTATGTGAATTTTTCCTGTGTTAAGAGAGAAGTTTATTCCTGTTTTCTGTAACTTTAAGGTTTTTCCCAGAGGGGGATCCTCTGTGTTTTGAATCTGAATACCCTGTAAAGTATTTTCCATCCTGATTTTACAGAGGTGATTCTTTTACCTTTTCTTTAATTAAAATTCTTCTTTTAAGAACCTGATTGATTTTTCATTGTTAAGATCCAAGGATTTGGGTCTGTGTTCACCTATGCAAATTGGTGAGGATTCTTATCAAGCCTTCCCCAGGAAAGGGGGTGTAGGGTTTGGGGGGATATTTTGGGGAAAGACATCTCCAAGTGGGCTCTTTCCCTGTTCTTTGTTTAAAATGCTTGGTGGTGACAGCATACTGTTCAAGGACAAGGCAAAGTTTGTACCTTGGGGAAGTTTTTAACCTAAACTGGTAAGAATAAGCTTGGGGGTCTTTCATGTGGGTCCCCACATCTGTACCCTAGAGTTCAGAGTGGGGAAGGAACCCTGACAAGATCTTTGCCCATGCTAGCATTTTTCAGGAAATCTACTAAAATCTACTATTGCGGTACCACTGGTACAACTTTATTGTTGACAACAATGGTAAGATCACTACTGTAAATAGATCAAAGGCATTTTTATTACTGTGTTATCTAACCCTCCTTGGAGCTCAGACTCTCCGAGCAGGGCTAGATAACTTGGTGATAAACCATTTACACTAGTGCTTCAACCATTGTTCTTACTAATGGTATTGCAATGATGGGGAGATTTCATGAAAAATGTGATTGTAGCCACTTCTTGAGTGTCAAAGGGACCTATGCTATCCTTCCGGAGGCGGGAACTATCTAACTCCAACCTCTGTGGAATTCTCACAGGCAATATTTCCTTACTCAGGCTTGTCACTCAGCTCCAGAATTTCATCCAAGAAGGTAGGATTAAAATAAAAAGAAAGCATTGTGTCTGTGGTCTGAAACATATTGGCTAATCAAGAGTGTCCCCTTAAATGCTTTGAAGATAAACTTACTGCGTGTGATGCATCTGAATGGAGAAACAGAAAAATATCCCTGATGTACCTAATCCAACTACTAAAAGAGCATTATATCTATATCTAAAACAGAAGAGAATAAAGGGGGGATATGAACATTTGTGGTGATTGTGCTCCTCAATGTTATGACATTTTTATTTATTCCTGTAGAGAGGGGGCGTGGTCTCTTGCCCTGACAGACAGGGAGAGAGCCATGACTGCCCACTGGCAGGCAGAACCGGGATACCTGTAGCCACCCCGCCAGAAGCAGAGGGGCAGGGCAGGAACAGGAACTATAAAAGGCCGGCCCTTTAGCTCAGTTGGGGCAGAGCTGCCAAAGGAGCAGGATGTCTCTCCTGCACTGCCGGAGCCTGGACCTGATGGAGACTTGTCCTGTACCAGAGGCCTAGAAGGACTTCTGGAGCTGTCAGACACCGGGGTCACCAAGGAGCTGTTGGGACTGTCACTCGCCATTTACCTGAGCAAGACCGACGACAACCCAGGTACCTCCGGACTAGGAGTGTAGGAAGAAGCCCGGGGAAGCTGAATAGGGTTTGGTTGTGTGACTGATTGCAAGCCAGCCAGCATGTTGCAGTCGGATTTCCCTGCTGACCCAGTGGCAGACCCCTCCACCGCTGTTAGTACCCTGGGCTGGGACATAGTGGAGCTGGAAGGCCTGTGTCCCCCTATCCTCTGCCACCCCACTTTATGGTCAGGAGGCCTGGATTGGTCTGGCACCCGCCTGAACTAGAGCGCCAGATGGTTTGCTGACTCTTCCACCAGAGAGCTAATCTTCCCTAGACTGCACTGTTGCTCTGCCTGACAGCAGACCAGAGCCCCATACCTGAACTGATTGCTGCCCTGACCTGATTGAGGGCCCAGGCAAATAGACTCTTTACTGTTCTACCTGACTGACTGTAGGTCAGAGCCCCTGCTGGATTACTGCCCTACCCTGACTGATGGCTGTGATGTTATTAATATGAACTGTGACTGTATAGATCATTGTTGCAACCAAGGTCCTATAGTGGCACCAAATCTTGTACAAAGGAGGTCAAGTTATGTGTCTATGAAAAGGTTATAATTTGCTGTCTGTATATGTGTATCATTTTTGTATTTGAAGTTATGAATATTGGCTATGTATTTGTACCTTGGTGTGTTTGATTCTAAGTAGCATCAGTGAAGCATTTGGTCAGCTTCTTGAGAAAGGACTATTCTGAGTAAGTGCCCCATCAAGAAACACTTAACTGACAATGAACCTTGGGAGACGCCAATCCATATCTGAGGAGCCTTCCTGGGACATTCAAGGTAATATGTGAGCAATGGCTGCTGCCTGCAAACTGAGTCATGGACATGTGACTTGCCCATGTGATTCCAAACTCCATCTTGCTGTTGTGATTTTCCAGAGTAAGAACAAAGGGGTTTCCTTCCACATGGCAGAGGATATAAAAGGCCCTGGAAACCCCTCCATTTTGTCTTCAGTCCTGCTTCTTATCTCTGGAGCAACTTTGCTACACTGAAGCTCTGAACAAAGGACTGAATGACCCATCCAAGCTGTGGATGTACTTCAGAGACTTGATTTGAACCTGCAGTTTATTCCATCACTGCTACAAGCCTGAACCAAGAACTTTGCCATTACTGTATGTAATTGATTCCATTTAGCCAATTGTAGCTCTCATCTATATTTCTTTCTTTTTATGAATAAACCTTTAGATTTTAGATTCTAAAGGATTGCAATAGCATGATTTGTGGGTAGGATCTTACTGGTATATTGACCTGGGTCTAGGGCTTGGCCCTTTAGGATCGGGAGAACCTTTTTTCTTTTAGTGGGGTATTTGTTTTTTTTTTTTTTTTTTTAACCATTCATCCCTATGAGTGGTGCTGATGGTGATACTGGGAAACTGGAGTGTCTGAGGGAATTGCTTGTATGACTTCTGGTTAGGCAGTGCAGTAAAACCGAAGTCCTCTCTGTTTAGCTGGTTTGGTGTGCCTTAGTAATAAAGGACACCCAACTTTGAGCTGTAACTGCCCTGATCTAAGCAATTTGTCCTGAACTGATACTCTCAGTTGTGTCCTGCCAGAGGCCACATCGTTACAATGGCCCAGGCAGATAGACTCATTGTGGCTCTCCAAGACACTGGCCAGAGCCATTAACTGTGTGTCACCCCACCCTGATTGAGGGGTCCAGGCCTATAGACTTATTGCTGCTTGGCCTGCCTGCAGGCCTGGGACACTAAGTGTGAGCTGATTTTCCTCTGAACCAAAGCATACCAGAAGTATCGTAGCAAAGGGGGTGTGGTTTCCCACCCTAATGGACGGGAGAGAGCTGCGACCGCCTTACAATTCCTTACCTGTGAGAACTGTATTTTACTCTTTTTTGAAATTATGATTTGGCACAGCTATGGTATTTTTCTCATAGCTTTTAACATACAGTTACTGGGATGTGTCCTCTCTGGTAAGCTCCCAAAACTATAAAAAGAAACTGAGGGCTTGTCTACACTAACTAGGGGATCGATGAACAGCAATAGATGCATCAACAGTCAATTTAGGCGGTCTAGTGAAGACCTGCTAAATCGGCTGCAGATCGCTTTCTTAACTCCTGTACTCCACCAAATCAAAACAAGTAGGGGGAGTTGATGGGAGAATGTCTCCTGTCGACATTGCGTAGTGTGGACACCGCGGTAAGTAGATCTAAGCTACGTCGACTTGAGTTACACTATTCAAGTAACTCAAATTGCGTAGCTTAGATCACCTTTTCCCTTTAGTGTAGACAAGGCATTACATTTGGACTGGAGGAGTAATTCTGGTAATGACTGAGTGCTTTTTAAGTTTATGGATACACTTGAACAGACAGAGTCTAGAGTGCATTAATTTAACATTTTACAAAATTTTGTTTTTAATTACTATTCCCCTTAATTTAAAAATGTTTTTGGAGGGAAATGTATGCACAAGAGGCATTGTTAGCAACCTCTTCTTCTTATAAAGCAAACAAACAAAAAGACCTCATATGATATATTGAGACACAGATGATCACTGGGTTTTTCATCTCATGAGTGACTTAGAAAATAGGAACCAAAACAGATCTATGCCTCACTACAGAAAGCATAACAGTACCGTATTCACACGTACATATAATATAACCTTCCAAATCAATTGTTGGTTAATATATTTGCTGTGGGTGGGTTTGGCACCAGTGCTCATTAAATGTGTATTAGAAAGGAGAAGTGTAAGATTGGTTGCCTAGTCTAGAGAATACAAAGGAGGAATTATTCTGACCTAATCTAATAGTTTTTCTTTCCAAACTGTCGTAACATGTAAAATGCTGAGTGATGATTTAAAGCAAGACTTATTGCTTGCAGTTTTTCAAGTTAATCTATACATTTCACCTGCCATATTGTAGGTGAGCATCACATGTGACTTTTAACTACAATTTACAAGTTACAAATCCTCTAACTTGTTAGGTCTGATCAAACTGTATAAAAATAAGAGGCAGTGTTAAACAGTCATCAGTGAACTTACCAACAAAAGACGTTTTAACAGCATGGTTGCATTTAACAAAACGGTTTAACAATAGGGTTGCGTCCTTCCTTCCAGCATAATTTTCATCAGCAGCATCTTCTGTTGAAATCAGTACTAAACTAAGACATAGGCATAGTTTTGCAATAGACAGAAATGAAAACTTTTGTTCCCTTAACAGGGAGTTAAGATTTTAGTGACGTACATTTTTTTTTTTTATTAGTATAACAATGACTAGAGGAGCACAAGGTTGAGTCTTGCTCCTGGATATCTGATTCCTATAGGAGAAATTATAAATAAAGCTGTTTCAGATTGCATTTAAAACTGAGACCCAGCTTGTACAGTGGATGGATATTTAGACTATAAGCTCTTCAGGGCAGGGACTATCCTTTTTTCTGTTTCTACAGTGTTTAACACAACAGGGCCTAGACCTTGGTTGGGACCTAATATCCCACCACAATATATGTAATACTAAGAGTAAGAAGACACTTACCCCTGAAATTCTGCCCACAGATGCCAATGGGAGAATCCAGTGACTGGAATGGGAACCACCCATGTGCACCAGAGTTTGGCCCTGAAGCATTAAATTTGCAGTAATTAGTTTCTAAAAATTCATAATAAATACACAACTGTTTCATTTGCTGCTCAGAACTATGAATTTTGACAAGATTTGTCTTGCATTGTGTTTTCTGCTGTTACTTTAATAGTCATTGTTACATAACTTTTCAGGTTACTTGCAGTTATTGTAAGAGAAACCTGTACTTCCTTTAATGCACTCCGAGGTCAGTTGAAGGGAGAATTAAAAAAACCTCTGAATAAGAACAAATACACTGCAGGCTAGTAAATCCCAGGACAGTAAATGATTTCTTAATAGAGTGTTTACCCTCACCCCCAAGAAGATGGAGAAGAGTAATAAAAGGATGGTAATTCCCCATCTAAGGGCACCATAAAAACAGTCTGTTTCCTACAGTAGGAAGTAGCACAGACATGTTCCAAGTCATGATTGAGGTTCATTGACAGAGCTGGGTGAAGAAGTTTGCCCAATATCAGGGTCTGCTTTGACTGATGAAAACCAAGGATGAACTCCTGACCCCAATAAAGTCAATAGGAGTTTTACCATTGATGTCAGATGGGTCAGGGTTTCCTCACAGGAGTTTTAATCCTTTTTATATGGTCACTAGACTGACTCACATTGATCATTTAAAAAAAAAATCATAGCCATAAGGCTCCAATTAGTATTACATTTGGACATTACTATATGTGTGCTATTACTATGGTAACACTCAAATAATTTTAAAATCTTAAAATTTAGGCAACACATTTTTATTCAAAATATTCCATATTTGATCTTGAATGCTAATATATTGTATTCACTTTCTCCTTAGTGAAAAACAATTATTTGAACAGTAAGGACCAAGTTAAGCAGAGATAAAGGTACTGTGATCTAGAGGATATGACATTGGCCTGGGACTCAGGGCACTTGGGTGCAATTTCCAACCCTGCCACTAACTTGCTGTGCAACCTAGAGCAAATCACCTCAACTCTCTGCTCTTCTCCTGCCAGTTGTCTGTCTTGCCTATTTACATGGAATGTTCTCAGGGCAAGGACTGTCTCTTGGGAATGGGCATGGGATGGATCACTTGATGATTACCTGTTCTGTTCATTCCCTCTGGGGCACCTGGCACTGGCCACTGTCTGAAGACAGGAAACTAGGCTAGATGGACCTTTGGTGTGACCCAGTATGGTTGTTCTGATGTTATGTCTGTACATAGGGGGGGGCTTGATCTCATTTAGAGCCCTTAGATACTATTGTAACATAAATTGTCATCTCTTTATATTGATGAATTTGAGATAAAATAAAATACCATCTGGCTAATAAAAGACATAATCAGTTGGAAAAACGTATTATAAATATTACAATAAGAAATTTTTGGTAAGAAACTGTTTGTACTTTCTAACCTAAAACATCTGAATGTCTCCTTTTATAGCTGTATGTGTGCTTCCTTCTATTCTGTCTACATTATTATTTATTTGTTGACCAAGACAACACAACTCATGGTCCCTGCCTCAAAGAGCTCACAATTTCAGATGCATATAAGGACTATATGCAGTACTCTCTAGTGTCATGGTATTGGGGGGAAAAAAGTCTCCTTAAGATATGGATTCCTCCCCGTCTCCTATGCCACAAGGATATTTATTATACAGCTTTGTTGTCTAGTCCACAAAATGATCTACTGTGGAATAAAGCCATTTCTCTGCCTTAACTTGAAAGCTAATATGCTGTAGTATACTTTTCTAAAATAAGGCCCTGATCTCGCAAACATGTATGCATGTGCATAAGTTTACTCATACAAACAGTCGCATTATGCAAGTTTGCAGGATTGGGACCCAAGACTATACTCTAGCCTAAATTTGGCAGTTGAACAGTCTCTTGTGGTTTTTTAATAAGTACCTTCAATAAGTGCAGGTCACAAACTATTCAAGACTCCCACTTGGGTAAATAAAACCTATAATTTAGTATCCAAGCTTACATAACTTAAAAAAACAAAAACATCATATATATAAACAAAACATATAAATATAACATACAATATAAACATCATATATAAGAAACACAGAACATATTTGCTTATGAAATATACACGGTCTTAACAGTACATGATACTGCATCTCTATAGTTAAAACTGGAAATGCAATTTGCTGTTACACTAAATGTTTCTTTGGTTTAGTTATAAGAGGAAATGAGCATCCTGTGTACTCTTACAATGAATATACTTTAAAGAATGAAAATTAGATTTAAACATGAAAAAGTTAAATTCTATGGGCCTAATTATAGTTCAGGCAAAACTCACTTGGGGATTCTGGCTTAGAAAATGCAGGACTGGGCATCTGATCCTTTAACTGCAGTTAATACGGTAAATTTAAATATGGAAATATCTTGGATGTTAAAGCAACATTATAAGTTTTGTATAATGTGACATTGGAATGAGGAGAAACAGGTTTAACGTGTCAGCTAAGGTACTGATCCTGCAATGAACTTTGCAGTGGTAGATGACGCTCTACAATAGGTACAGAGGTCAGATCACAAAGAACCCATTGCAGTATCAAAGTATAGTTACAAAAGTTGTATTCTCTTGATCTCTGTGTAAACCTCTCAGCAACTCCCACAGTGGACTGAGTGGAGGATGAAGTCTGAATTTATATTCCAATTCACAGACCATAATTAAGTATGGGACCTGGCCCTTTCCTCTGAATGAGTTTGCTCTTGCTAACTCTCAGGATTTTATCGTAAGTCTCATGATGTTGGGTGTTTTTCTTAAAGTCCAGCTCCTTGCATGTTGTGAATTCATGAGAAACTCAACTTTTTTTTTTTTTTAAGGGAAGTTTCCAGGCCTTATGGTTGTGGAAAAAGGTTGAGCTTGTGACCCAAGTTCATCTGAAAGGAACAAAAGCTAAAGAGCAAATAAAAAGATCCTTTTTTTTTAATCTTGTGCTTTTGAAGAACGTGACTCATGATTTTTGAATGCTTGAATCTGACACCTTTGATCTTAAAAAGTTTAAAGTTAGTGCTTAATTAGATTCCAGAATCTACACTTAGCAAAATTATTTGAACTTTACATTGGGAAATATTCAGTTGTATGTAAAGGCATTTAATAATTTAAAATACATAAAAATGTGTTTATTTTCTTAAATTGATAAGATTGTGGTATGCGACTATTAAATACAAAGAGTAGTATATTACTATTATGTAGTTTCATATTATGTATAATCAGTAGGGCTGTCAAGCAATTATAAAAATTAATCACAATTAATTGTGCTATTAAACAATAGAATACAATTTATTTAAATATTTTTGATGTTTTTTACATTTTCAAGTATATTGATTTCAATTACAGCAGAATACAAAGTATACAGTGCTTCATCCATCCATCAGCCGTTGTTGTTAAAGGTCTCATAGCAGATTTCTGGTTCTTTGGCAGTTCTGGTGGAGGTGTCCCTGTAGCTCTGACTATAGCATTGTCAGGAGAGCTACCTGTGCCTGATAAAGAAAAACAGAGATGTTACAATTTAGCATCAAATAAACATTTTACAAAACTTAACTTTACCATCTCTCTCACCCACACCTATGTATTTGATTAAAATACAAAACCTCATAAAATAAGCAAACCAATAAGCAAAATATATTTACTGGGCTTCATCTATCCATCAGCTGTTGATGCTGATGGATTTTCCTTTTCAGCTGTCTCTTTCCTTTTTCTTTTGAGCTTGTTTACCTTCAGGAAGAAGCTGTGAGATTATTCCCACAAAATGACAATGTTATAAATGGAGTAACTGTTCCTATTATAATTCTAAAAGCCCCTGTTGACATGGGTTATGAAACCATATCCTGATTTCAGAGGACCTGTCAACAAAAGGTTCAGCTACACACTAGCTGTGTGAAGGTGGTGGAATGTTCATTTGGTAGATTGAAAGCATGCTGGCACAGCCTTCAAAACCATTTGGAGTCCAGTGTCATTAATGAAGTCAACATTATTGAGGATTGCTGTGCCCTACACAATGTTTGCAAAGAGAAGGGAGAACCTTTTAATCAGGAGTGGAATCAGGACACTGATGACAGCTGAACCAGTACACGCAACCAGACAGTGGTTACTCATGCAATGGAAATCTGAGATCCTTTGTGTACCTATAATAAAATGGGTATGCCTGGTTCCATTCATGAGGGGGAATGAAATGGTATTTGAAGTGGTTGTGTGTGTGATCCTTCTTGTAAATGTGTAGGTATTGTATATCATGAATTCTGTAAATACTTCAATAACATACGTTATGAATGTTATCCATTCTGGCAATAAGCTGCCATTTACAGGTTATGGATTACTGTGATGGCAGTTTGTATATGTTTATTATGAAACTTTGAGATTAGGTATTTGATGACATTCATTAAAGTCTGTGCCACTTTTACCCCTACCTATAATAAAATTTGTTACTCTTGCCTTCTGTACAAATCCAACATTTTATTTCACAGAGGTATTTACAAGCTGCAACAACCAGTAATGCAGACCAGCTGACCTCTTTCCATGAATGTATCTGCCTGTCTCTCCTCATGCTGTGCAGCCTCTGTGTCTTTCTTCCTTGCAAATATCCTTATCCTTTTGGTAGTTGAGTTGGAACCTGGAATTTGTTTAACCATTAGCTCATCCTAGACTCTCTTTCTCTTCCCCACAGTAAGGTGGTTCAGGCACCCAGGCTTCAGGTGCCATGAATTATCCTGTGGAGGTGGAAGGCCCTTGAAAAGAGGGAAACAGAAAACATTATTGCCTGAGCATGGTACAAAAAATACATTGGAAACAAATGGTTACATAAAAAATAAAATCGTAACTCAAAATCTACAGCCTGGATTTCAAAAACAAGGGCTGTCTCTGTGAGGATCCACCGGGCTAGGGCCTAGGTCAGATAGTCCCTGAGCATCTGCTTTATCCACACTACCACCCAACAACTTTGACAGAGCAGCAACTGATGGACTGTGAGTCCTGTGGGACCAAGCACCACTGACCTACAGAGATCTTGACTGACAGAGCCTATTGCATTCACTAATTGGCTGAAGCATGTTATTTAAAACCTAAGAGAGGAACATTTGGAGGCATTCAATTCACTCCTGATACATTTTATTGCTCCTGGTTTCTGGCCGCAATCCTGCATTCTCACCCTGCTTCTGTTTCACTAACCCTACTTTGGCTGACTCACATGGCTCTGACCTGGTGTGGCTTGACTTGACTCCAACCTGATCGTATGGCTTGACACTAATACAGACTATTGGTTTGGGCTTGGACCCTCTAGACTGAACTGGGACAATGTCCCCACAAATCCAGGCCCCAGGCTTGACCCAGGCCCTGTAGCGAGGGTCCTGACAATTTCTTTGCACTCCAAGATACACCAGACCAATCCTTTGTCTTTATTCATAAAGAAGACACCCTCTTGCTATTTGTTTCACCTTGTAGATTTCCTTTCTTGTAGATTTCAAAATGTCTCAATTGGCACCTGCTCAGTATGCAAATAGACACAAAGTGTGAGGCATATAGTACACAAATGGCCAGAAAGGGAAACAGGTGTCAGTTACCTCCTGCTTGAGGGGAATATCTCTGAGATATGTCACCGCCTGGTGACCTGCCTTAACTCCAACACTTGAAGAGCATAATTTTCAGTATAGATACACAACTTGTTAAATATAGATACACAACTCCATACGTTTTGCAATGACTATGATGACCAGAGGGCTACTGGCTCTAGGTAGAGATTTCACAAGCCACCTTCAGATGAACTATTACGCAGATATCCAACCTAGGGGATCCTGTAAAACTTTGTGCGTCCCCTGTGCCCTCTGCCAGTTGGCACCAAGGGATCTCTGGGTCACAGTATTGTATTGCTGTAGTCCAGCCAAGAGGTGATGAAGGCATGAATAACTGAGGCCAAGTCTTTGTCTGCCAGGATGCAATGTCTTCTCGCCAACAGGAGGAGATGGTAGAAAGCATTATTTGTGGCTGTTGTGATGTGAGAGCTCAACATCACCAAGGGATTCAAGAATATTACTGGGTGATCACATGCCCCCAAATCAGCATTTAGGCTTGTGGCATAAAATAAAGATAAAATTCTTAGAGACCACACAAAAAAGCTTTCTTTGGGTTGTATGCTCCCAGTCTTGTATGTCGATTTGCTGGTCTCTGAAGTTAGTCACAGCAAGATTAGAATGCTGTCTTTAAAGGCTACTAAACTGCATCTCGCATTCAGATGATGTGAATGCTGCATGCTTCAATGTTGATTTTGTGATAGACTAGCAACTGAATACGTTTACAGATGTTTTCACGATTATATGCAATTCATGGGCACAAAGACGTCTATGAAGTTTCCACCACTTTAGTATTTCTCTGCATTTATTCTGACATTCAGCGGAAGGGACGCCAGAGTCCAGAACCTTGGGAGATGATTGCCCATAACCAGCACAAATATTTATTGATATCAGAATTATAAAAATATAGTGAGAAATGTAACAGAAAATATAAATACATTATTAATCCCAGTCTTCTCTCTTTTGCCGTTGCCAGTGTAGACTAACTACTTGCTCTGGTCTTTCCTGAAATGTTCGGTCTGATCTTGAACCCTTTGCTTTATAAAGAAGTTTTTTAAGTTGATAGTTGAATGGCAACCCATCCTCTACCCCACTATTGGCTCCTTAGCAAAAATCAATGCCTTTAGTATATGAAGTAAACCACATAATAGCAACAGTTGGCTAGGACTGAAGTATCCAGGGTAGGTTTGTTCAGTGTTGATTGAACTATTGCATGTTTAAAGGTGAAAGGGAAGATTCCTCTCTGAACAAGGCATTGGCTATTTCCGTTAGGAGTCACAGTCACACCAGTTGTTCATGACTCTCACAAACCAGGAAGGGCATGGGTTGGATTCACAAGTCTTGGGTCAGGACTCCTTTATGATGTCCAGAACGTTTTGACTAGTGAATGTACGATCAAGCAGCTCTCCGAAGACCATGAGGAAAACAATAATCACAGACATATGATTCTTCCTAAGGTTCCTGTATCTTCTTTACGCCCCCTGTCACAATCTGGGGTGGTTCCCAGATCTAGTCTGTGTGTTTAACCAACCATTCTTTGAAATGCCATTATCACCTCTTTTTGTGTGAGCTTGAACATTTCTAATACTTTCTCTCCTTTGGAAAATAAATTTGTCAGCCTTCCTTTTTTCCTTGAGAAATAATACAATCTGTCTACAGTCCTAATTTTCTATAACCAATATTATTTTACAGGTCTTGATTTGCTGACCTCTTTTTCTTTATACAGTGTATCTGCAGCATATTATTTCTTGTAAAATCTTTCACTTTATTTTTTATTGTAGGTCCTACTATTTTTTACAATGGACAGAGTTCCATTAACTTGACATTTGGCATGATGATTTGACTTACTTTACACTAAGTCAGACACTGAAGAGAAGTAACAGACAAATACGTATTATACTGCGTTTTTTTAATACTACTAAAATGGTGGGATCACACCCTCTTCTATTATGACATTTGCGGAGAAGGAAAAAACGCCTATACCAATTCCATTGTGGAAAATACAGATCCACTGAAAACCATGGGCATCTGGGTGGGGGCCTTATCTATATTTTAGTTCAACTTCACTAAGAGAGGGGATCTCAAGGAAAAAGTTCACTAACACACACTTCTGACATGTTCCAAAAACTTGTGTTTGGGAGAGAGTGTAAAATTTAGTAGACAATATTTATCATGAGAAAATTCTTTTGCTGAATGTTTTCTTCTAGGTGTGAATAAAGTTTAACATATTATAAGCAAATGAACTATTTGTTTTTTCCTGACAGCTGCTGGGATAATCTGCAGACAGGAAAGTGAAAAAGCCCCCTCTACACTACATCTGTTAACTGACGCCTGATCTACACTACAAGGTTGCTGCAAGGCAGCTTACATCGACCTAACTATGTAAGGGCAAGTCTGCACTTAAAACACTGATTGACACAACTGCGCTCATCAGCTGCGCCACTGAAACACTTCAATGAAGATGCTCTAAACTGCCAGAAGAGAGCTTTCCCATAGGTGTAGTTAATCCCCCTCCCTGAGAGGCAGCAGTTATGTCGATGGGAGAAGCTTTTCTGCCAACAGCGCTGCCTACATGGGGGGGGTTAGGTCAGTAAAATTAAGTTACTCAGGGGTGTGGATTTTTCACACACCCAAGCAATGTAGTTATACCAATATGGGTTTGTAGTGTAGACCAGAACTAAGTGTCGACTAACATTTTGCTCCCCCCCGACATAACTGACCCGCTAAGCTGACTAATAACTCCACCTCCAAGAGAGGCATAAAGTCAATGCCAATGTAGTTAGGTCAACACAGTGTCAGTGCAGATACTTTGTTACTTACATCAACTGTTACTGGTTTTCAGAAGCTGCCCCAAGATGCCCCACACTGACATTACAGTTGGTACAAGTGCTCCTGGTGAGGACACGCACTGCTGACACAAGGAGCATAGTGTGGATATGCAAAAGCAATTTAATTATTGCAGTGGCTGTATGCCGATGTAACTTAAGTTGACATAATTTTGTAGTGTAGACATGCCCTGAGTTTGTTGGCTTTGGTTAACAAATGGTTTTTAAGTCTGGCAGCCAACAATACTACTTCCTTCCCCAGAACTGAAGAGCTCGAAAGCTTGTACCTTCCACCAACAGAAGTTAATCCAATAAAAAGATATTACCTCACCTAACTTGTCTCTGTCATATCCTGGGACCAATATGGCTACAACACTGCAGCCAACAACGTTTCACTTTTGTTTATGACCTAGGATAGCAAATGATAGTCCTCTGTTACTGGTCTTGCTGGTTTTTTTGCAAAGTAAATCTGATTCCCCAACTGTGCCTTTGTAACTAGTTTGGGAAATTCTTCCTCCTAGCTCTCTATGCAGTAGTATATGCCAGATTGTATTGTTCACATGCTGTTGGTGCCACATTTTGTGCATTACCAGTCACTCAGGCCTGATCTACACTGAAAAGTTATATTGGCATAGGTTTGTTGGACAGGGGTGTGAAAAAACCCCCCACAGCTGTGACTGATGTAGCTATGCCGATATATCTCCCAGGATAGATATAGCTATGTTGACAAAAGAGAGTTTCTATTAACATAGCTAACTTTGTTTGGGGAGGTGATGTTTCTACAACCAACAGAAAACCCCCTTCTATTGGTGAAGGCTGCATCTACATTACAGGGCTATGCTGCCACAGCTAAGCTTGTATAGTCTCTGGGCTTGTCTACACTTACAGCACTGCACCATTGTAGTGCTTAGTGAAGATGCTACCTATGCCAATGAGAGCTTCTCCTGTTGGCATAGGTAATCTCTGTGAGGTGGTAGCTATGTTGACGAGAGAAGCCCTGTAGACATAGTGCTATTTATGAGGGGGTTAAGTGAGTATACCTACATTGCTTTCCACATCCCTGAGTGTCACAGTTATACTGACATAAGTTGATAGTGTACACCAGCCTCTGTCATATAGACACACTCTTATATTGATTTAAAAATTGGCTTATATCAATTTAGATTATGAAATAAGCCACTCTGAAACCGAAAAAGGACTGTTTACATACAAACTTGTACCAGTCTAGCTAAAATAGGTTTACAAACACACTTTTAGCCAAATGAGTGAAAGTTTGTATGTTGACAAAACCTTATACCTGCAAGCTAAACTAATATATACCAGGTTTAAATTGAAGTAAGAGAGTCCACACAGGGTTTTGCAGCAATATAACTTAATTGGTTAAAATACCCTTTTATTAAACTGCTGGTTTTGTGTGCAGAACAGGCCTCATCCTTGCAGAAAAATGTACTCAGCCAATAACAACAGGAGCAAAGATGTGAACTCATCCCATTCATCACAGTAAATTGTGGACTATTTATCTACTTCAGAGTTTATTACAAACCATTAAAATGCTAACTTTTGTTTTCTTTAAGAAAACAAACAAAGAAGTCAAATACACAAAAGCTATGTACTTGCAATGTTAATGTTCTACAATTAAACACACAAAGCAAAGGAATACAGCAGTTAAGTTTCTTGAATTAACATCAACTTGCTCACATTGTGCATACAATTTGTGATTACTGGTTAGGCTACTAAATACACACTATGTGCAAAAGAGTTCACGTTTCTGTGAGAACCTTACTTTTTGCATTCCTTGACTTCGTTCATATATATAACCTTAATGTTTCATTAATCTAAATTTTTTCGCTAAAGCCCAAATCCTGTAATCTGACCAAGTCTCCTCATTGGGTGTCAGACTTGCTGTCCCACCCACCCTCATGTATTTAACAGAGCAGCTGCCCTCCTACCCCCACCAATTCCAAAGGGTGTGTGGGTGTCTAAGGCTATGTCTACACTGGGATAAAAAACCTGTGGCTGGTGCAGATCAGTTTACTTGGGGTCACAGGGCTCAGGTTCTGGGGCTAAAAAATAGCTGTGTAAATGCTCGGGCTGGAGCCCGAGTTCTGGGACCCTCCATCCTCACAGGGTCCCAGAGTTCTGGCTGGAGCCCAAGCCTGAACCTCTACACAGCCATTTTTAGCCCCACAACCTGAGCCAGACAAGCCCAAGTCACCTGACCTGGGCCAGCCATGGGTCTTTTAACCCATGTAAATGTACCCTAAGAACTTCTGCCCTCCCGCCCCCACCTATTGTCTCATATGGTGTGTGTATCTCAGGGCTTGTCTATACAGCAGTGCAGTTGCACTGCTGTAGTGTTAAGAGGCCTGGTCCACACTACTAAGTTAGCAAGTCAGTTTATGTCAACCTTACTGTGTTTACACTAAAATTTTGCTCCTGCCGACCTATTGCGCTGCTATGGCAACTTACCTCCACGTGAGGTGTAGAGTCAATATTGATGTAATTATATCAAAGCAGTGTCAGTGTACACGCTGCGTTGCTTACATTGACTGTTACTGGCTTTCAGAAGCCATCCCACAATTCCCCGCAGAGACAGTACAATCTATACAAGTGCTCCTGGTGAGGACACGCACCGCCAACACAAGGAGCAAAGTGATGCACAAGTGATGTAATTACTGTCACAGCCGTATGCCGCCATAAGTTAGGTCGACTTAATTTTGCAGTGCAGACATGCCCTCAGTGTAGACATACCTATGCCAATAAAAGGGGTTCTCCCATTGGCATAGATAATCCACCTCCCTTGAGTGGCTGTAGCTAGGAGGACAGAAAAATTCTTCTATCTCCCTAGTGCTGTCTACACAGGGACTTAGATCAGCTTAGCTGTCACTCAGGGGTGTGGATTTTTTCACACCCCCTCGTGATGTAGCTGGGTCCATCTAATTTTCTGGCAAAGAGCAGGAGCCCTAACAGCTGCTGCCCGGCTACCCCCTATATGTGTGTGTCTGTAACAGAGCTGCTGCGCTCCTGTCTCCCTGGGACAGGGAAGGGGTGGAAGGGTCACACTCCTAATGCCCCCCCTTCTCTCCCAGGGAGCGGGTGTTTAACGGAGCTGCTGCCTCCACCCCAGGGGAGCATCAGGCCCAGTATCCGCCCCCTCCTGTGCCGTGTGTGTGACCGAGCTGCTGCCCCCGCACGTTAGGGGATCACCGCACTAATTAGGGCCCCGCTGCCTCCAGGGCTCCCGTTCCCCTGCCCGCCGCAGCGCCCTGGCCTCCCGCCGGGGTTAAGCGCGGAGACAGCGAGGCCCAGGAGCCGGGCTGGCCCGAGGCGAAGGAAGCAGTGAGGCGGCAGCCGCTCCTGTCGCGGGGCCGAGCCTTTCCCGGGAGGCGGAGGGAGCCGAGCGAGCCGCTCTGCTCGCCGCGGGGCCGGGCCCGGACTCGCCGTGTCGCCCTGGTTCCGGTTGCCAGGCCGGGCGGCGGCGCGGCGCGGCGGGCGGGCGGGCGGGCGGGTCAGAGGGTAAAGGTCGCTCCCCCAGCATCCTCCGTGCTGGATACTCAGCCATCTTGGATCCGCGGGACAAGAAAATTCATGCGGTGAGTTCGGCCCCCATTATTTTCTGGCCCCCTCCCCGCGGCGCGCTCTGCCCGCTGCTTCCCAGCCGGGCCCGCAGGCGCTGGCGGTGGGGCCCCTGGCGGCCCGGGCCCGGCTCCGGGGTCCCTGGGCCCGGCCGCAGCCAGCCGGGTTTCCGTTTGCTTTTGTCTCCGAGGGAGAGAGAGGGGGGGACGCGCAACGTCTGAGTCGGGAGCGGAGCCCTTAGGCCTAGCCCAGGCAGCGGCCCCGGCCTCCTCCGCCATCTCCGGCCGCGGCGGCGGCGCCCGAGCCCCGCTCTGCGGGGAGGGAAAGGCCGTCACTGCGGGAGGCGGCAGAGCCCGGGGCCCGCACCCTGGGGCCTCCTCCTCCTCCTCCTCCGTGGCCGCCTGTGGCACTTCACGCAGCCCCGGCGTCCCTTCCTGCTCCGCTGCTCGCTGCCCCTTGCCCTGGCCGCTGCCTCCCCGTCCACCCGCGATGTCCGCCCCCTGCCTCTCCTCCGCCCCGCTGCCGCCTGTGTCCTAGTGTCTCTTCCCCGACGCCCGTGGCCTAGTTGTGGTTCCTGATACCCTACAGCCCCGTCGTACATTCGGCTTGCTTAGGTGTGGGAGGATACAAGTTGATGTTAATGCCCCCCCCCCCCATGTGCCTTTTGGCTCCGGGTTAAGAAACGGATGGAGCGAAATCTGCCACCCACCGACTCTGCTGCTACTGGCTTTTCCTTCTAGGCGATGCTGGGGTTTTGCTGTTCACCAGTGTAGCCTTGTGGCCTGTTATGTGTGTCCCTTGGATGAAGAGAGGGGGTGAAATAGGGTTAATTATTTTTTGGTGTACTCTCCATAGCCTTTCTGAGGGAGGCTGAGATGATGTCGGGACAGGTTCTGATCCTCCCTCAGAAATGTTTGTTAAACAAACTTGAAGCAAACTGAACCACTTCCTCTGAGTGCTCTCTGTGTCAGATGATGTCTTGTCTTCCTGTGTGTGGTGGTGGTTCTGCTTTGAAGCAGCTTTCAGCCTGAGCCAGTGCTAATGGGAGCATGCAGATACAGTAAGGGAGAGTTAATTCGTGTGTTTACAATTGTAGCCCTGTGCACATATTGAAATTAGCAACCCAAAAAATGATGCATCTGTTACTTAAACTTTTATTAGAATTCAAGTTACATGTAACTTTAATTTAGATATTTTTGTAGTACTCTGTCCAAAACATAATTATGTCATTGTGGATCAGCAGCATTTTTTAAAAAATCCATTTTGTTAGAGAAACTTACTGTCAAAACTGTGGTGTAATATTGGCTTTTTATTTCATATATTAAAATGTAGAGATCTCCCTTTTGATTCCTGGGTGGGGAGTGAATTAAGTCCATGAAGGAACAAAACATTCATATTGCCTGTACAGCAGTAACATCTGGTGGAAGTGATTGGTTGCTGGGTTTAACTCAGCAATAGGGGAGCCTAAAGTTTATCAAACTTGCTATCATGTCAGTCAATAGATATTAGGTTTCTGGAAACATGGATGCAGTTCAAACTATTAAGACGTATGCAGAGCAGAACAGCCATATATAATTATTTAGGTTTTATTGCAAAGATTCTTTTATTTGGTCCTGAGGATGGATTTATGCACTGCATCCTTTGATTTTTTTTTTCTATGATTGTATTTTTCAGTGTAGTCTATTATTGATCAAAGCATGCCAGTTTTTGAGGACTGCACTATTTTATAACATCATAACATCATTTGTGTGGAGAATTCCAGTGGACACATGCTAGGCTTCCAGATTTCAATGTGCTAGATCCTTTTGGTATTATAAAGTTATAAACTATGAAGGAATTTGAGTACAAGAACTGGCATACCATTCATTAGAAAGCAGTATTTCACGCCCCTCCCCACCCTGGAAGCTGATAATAAGGCTAACATGGGGAGGGCGGGGGGGTGTTTCTCCTTATCTGTGCTTTTTGTTGTCGTTTCTTTCTGAGATTTGTCTAATGTCTAAGCATTTTAAAAGCGACTAGTGATTTTGGACAGTTCAGTTTCGAACTTGAGATGCTTGCTTTTTTTTATTTTATTTTTTAAAAAGAGGGTGAGTATTTAGTACTTGAAAATCAGATCAGGACCATTAAGGTTTCTCCAATTGGGCAGACAAAAATGGAGGTCTCAGAAATCACATTTGACTTTTGAAAATCTTGGTCTTTGTCTTTAGCTTGTGTTAAGAGTTAGGTATGCCATTTAAGCAGGTACTTGAAGTTAGATCTGAAATCAGAAACTTTCATTTTTAGGATTCAGTTTTACACAGTTTGTATGGGTGCAGGATACTCTGTACATCAGTTCATTGTATCATAGTCTTAATTTTTATAGATTTTTATATTTGAAAAATATACTTTTTATATCACTCAACTATAATCTGTTCAAGAATTCTGTAACTTTTTCAACTTACCTGCCTTCAGGGTTGAATGGTATCAGTCACTAAACCGACAATGTACTGTTGCTTTCATTTTACCTTTAACCTGCATCAGACGTTCTGACTTGATCTAAAATATTGAACCTAATAGTAATTGTAGTTAGATTCTTCTGTCAAAAATTCATGTGCAAATCTCACTGAAATCTATAGGAATTGTGCACAAGTATTCAAGGACAGAATCTGGCCTTAAGCACTGTAGAATCCCTGTTGTTTTAAAGTGCTGTTTAAATAAATCTATAATTCAACCTATTACTCGTTTGTGAAGATCTGTGTGCAAATTAAAGAATATATGGTAGTTCCTACTTTTTCTTTAATTGTTGGTAAAACACTTGTCACATTTAGAAATATACAAAACAAATATTAGTCTAGATAGAGGGAGAAATTTTCAGTGCTCTCGCCTAAGCCCATATAGAAATGATATGCTATGTACTAATCTTTAAAATAAATAAATAAATAAAAATGAATTTCATTTGGGAGAAGAGGAAAACAAAAAAGCAGTTTATCATCAGATATACAGGATTAGTCAATCATTTTTATAATTAATGCAGAAAACACACAGTTTGATACATATTGACAAAAACCAAGACATTAGAAGTTAAGCTTGAATCTTTTGGCCTTCATTAGCTTATGTCAGAATCTTAATATATTTTTAAAATAGTGTTAGGAATTTGATAAAATCATCAATGAAATTTTACAGATGCATTTATAGTTGAAAACTCTTCTGATGTTTCAAATATACTGTATACAGAGAATCAGACTAGCTTGTTTTGGTTCCAGTTTCCTAGGTAGAGGTCAAAGTGTTGTGGTGGTGTTATACCGTAAATAAGACTCTGACTAAAATTGAGGGTATTATATTGGTCTATTGGCGATGGCTCTGATCCTGTAAACGTTTATGCATGTGCTCAACTTTAAGTGTGCAAGTAGCCTTGCTGACTTTTATTTAAGTCTATGAATTTGCATAAGTGTTTGCAGGATTGGGATCTAGATATGTATTGATGACGTTCTGAAAACTTAAAAAAAAATTTCTGTCTAGATCAAAGTTAGTATCATTTGAGCTTCATTATAACATTAAAAGATCTGGGTTCTTCAAAAAGTGAAATTATTGCACAGACTATTTTAAAATGCTAATAACCCTTTACTGTGGGGAATAAAAGGGGGAGAGTTGACATCCAAAGAGCCATGTCTATGTTGAATTAGTGGTTACAATTAATTTTGTATGTAAACTATTTTTGAGATTCAGTATTGCTGAAATAAAAGTGCTTTTTTGTTTGTACACCTTTGAAGTAAAATCTAACTTAAAATATCTTTTGAATTTAAGGAAAAATTATTATTGTTTTTGTAAAGAAGGATCCCAAAATGCCTTACAAGCATGTACAGGTTGCCAGGTTTTAGGCTTGGGCAGATAAAAGGCTAGGTGGTATCCTCTGAAAATAAAATTTTGATGACAAAAGTGCTTATGATGTCTAATTTACACTGGAAAAGTTTGTCAGTATAACTGTATCCTCCTCGTATAGATGCAGCTTAAGCTAGCAAAAGATTGTTTTTGCTGGGATAGGTTATATTAGTTCTCTGAAAGAAGTAACCTACTCGGCAAAAGGCACCTTCTGTTGGTATAACTGCATCTAAAATAAAGCTTTTGCTGGTACAGAAATGCCTTAAAAAAATCACATCCCCTGGCTGACAAAAGTTACCAGAAAAAGTTTCTAATGTAGACCTGTCCTCTATGCCTCTCGTATGAAAAAATTTAATGGGCACCTGTCTCAAGCTTTAATAGAGAGAGAACTGGTGACGGAATATCAGGCAGTAGCTTGAAGACTGTTATGCTGCTTGTAACAATGTACAAACATGAATTACACATCATTACTGAATGTGTGCAGTACCACCCCATTAGCTTATTATTGCTGTGGAGTATATCAACAGCTGCAAATTTTTTAAAAAAAATCCTCACTCTTCTAATAAATTTTGTCATGTTTCACTGAATTTCATCTCTTACTAATGCTTTTTAGGTATTTCTAGTTTTATTAATATTAGCAAGCTATAATTTTATAAGTTGCTTAGTACTGACGCTGCTGTGTACTGTACAGTACACAAAAATAAAGATAATTCCTGCCCTGCAGCTCTTAAAATAAAAAAATGTACAGCTGCATAAGTAAAAGGACACCATTTTTTTCAAAGTTTTTTTTTATCTTTAAGTTGTTTATAATACCTTCTACAAACTTGAAAATAACGTGGTGGTGGTGGTGGTTACTGGTATTATGGTACTACCGATGTTTTCAAGTCATGGGCCATGACCCCACTACTTGGCACTATACAAACAGAACAAAAAAATGATCTCTGGCCCAAAGAGCCTACTGGTTTTTGTTTTCCATTTTGTAAATGTTTCCCTTCTGTTCCCTACCCCCAACCCCCTTATTTCTATGGAGTATAGTTCATCAAGTCTTTGTCTGCTATTAGCTCCCTGGTTTGTTTTTTTCATTACTTATCAATGGTTCTTTGAAAATAAGATTTTTACTTAAACTTCACCTCTTCTGCCATCTGGTTGGGTGTATTGTTTAATTTCACAATCAGGGACTGGGAGGCTTAAAAACATAATTTATAGGGCATTCCCCACCAGATAATATTTATAGGTTAAAATTTGGACTAAGCTATTTGAGAATCCTTTAAAAATAATTAAGTGTTGCTATCTTTTCAGTCCCTTCCCTTTGCTGATTTATTTGCTCTAATGGTCCAAGAGTAAATAATCTGAATTTCATTCAAGTCTTTCAGGTTCTTATTTCCATTTGTTTGTTTTTTGTTTCGGTTTTATTTATTTATTTATTTTATTTATTTTTGCTCTCTTAATGCACCCTGAATTTCTGGTGTTTTATGTGTGCTGAAGTTGCATCACATCAGAAAGTCTGCTCATGAACATTAGTTTGTGTGCTTGAGAAATTTTTAGAGCTCTGGTACCAGTTGACTAGAGCGTATGAAACTGATTGCTGAAGTCAAGTTATTTGTAAAAACCTGTAGTTTGCTTACTAATACAATTAGTGCAAAACACTTACACTCTCTCTTGGGTAATGATATGGAAAATATTACTTTGCATGTTACTATGATTGCTGGAGCAGTAGTCCAGAACATGGGAATGGGAGTAAGAAAACCTGAGCTCTATTCCTGGCCCTTCGCTAATTTGTGACCTTGTGTAAGTCACTTAACTAATTTGTACCTCAGTTTCCCATGTGTAATATTGGTGTAATACTTACCCATCTTTGTAGCTTTGTGGATGGAAAGTTCTAAAGAAATCCATAGTACTATTTCATTAGTTACTTATAATCGTCCACAGTTGAAAATAGCACTTAAAAAGCAGTCTTGTACGCTGTCAGTAGGTGACAGTTCTGTTTGCACCTGGTTGTTTTGTAGTAGTGTTGCTAAGACACTTTCTATTGCAATATAAATATGCATATATGTTTGGAGCTGTTAACAAGGAGTTTTTCACTTAAGTATATGGTTGAAATAGAATGACTAATTATGTACAGCAATTGAGTTTATTTTAAGATATGGACTGTTGGTCTGAATTTGTATGTCATTCCTTGGTGAAGAAGTTTTCCTAATGCTGTCCAAATTGTGCATAATGTCATTTCTTTGTCAAGTTTCTGTGTCTACTTATCACATGAAGCTATTCAAAATGTTCTCTAATTACCTTTTATACTTGATCATAAGCTGCTTTATTTAAAAGCTGATACCCCCTCCCCACCCCGGATAAGTAAAAATGTAAAATTTTTGTGACCCATTCATAAGCCGACCCTATAATTCAGGGGTCAGGAAACTTTGGCTCCTGGGTCATCTGTATAAGCCGTTGGCAGGCTGAGATGGTTTGTTTACCTCGAGCATCCGCAGGCACAGAGGTAAGCGTAAGTAAACAAAGTGTCCCGGCATGCCAGCTGCTTACATTGATGGGCCAGACAGCAACTGGTGGGGAAATTTTTGTGGGGGGGAGAAGCTGGGGGTCAGGGGAGTAACCCCTGTGACCACCCCCCATATGACTCCACCCTTAGCCTGGGACCCCCACACTCTCCCCATCCCATCCCTTCCCACCTTATCTGGGGAGAGCCATGGGATGATGTCTGTGGCCTGGCTGGAGCTGCTCCAGTGGGGCGGCGCAGCTGCAGCTGCTTTGGAGGCTTGGGGGAGAGCAGTGGGGCCAGAAGTGGAGAGACTCTGGCCCCACCTCTTCCCTTCTGTCTCTGCTAGCTGTGCTGCCTCTCCTTGCTCCTTCTGTTGCGGGGGAGGGGCTGTGTCCCACCTCTCCCTCTCTATACCCATTCATAAGCCGACCCCCTTCTCTGATGCTTCCCTTTTTTACTAAAAAAAAATTTGGCTTATGAACGAGTAATATGGTATATGGTAATTAGTGTTCCCCCTTTTCAGGCCATACAATTAATATATTATATGAAATTCTATTCTATTCTATGAAATGGGAAATATTTCCTTGTAACTAAATTTTTCCTTTGTAGCTGTTTATGTTGTAGTTGTAAAAAATGTTTTCTCACAAATTACAAGTAATTCCACAGAACGGCTAGTTACCAAGTGCATATTCCATAGTCAGTAAAGTAACTGGAACAAGGTTGGTGTACTTTCCTTTTCATTGTCATTATTGTGTGGTAGCTCTTAATTTGTGAGAGAACACTTCTTAAAAGTACAATGTAAAAGGTGCATAGCCAGAAATAGTTACAAAGAATGTTCTTCAACTTCATATAAATTGTATAGACTGAAAACACTGTTTCATTAGAGTCAGAAGAGAACAGTATAAACAGCTTTATGTGACGAATAGGTGCTGAAAGCTCACTAGGGACTTTGCTATTGCTATTGATTTTATGTAGAAGGCAGTCGGGTACGATGATGGGCAGCAATATAAAACCCCTAAGAAAGCAATCCGTCTGATAAAGAAATGGCAATGTGTGCAATTTGGACAGCATTAGGAAAATGTGTTTACTAAAGAAATTTCCTACAAATCCAGAGTTTAACAGTGCGTATCTTGAAACAAACTGTTTTATATACATGGTCATTCTGTTTCATTCGTATACTGAAATAAAAAGTTCATTATTAATGCTTCTAAACCAGTGGTTTCATGGGTTGAAAGGCGATTTCAAATGAGTCTGATAAATTCTGGTCTGCCTTAAGTGAACCAGAAAATACCAAAATAATTTCTTGAATGGGCAAAATAGTTTTTAAAAATGTTTTTAGTTAAAATGTAATGCTCTTCTTAATGCATCCACATCCTAGCTAGTGTGGGGATTCAGCATGTATACATGTGCTTAATCCCATTTCGTTTTTTTCTTCTTCTTCAGTTCATCTTTAATTTGTAACACTTAAGTTGTAAGACAGTTAAACTATCTAGGAGTGTCCTGTTGTTTCTTCAACCTTATATTGTTTTGTTAAAATTCATATACTTTTAATGATAGTGAAGCTTTTTAAAGTTTATTAGGAATTCCAGATGCATCACCATATTGATTTTTTTGGCCTAGTCGCATGTAAGATCTGATGTCTTTACATCCAGTAATACTTTTTAATAGAAAAATATAGTTTAAAAATAGATATGAATGGTAGGTAATATTTTTATAACAGCTTGTATATTCACAAGTTATTTATATTGGTCAAGATTAAAAAAAAAAAAAGTGCCTAAGGTCACTTATTTAGGACTTTCACTGCATCCAGGAGCTCCCATTCAAATCAAAGCATAAGAGCCCATCTTTAGGAACCCATTTTTTTCCGAGCCTTAATTCGTTTTTATAATGTCTTGACAGCAGGGATGCCCAAATTTTGACCCATCTGGCACTCTTGCATGAAATGACTCACTGAGGACATTTCCATATTAATTATTGAGGCATAGTCAGTGCGTATATTTCCCAGCATGCAGTGCTCTATTTTGAGCCAACCCAGTACCTGCTGGGCTTAAAGTGGAACAGTGTTTGTTGGGCTCTGTAGCTGGTGAATGCGTGGGAGGAGGATGTTTTTAGCTTGTACTATACTTAAAAATCTGTGAATCTTCTTGTAGAGCTCTGTGGTTGAGCTTAGTCCACAGATCACACTAGCCGTCCTTCGCAAAGAGTTTGCAGTGAATTAACCAAGCTGCAAGTTATGAAGTGTACAGTTGCTAGAATCTCTGCTAAAAGCCGAAGCTGTTTCATGGACTATTTAACTGCTGTGAAGGTATTGAGTGTTGTGTATCTAACCCATCTTTAACAAACATAGGAGTAATGTCGATGGATTCATCTGAGAGTTTTGCCATTTCTTCCTACCATGACACGTGATCTTGAAATTAGCTGGGGTGGTTTTAAATTGGGTAAAAATTCAAGGAATAGAGAAAATATTAGATGGCAAGGGAGTGCAGAGTTCAGTCTTTTCCTGGAAGTGCATGTTAGGTTCACACTGCAGTGTGAACAGTATAAAGCTGAGCTAGAAGACAGTTGGAGGAATCCTTTTTAAAAAGGACTCAAACTAACTTTGTGAAGCCAAAACAACTTTGTTAATTACATGTATCAAGAGAAAACTGTTCTTAATGGCTTCTGGAAATTTCGGAATCTTGTCTGTCTGGAATGGGGCATTCCAATGCTGAAATATCTCAAACATTCTAATATGAAGGACATGGGTAGAAACCCTACTCTAATCTTAATCTAGTATGCTATTTTTTTTCAGTGTCCTCTTCCAGATGTTGAAGAGGAGGGTGAAAATCTCCATTAATAATCTTGGGCAACTGTGCTTTGCATACATGAGTGTAACTGGCCATGGCTTTGAAACCTATCCAGTGCAGCACTTAATTTTCAAGAATGTTCTTCTAATGTAATAGTGTTAACATATAGTCTGTGTTCCGTAGTTTATTATTACTGATTTTCTTTTTGTATTGCTCCTTGTGCTAGGAAGCATACAATTAAAAATATAGTATAGGATGTGTTTGTAATTATTTCCTCATTTCCTCTATTAACAAATGTAACTGCATTTTATAAATACCAAATGCTTTATCTATACTATTAGATGAGTTGCTGTAACGTTCTTGGAAAGTCTAAGAAGACCAACAGTTTAAAAGTATATTGTTGCACATTCAGACCTGCTCATGCAATTTAAAAATACAGTGTATATGCACTACAGGTATGGTAGATATAATTTTCCATTGAGAAGATGAGCAGTACAGTATATAGAAATGACGACAAATGTATTTGTAATGGTTTTACAGGTGTAGGGTATGTATTGTAGATAAGGGGAGAAGGAGAGTAATTTGATAAGTGTAACTTTGCTGTTATGACTTAGCAAATCAGAGTTGTTAAAATGTATAAAACTCTTATATTAAAACCCAGCTTCAGGGAAAATACATGGTCATATTATACTTAAGGCTTTTGACTTTTCTGTGATTATAGCAGTGCTCTTACTGGCACACAGAGAATATCTTTGACATGATATTCCCAAGTACTTGCTTTGTGTGCTACTGCTCAGTTACAAGTTATGAATTAACCTAAGGATTTAGCAGTTTATCACTGTATTAAGTGATGGAGTGCATCGTATATCTCATTTATGGGATCACACAGTCAAAACAAAAATAATATAAATAACTTGAGGGTTGGAGCAGTGTAACTTTGACTTATTGGGATTAGTCTTTTAATTTAAAGTAATTTGGTTTTCATCTTCCATTTTGCCTCATGAAGCTGGTGCAGTATGAAAAGTGTAGTGTTTAGAATATACACTACTCATGTCTGCACCACTGTTAAACATCCACAGCTGGCCCATGTCAGCTGACATGGGTTTATGGGTCTTGAGCTGCAGGGCTATTAAATTTCTGTGTAGATGTCCAGGCTCAAGCTGGAGCCATGAGGGGGAAGGGTCCTAGAGCTGGATGTCTACACTGCAGCTTTAGAGCCCATCAGCCTGAGACTCGCAAACCCAAATCAGCTGAGATGGTCCAGCCATGGATGTTTAACTGCAGTGTAGATATACCCATAGGGAGTGTCTACGCTGCCAGTCAACCTGGGCTCCTTACGTGGATTTTAGTCTTAACATCCCCGCTCCCTCCCCAACCTCTTCCCTATCCCCACCATACACAAAGACAAACCCCTGGCCTGAGTTTGGAGATGTTCTAAAACCAGGCTAGATTACCTGGTTCAGGGTGTGGATTAGAACCATTCTCCACTTTAGTTAGGGCTGGAATTTGCCTACTTTACAGTGAGGGTCCCTAGAATCTCAGCAGAAAGAACCATGGATATTCCCCAGACATGCTCACAGGTGAATGCAGAAACAGTGAGGAGCAGTAACAAGGAGAGAGATTTGCATCTGATACACACTAATGGTACACACACTGGGCTAGGCTAATCCAGGTGCCCAGATTCAGATGCCAGTCACCTAGTTTAACTGTGCAGTGTAGACATAGACTTTGAGACCAGCTGCAACTGCATAGCCTGGGAGCAAAGATCTGGAATACTCTTAAATACTAGGAAGAGTGTCTCCTCTATTTTAGCCTCTCTGTAATCTCTCTTTCTTCCACTATCCTTATAAAAACAAGTGTGCACTAATGTTTAATAGGTCATCATAAATGCTTCATTTTATATATGTTTTCAAGATGAATTTTAAGATAAATTTTTGTATATTTTGACTTCTTTCCTGCTTTTCTCAATCACTGAATTTTTTATTATTATTATTATTATTATTATTATTATTTTGTTAAATACAATTATCTTAATGCCATTTGTCCTGAAGAAGTTTGCAGGTCAATGCATTTTAAAGCAAAATGAATTAACAATCAGACCTGTAGTCATGAAGAAAGATTTATAAAAACACTCGGTGAACTTCCTTTGTACTGCTGTATCTTCAGATATATAAGGAATTTTTTAGGTGTTTTGTTGGTGATTGTACTAGCCAGGCAATTGAAATAGTTCAGCCATCCTTCTAGCAGTCCCTAGAGTGTCCATTAATGTTGCATTTTGATGGGGAAAAATGAAATTTTGAAGATGATTTGACAATAAAAGTGCATCTGTATCTTTGCCAGATTTTGTTGTTACTTCACCTTTTTAAAGAGTACATAGTATAAGCAACTCAGCACAGATATAACATTAATAGTTTGTATAGATCAAGGTTTTTTGGGTGTAAAAATACAATGAAGCAATTATATTGAATTACAACAATATACCTTTTATGCCTTGTCTTTATTAGACCTTTTCTTAAACTTTTCCCGCTGTGGCTACCGTTGGTGCAGCTCTGTCTGCTGGTGTAAATTCTAGTGTATAGGAGGCACTGGTGGCTGCTGTCATTTTAATCATTTTGTCATCTTGACCCGCTTTGAGCAGGATTGGGTAACCGTGATTAAAGTGTTGGCAACTAATGCAACTCTTTGTCTCTAGCATTGGTGGTAGCCACATTGGGCTATTGAGAGAGTCTTGTGAAACACAACCTGTTAATTTATTAGTAAACAAAATATTACCGAGGAAAGTTGAATGCATGTGTAACTAAAGTCAAGTTAACACCCAGAAAATGAATTCTAATGTAGAATGCTTCAAGAATAAATTATGCTTCAAAAAATTACATCCCTTAGCTGTTCATTTCTAGGCCTTTGCACTTGCAGTCACTTATTTTGTATTACTTCACCTATTCCATACACACTTTTTTTTAGTTGAAATATATTGATTAATACAAGGATAACTAAATGTAATCAACATATTTTTTTAATCTTAATATTTACATACAATTAAAGAAAGATCCGACTACTGATGGTAGCCATAACCAAGATTTTAATTTTTTTTCTTTCACTTTTATGGAAAGTAGTTATTTTTATTTCCACTAACTAAATTTAATAGAATTATTAAATCATCTTTCAGGTTTTGTGTTGTGTGTGTTCTGTGTGTTATATTGTTAACTGTCCATTTGTTTTCAGTCGTAATGTAGTCACATGATTATATTTTCAGTTCTTTTGGTCGTGAACATATCTCGAGTAATTACTGGGACAAAAATATTTTTAAATTGGGGAGGAAGGAAAGCAAGTAAGCAAAAACACGTACACAAGAGACAACAGGATTACAAATAAAATTGAAAAGAGCTTAGCTTTTGTCTTGCAAACAAATAATAGACCCATTACAAATATTTTAAAAAATATCATTTTAAAACTTTCTGCTTTAGTATTGCTAAATGTGGACAGACGTTTTTCTCCCTCCCCTCCCCCCCAACTCTAAAACGCAGTCTGTATGCTGTATAGAGTAAAATTGCCACCTTCATGTCGTTTGACTTATTAACAATGTTCATTTGAAGTCTTTTTTTCCCCAGACTTGGCTATTACTACTTTCAGACTGGTCTTTAAGTCTTTTCACTCTGGAGAGTCATTCTCACTACCCTTATATCTGAGTGAGATAATGAATCGCATGTTTCTGAGTGTACCTAATGTCTTCCATTTGCTGCCGTTAGGGTATATTTCATAGGAGAATGCTTTCAGTGTGGTGATCCAGCTAGTTCCTCACTGCAATATACTTTTACTTCTCACTAACAATCTGACCCATATTGCCCACTCAACTTTAACATTGTCTCAATAAAATTTGCAAAGATGAAAATAACAGATTACTAGGATATTATTGGAAATAGGTCTCTTGACTAAGAAATGGGACTTTATGATCTCCTAGTAACTTCTTTTGACTTTTACATAAAAGTATACAAATTTTAAGAGGAGGTAATATTAAATTTGAGTGGCCACTGATAGTGCTACATGGTTCTTCAGCATTCACTATTGAGATAGTTGCATCCCTTAACGGTTCATTTGAGTCCTTTCTAATGTTTTTGTTTTTGTTAAATAACAATTTCCATTTAAAAAAGTGTAACTATTTTGGTTGTGTTGGATTCTGAAGCATACTTGCAACCTTAATTCCTAAAGTTTTTGTTAAGAAACATTTGTAATTTTAAAATACTTGCCAAAGATTTTAAATTGTGTCGGTGTATAAGATCTTCAGGAAGGGAACTGTGCTCCAACAGATCTTATGAGGCCTAACAGAGCAGGACTCTACTCCAGATATTAATAGGCGCATAGGTGGTGAATGCATATGATGCTGGGAGTTCAACTGTGTTGGATACTGTAGATAGTGAATGGTAGAGAAGACAAGGGGGTCTTTATCCAGATGCAAAACTTCTGATCCAGTCTGCATTTTCCTGCCTCCTCGGGCTCCATGTACGCCTGTTCTGTGCCCCTTCTATAATCTTCTGGCTTCTCTTGTATCTTTTTTTACCCATTTATCCCTCTCTCCCCCTCCATGACAGTGTCTGGTGTCTTTACTCAGACTCTGTTTTCCAGAATTGGAAAGCATGGCTTTCTGCTATTTTTCCATGTCTCTCTTGATCCTTTACTCACTCACTCTGTGCTCCCATTCCATACCCTTTCCCACACTTCTCTCTGGTCTTTAAACCCTACCTTTTTTGGCTCAGGAGTGGAAAAGTCATTTTATAAACATTTAAATGTTTATATTCTATTAATTAAAAAAACTGTTAAAAGAACATTAATGTTGCAAAGTCAAAGCATTCAAAAGTTAGGAAATGCCAGAATTAAGGTTCCCCATGAAACCTTAATTCCAGCCCTCTTTTGTATATGCTCTATGATATGGTGTCTAATTATATGATTGTATGCTATTTTTTTCATACTACCTTGTTTCATTCAGTGCATGGTATGGGTCCTGTTCATTGAATGGGTAGCTATTCAATTTTTTTATCTTCATGGTTCGATGTATAGCCTCATGCATTATTTACTGCACAACATCCAAAGCCTGTATTGATTGCAAAATTATTAATTTCCTCATGAGGTTTTCTAGGATGTTCTCAGTAATATCTTAAATTAATTAATCTTTGTAAAGATGTATTTTCACAATACTTCTGTAAGGTGGTATCCCCATTTTACAGAGGGGAAAGTGAAGAGTAGAGATTAAAGCACGAATTGTCAACTAAACTTTGTGTGCTGTATTTGAGAAGCTTTATTTAGTGTTTTACAACACTCTATATTCAGAGAAGAGCTCCCCTTGACCACAATTGCTCCAGGTGCCTTAAGGTGAGTGCACAGAAGATGAGAAACACATAGCCACCTGTAAAAAGAAAAGGAGTACTTGTGGCACCTTAGAAACTAACAAATTTATTAGAGCATAAGCTTTCGTGAGCTACAGCTGAAATGCATCCGATGAAGTGAGCTGTAGCTCACGAAAGCTTATGCTCTAATAAATTTGTTAGTCTCTAAGGTGCCACAAGTACTCCTTTTCTTTTTGTGAATACAGACTAACACGGCTGCTACTCTGAAACATAGCCATCTGTAAAAATCTTGGTCCTTGTGCCTTGCCCAGCATCTCACAGGAACTCTGTGTTGAGGCAGGGATAGAATCAAATTCACTAGGTTAGCATTCATCTGCCTTAACCAGAAGACCATTTTTTCACTTGCTGCAGCCCCCTGCCTCATTCATCACACACCTTTTTACTTTTGCAGTAAATGACTCAGGGGTTCTACAGACAAGAGCCTCATTCTGTACACAACACTGATTAATATCCGGAGCACAGTCTGTGCGTTGCGCTGAATGAGTTGGTGTTCTTTGCAAAAAACAGTATGTAATCATGCAATTAAAGGCTGTATCATTATGCTTATCAAACAGGGACTGAATTAAGGTTGTCTGTCTGTTATACCAATAAAATAAAAACCATCAGGATCTTATTAAAGAGGAAAAGGCAAAATGCCACATTTATTGTGAATACAGAAAGAATCCTAGTAAGCAGTTATAGTTATAACATTCCATTCAATTTCATATTTATTCACACACGTGCGCGCACACACTTTCTGCAAGGTTGTTATCGTAGTTACCAGCCTTAGAGTTGCTCATGCCAAGCCACTGGCCAGGTGGCCTGGACACGAGGAGGGAGCAGGGCCTTGTCAGATGCTCATCTGATGCTCCTGGAAGTTGGTTTGCAGAATCAGACCCCAAAGTTCTCCCTTTCTAGAGTCCATTTTTATAGGAATTTATTCCTATGCCAGTTTATGGGAATTGCTTCATCATGCTGTTGCTGAATCAATCAGCAGATGGCACATTCATGATGGTTCCGTGCTGTCAGATGTTTATCTTGTTCTTTGGTTCTCCCATTCTTGAGGCTGTTGGGTGGATTTCAGTCTGCCCTCTGGGGGTCCTCTGGTTATTTCCACTTTTTTTGCCTTCTTCAGCTGATGGACACTGGATTTTTAGGCTGGCACCTCCCTGATCATTGTTATTATCCACACCAAGCATCCGTCCACATACATCCTCTATCTCTATTTTAATCACAATTGTTAAGGTGAGATGAATACAACAAAAGGGCGGGGAGTCTCTGGGTGCTGTTCTGTTGTTACAGAGTGTTGCTTTGAGTCTCTCTCTGTGTGAGTAGTTTTGATGTTTCAAAATTGCTTTGAGAACAGACTCTGTTTTAGAATGTACTAACACAATTGGCAGCTTGCAAGTTTCACACAGAGAGGGAGAGAAACAGTACCAAAAACCAAGAGACCTCTTAATTAGTAATATCCTGGAACTTAAACTATGGGGAATCAAACTCATTTGTGATTTTAATACAGAACTTCTTTAATATGATCCAACATGTTCACCCTTAATTCTGGCATTATTTTTCAGAGTTTCTTTGCAACATTAACATGCTTTTAACACAGTGTTTTTAGGGTGTAATTTCATAAGTTTTAAATCTTTAACTTTGAAAATATAGAAATTCCATCATGTGCAACTATATTCACACTCCTTTCTCCCCCAAATGGATTATCAGCAGGGTTGGCACCTTTAGATCTACAATACAGTCCTCTAACACTGGAGCGGATGGAGTAATTGTTAGTATTAGAAGACTATTTTGTGGACCTGCCCACTAGAGGGGGATGGAGACACACTTTGCCAGTGGGTTTCACAGCTGCTTCCTAGACAGCAAAGGAATGTTGAGATCTAAGAATAATAGGTTCAATTTCAGATTCTGGAAGGGAGTTGGCTCTAGTGGTTAGATTCTTTTGTCCCTGTCCCCTTTTAGTGCTATCCCCCAGTTCCTTGCCCCTGTTCACCTCTCCACCCTTTTGCTTCTATTTTTCCCCTTCCACATCTCCTGTCCCACTCTGCTCCTGACGCTGGTTCCTCACCCCTGTGCATTCAAATCAAGATGCTTCCTCCTCCATCCTGCCTGGGTGCCAGCAAGGATAAGCAGAGGAGAATTAGGTTCCTTGCTCTCAGTTCTGGTGCCCAGCACTACAGTGGGAATTGGCTGATGGGAGAACAATTTCAGGACTCATCCTCAGCTGCAGCTGCCCTAGGATGGAACTTGTTCTAGAGGAATGCCACATGTGCAGTCCAGTTCACAAGTGGAGCTGTTTGGGGGTGGAGCATGCTTGGTGCAGATGGATTTGTAGAATTTAGCTGTCAAATTCTTAAGTCTCTCCACAGCATCTGATAAGAGTGAATCTTCAGAAGCTTATCACTTGGCCCAATATGGGTGAGATTTACAAGGATGACAATGACATGCTCCTGATAGGGAGACTCCTTGCCAATTTCAAGTCCCTGCTCCAAAGCATGGATGTGCTAAAGCTTCTTAATGAAACAGTTGTAAGAATATTTTTAACATGATCAAAAGCTGTTTTTCCCTAATAGCTGTTGGAAATGATTGACCCATTTTTAGATGTTGCTGCCTATAATAAAAGTTGCTCTTCAAATACTTAAAACCAATTCTATAAATTTTCATAACCTCCCTCTCAAAGTAACTTATTTAAAAAGCTTAAAGGCACTTATTGACAAGGCCTTCAAAAAATCTTCATTTCTAGGCTATTCCACTTTTATAGAGATGATTAGCCCAGAAGTGTTAGAATAAACTTTAAGTAGACAACAGTATCATTTTCAGAGTTCCATAACTTATGCACTTTTGAAAATTTCACCTAAAAAGTTTTAAAATCCCTTTTTCAGAAGTGACTCAGGTCTGGTTTATACCTAAAACTTAGGTTGACCTAGCTACACCACTCGGGGGTGTGAAAAATTCACACCTCCAATACACATAGTTAAGTCAACATGAGTCCCATTATAAACACCACTAGGTCAACAGAAGCATTCTTCCATCAACCTAGCAACCTGCCTCTATGGGGTGGATTAACTAAAGTGCTGGGAAAAACCCTTTCTGTCACTGTAGCAAGTGTCTGCACTATGGTGCTACAAAGGCACAGGTGTTGTGCTGTAGGTGTGCTTCTGTAGTGTAGGCAAATCCTACAAGATTATAAGACCTGGGTTGTGCTTTGAAAATGGAATTTAGGATTGGTCTACATGCAAAAATTAGGTTGACGTTGCTACATTGGTTGGGGTGTGAAAAAGCCACACACCTGACTGTCTCAGCTATGCTGACCTAACCCCCAGTGTAGATGCTGTGTCTGTGGAAGAATGTGTCTGTTGATGTAGCTAACTTTGTTCAGGGAAATGGTGATCCTAGACCAACAGAAAAATCCTTTCCTTTGGCTTAGACTGTGTCTGTGCTATGGGGTTATGCCAACATAGCTACATCGACATAGCTGTAGTCTCAGTAGTGTATACATACCCAAAAGCTCCTAAGTCACTTAGGATTTGGCTATACTTAAAATATTACAGTGGCACAGCTGCATCACTATAGAGCTTCAGTGTAGATATTACATGCACCAATGGAAAGGGTTCTCTCATTGGCTCAGATAATCTATTTCCTTGAGAAGCGGTAGCTAAGTCAACAAAAGAATTCTTCTGCCTACACAGGGATTTAGGCCACATCTACATTACAGATCTATATTGGTATAACTACGTTGCTCAGGGGTGTGAAAAATTCCAGCGCCTGAGCAACGTAGTTGAATCGACCTAACCCTCCCATGTAGACAGCACTGCGTCGGCTGAAGACATAGCTACCACCTCTTGGAGAGGTGAGTTAATTACACTGATGGAAGAAGTTCTCCTGTTGGCATAGGAGCATCTTCACTAAAGTGCTATAGTGGCACAGATATACTGCTGTACGTGAACACAAGCCTTTAGGGTAATTTTAACAGCGCTGCTCAGGAGTGTGGATTTTTATGCTGACCTAATTTTCTAGTGTAGATCAGTCTGTAGGTACTTGTGAAAATTTTACCCATTTTGTCTGACTTTCATCAGACTCTACAGAAAAAGTTGTATTCTGGTGTCAGTTTTGGCATGCAAAATTTTAGGAAGATAAGTTTCGTTTGGGGGAATTGAAAATTGGACTTAAAATGACAAGTTTGCTCCACCCATCTACTTATGGGGTGACTTCCACTGCTCCATATTGAGGATGTTTTGTATAGATAGTTTATCTGGGGGAATAACAGAAAAAACATTTTAGCTGCCAGTTTACAGAGTGTAATGTGGCATAAAAGGAAGCAAAACAGAAGAGATTGACGCAGATAAAAGGGAAGGTGTAGGTGAGACTGAGGAATTAGATGAGCTGAAAGTGATAATTGAAGTGGGACACATTAAATGGAATTGCCATGGAAGATGTAAATAGAGGATAAATTATGTAAGTTCAAGTAGTATATAACTATCTGAAGTTTAAAAAAAAATTGGAGGGATATGGTAGGGGAAAAGGGCTGTGAAATTGATATCAAAAGATTTATTGGACAGAACTTGGATAGTAAGAAGACGACAGAGTAGAAAGGGTAGAAGATGTATAGAGTAAGCTTCACTAATTGCAAAATGATCTAGCCAATTTGCAATATTAAGTTGTGGACATATAGCAAACTTTTTTTTTTTCTATGAACATAAGCGAGTAAAACTTTGGGAGTGGATTGAAGAAAGGAACTGCAGGGTTTTGTCTACAGTTAAAGAAAAAAATCTCTCATGGGTGATGATGGTGACTGTATTAGTGGATAAGCTGTTATGTAATGCTTAGAGCAGCTCTAACACTGTGGTAAAAATGCCAGCAGCTAGTAATCTACACTAATGTTCCTTCTATTGTTGTAGTGAAGCTGCAGTACACCAGTGTGGCACTACAGCAATAGTGGGAGATTTCCAGAAAGACCTGGGTATAGACAACCAAGCCTAGATGTACTGATGAGTGTGTCTGCTATTGTAAAGGGCCAGTGTTTTAAAGTTGTCTTTCCATGGGAGCTTTGCCTGCAGTAACAAGTTAATCTCCCTCCTAGCTATAAGTACAGCTGAACTGGTATTGAAGACAGTCAGTGTTAAGAACAATTTTTTCTGAAATGTGTCTGAAAGTTGTTTTGGTCCTCTCTCTGCTTACATTTTTGGGATGAAAGGAACTATAAAAATGACTAATGGTCCCTCTCTCCCAGATGTATTTTGTTGTTCTGGAGACTGAAGGGGTGTGTGTGTGTGTGTGTGTGTGTGTGTGTGTGTGTGTGTAGAGGCATAGACTCTCTCTTATTCTACATTTTGTATGGTACCAAGCACAGAGGCGCTCCCATCTTGGTGTTCTCTTGATGGTACTATAATACAAATAATTATTTTGGAGGTCAGGAGGGAAGTTACACTCTACTGCACTAGGTTATACCATGTTCATATTTAGAAAGGTCATAATGGACCACTTGAACTGAAATGATTATGAAAAGCTTTATGCAAAACTTTATATAGGAAAAGCATTTTATCATATTAGCAGACATCTTGGATTTCATAATTTTTACTTTTTAAAATTTTATTGGAAACTATTTTGATAGTATTTTTTTTTCAGTGTGTTGCATAAACAACTGTAGGCTTAGTAGCAGCAGTTTCCTGCTATAAGATATGTTGTTCACTTTCAGAACTCTGCTTGTAGTTACCCAATATATAACTCACTTTTGTTTGGCAGAACAGTGGTGCAAATCCTGTGAAATCCAAAGGCTTCCTTGGGATAGCTCACTTCCAGGTGCATTTAACTGCATGGTAGTAATTGTAATATTTCCATAGGCATACACTGCAGCTTCAGCCAGAAGGAAAGAAATCACATTGAATATTGCTATATAAACTACATACATGCTGGTTTCATGAAACTATACATTTCCATCATTTTGTTTACTCATAAGGTAAAAGTGGTTTCAAAGGCCAAAGTTCAGATAGCTATGTCTTGCTTTGTTCATAGCATTAGGTTCTCAACTAGAATGTACAGGACTTTAAAAGTAAAGAATAATATCAAAGCTGCATTGTCTGTTGCAAGTTTACCATTATCCATTTTTAAGTGGAAGTTTTCCATTAGGATTAGCAATAGTAGCAGTTAATTTAATATTTTGTGAGACGTTCCATCTTTCTCACCAACCATCTTCCAATTCCAACTATTTGAATTAATGTACAGTTCTTTATAAGAGAGTTCTTCAACTTGAGGTGCATTTAGCTGTTCCTGTACTTTTATACATGAAATAGTATGCAGACTATCAGGATCTATATTTTTCTTATTTATGTGGATAGCAGTTCCCTGGTCAAGTTTTTGTCAGGGGTTGATAATGTAGCAATAAACGTTTGCTAGCGTATCTGAAGACTTGACTTACTGTTCAATGTAATAACATATTCTAGGGGACCATTCACCTTGAACTATTTGTTCAACTTTGTATTTATCTTTGGCACTCTGTGGTATCTTGGAACAGTTCTGTGTAGCTCAAAAACTTGTTTGTCTAGCCAACAGAAGTTGTTGGTCCAAGAAAAGATTACCTCAACCTTCTTGTCTCTCTCTAATATCCTGGGACTGACACAGCTACCACAACACAGTATACTTTCTTGAGCATAAAGAAAAGGAGTACTTGTGGCACCTTAGAGACTAACTAATTTATTAGAGCATAAGCTTTCATGAGCTACAGCTCACTTCAAGCTTATGCTCTAATAGATTTGTTAGTCTCTAAGGTGCCACAAGTACTCCTCTTCTTTTTGCGAATACAGACTAACATGGCTGCTACTCTGAAACCTTTCTTGAGCGTGTCGCTTAGTTGCAGATATCCTAGATTTTTCTTGCTACAGTTTGTATACTTACTGTTTATATGCTAAATCTTTTATTTACTGGTATATTACCAGTGAATTTTAAAACTTTTCCTGATGTTTAAAATGAACTTCACTTCCGTTGACAAGGTTACACAAAAAAATGCTTTAAGTTTAAAACTAGCACCTTTACGTGGCTGGTAGAAAAGTGATCTGAATTTAACAAAGTTCTGATAGATTTTTAACTATGTATTAAACATGTGCAATAATGAACTTTGTAATATTTATATTTACATATTTAGAGAGAGGTTCTAGCTGAGAGATTTTCCCCTTGAAAAGACCAAAAAAATTAATTGCAAAAACTATACTAGTGCAATGTTGAGGTCACATAGTTCATCATTTTTAAGTAATGAATTATGTAAGTGTAAATTGAAACAATTGTTTCCTTGTGAGATATGCATTACAGTAATCTGTGATCATGTGTTAGACTTTAGGTTCACGTATATATTTCAGAAATAGCTTGTGATCATAACTAGTGTAATGTATGTGTGCAAAAAATTGAGGATGCACAATGTATTTTAACTCTAGCATTTCTTGATTTTAAGTGCCTACTTGCAGTCTAAGTTTTGACATAACTTAGCTTTTACGATTATTAACTTATTTTTGCATGGTTAAGTGCTACTCTTATTATATATAATTCAGTAGATAAAATCAAATCCAGCAAATTTATACCATATTTTTATTTTCCACACTTTTCCTGCCTCAGAGTTAGAACAATCCCTTTTTCAGGCATCATCCAGGAGCCAACAGGTTGGATTCTACCTGAAGTTGGATTCTACCTTTCCATTTATCTTGGAAATTAATATCAATTACTCTTTTAGCCTTGCACCAACAAACTCACTCATCCCCCATGTCTCTTTACTCTCAAGCGAAGGACCATTCTTTCACTGTATATAAAACTACTTGCTGGATTCTTCACATGGTATCTAGCTTCCTGATGTTGCTGACGTCCTAACTCCTTATCCCCTTTAGCATAGTATGCACAATGCTACAAAAAGATGTCTTAATAAATTTACATTTTAATTGTATTTAGTAATAATCTTATTTCTACTTTACAATTCCCGTTTTTAAATGCATTATCTTAACTATATAATTTTCAATAAAGTCTTTGCTTGTTTGTTTTGCAGCAGGTCTTTCCACAGTAACTATCATACACTCTGTGGCTAGCAAGGATAATACTAACTTTTTTTCTCAAGAAAACATTTGAATCTTTGACCATTCTGGTACTTGCAAATATTGCCTCACCTTTATAATGAAGCTGGGAAAATGTACAGAGGCACCCCAAGGAAAACTGAACTTTTTTTTTTTATAGATTAAAACATTGTGCTACAAGAATTATACAGGACAGATCTAATAATTGTAAGAGTGTCCCCAGTATACTATTTCATCTTGCATAATTACATGTGAAAGGAAATAACATAAGTTTATTATGTTGCCCGCTGGTTGGGGAGACGGGGGTGAACCTAGGTTTTTAAAGGTCTGGTATTTTTAGACCTGTGGATGATTCACTGCTGCTTTGCAGCTAGCATTAAAGAGCTTCTTTTACAAAGCCAGCTGTTGCGAGATTTGGAATTAGTTGGTCTCTTAGGTATCATTGTTTTGCCTAAATCCCTTAAAAACTGATACCATAAAATGATTAGTACTATGACTCTGTTACAACAAACTTTTTGCTTTGTCCTTGGCTGACCCTCTGTTGTGGATCTCCTTTATTATTTTAATGTATTATTATGCAATCATGTAGTCTTGCTATCTGTCCGTTTTAAGTTCATTCTCTCTCTCTCTCTCTCTCTCTCTCTCAAAACAAACTGCTCTGTGTGTGTGTGTGTGTGTGTGTGTGTGTGTGAGAAATATAAATAACATAGATGCATGAGGCAATTAATCTCGTTTTTGTGTGTTCTGGGGCCTGTGGGGAGAGAAGGCTAAATATGTGTCACCTGTTCCTTCCTCCCACAGTAGCTCTTCTTGTGGACTAGCAGGAACAGCAGACTGAAACCAAGGCTGTCAGTTTGACTGATGCTGCTTGCATTGGCAACCTTTGCAAGTGCTTTGTGCAGTAACAGGAGAACAACGGATCCAGTGTTTTTCTTCCCAGTTGTGATTCTCTTGCATAAGATTATTAAGTATTTATGTTTTGTGGGACACACAGAGCATAGAGATGGCAATGTGATATCCCATGATTCATGAGAAATTCAAATCTTCTCTCCATGTGTCTTTCTGTTTATGAAAATTATCACGAGAATACACTTCTTACGTACTGCAAATTCTTTAAAGGTGTCAGAAAATACCTATACACTTTTTGAAGTACTAACTGTAGATATTTCTCAAACCAACCAAGTTTTCCAATTATAGTATCCAATCTAACTCTCATTGACTTTGGGAGTGGGACAGAGGGTGGACTGTATACACACACAGTTGGAAGATAGTTTAAAAAATACAAAGAAATATAAAACACAAACATAACCACGTTCTTCATTAAATTACGCCCAAATTACACATAAGAAAGAACTTGTGTTTTGAAATTGGTGAACATACTGTGTGTGTCGCAAATGTACTCTTCTTGTGCCAACCATACAAGATGGAACTTTATGGTTCATTGATTTAAAGGTTACGTGCATTTTAAAATAGTATGACAAGACTGTGGGGATGGAGGAAGGTATTCAGAAGTGAAGAGACTAGATAGACATCCAAAATTAGAACTGTATGAATAGTCCAAAATATTAACTTTAAAAAGACCCAAAAACTCACCCCACAAGCAAGCAAACAATACCACAAGAAAAAGAATAGTTACTTATGAAGTACTAAAATTTAATTGAGGTAGAAAAGCTTCCCTGAAAACTCAGTATCTGCTATTACAAAGTAATCTATAAAATAAATCAATGATTAATGAAAAGAATTTTGTTTTCCCATTCTTTTTGTGCATTTGACAGCACCCTGTGTACATCCAATTTGACTGTGTTGCTGACACAGTTGCATTATTTGTCCCCAGATCAGTATATAAGAGTGATGTGCATACCCTTCTTCAGGCTCAGCAAGAAGGTGGTGTTCGCTGCACTGTATGTTAGTATGCACTTTCTTGCCTGCCTTTACAAATGAGGCAAAGAACAGAAAAAGCCCTTAACTTTTAAAAAAGGTGTGTGTGTGTGTGCGCGCGCGCACACACCCATGTGTGCTTTCTCTCTCTCCCTGTGTATGAATATCCCTTTAATACATAAGAAAATTGATTTTAAATTAGTCAATATCTAAAAATATAGATTAAGTGAGTCCCTTTCAACTTTAACATGCACACATCAGAAAACGTGCTAATACCAGAAATAAAGCTTTTTTTTACTCTAAATGGATGAACTTAAAAGAACAGAATAAGTTACATGGTCTGTGGTACTGTGTACTACGAGTGATACCATCACCATAGGCTGTGGTGCACCATTTCCTCATTCCTGTATTATGAGGCTATGGCAATTTTATTATTCTACTCTGTTATAACTTATTCCCTATTTACCATTTTAATAATTTATTTAGTGAACTTGTATTATGGGATGGTGTATAATTTGATACAAATAATGGATAAACAACATAGAATTAATAGGATGGACTTGTATTGAGTTATTGTGACAGGTTAAACCACCAGAGTGGAACTGTTCTGCTTTATCAGAGGGAATCTTCTTATTAAGCAAATTAATGTTACTATTTTGTGGTTTGGTTTTGAATATCTCTAACAGGGTTTTGGAAAAGTCTTTAGACTAAATGGGGATAGTAATGCTTTGATTTGTATTATTGTAGATATGTTTAATATCCCTGGTGATTAGAATATTGAATGTTTCGGACATTTCAAATCTAAAACAAATCAACAAATATGAAACAATGTATTGTATAAAAATCCTATTGGAGTTCTGGTGACGTGTTCCTTGGGCGCCGCTGTTGAGTCAGTGGTGGTAATAGCCTTATTGGGATTACTGTTTTGTAATGAATGGTAACTATATTTTAACGTGTGTTTTAGATTTGTCTCTGACTTCCTATCTTCCTTCCTTCCTTCAGTCTATGTTAGGCATGCGTTGTGGCCAATATCATTGAAATAAAGAACTGGTTTGGAGCTGTTGCTATGGAGCAACTAAGCATTTTGTTTGCTGTTTGTGTATGCTTCAGACACAGTGCCTCTGAATGCTTTGGTCCTTCCCTTTACATGCTCCAATCTGGGCATACCATCTGTGAAGTGTGTTTAGGATTTTCTAGGTTAAAGCGTGCAACATAAATGAAATATTGGTTAGTGTGGAGTTTCATATTCATTTTAGTTTGTTCTGCAAACATTAAGTTGGATTTTTCATCATTTTTAAAAAAAATATTTTAATGTATTCATATACAAAATCTGCAGCCTTACCAACTTTGGCTGTGATCTGAAAGCTGTAAACTGGAGTAGGCATAATAAGTATTTGGAATGCAAAACTCCAGTGAAAACATCACTGTATAGTAAGTGATGTTTGTGATTCAATAGGTGGTGTTCTTGCTTTTTTTGAGTCCTTACTGGACCAGCAAACTAACATAATGTAGGGAGGTGTAAAATTAAGGTTCTGACCTTTGTTTATTAAAGATCCTAGGATGTCTTTGGCAAGATCCTTGGCATTAACCCCCCATTTCCTAACTAAATTAAGCCATAATATTTTCTCTCTCCATTTTCTTTGAAGTTTTAATTGATTACGGTTGTCTCAACTTCCCATCCAAAACTAACAGTGCACAGCAGTACTACACAATAAACAGCTACCACATTTTAGAAATGGCTGATTTTAGTGGTGAGTGAATTGATTTTTATAGTTTAGTGTTTAAAAAAAGCAAACCAAGATTCTCTTAACTGTGTCAAACTTTGGTTTTAAAAATCAGTTTGAGTTTATGAAAGGTGCCTGAAATTGATATAACCTGTGTCCTTTCATATACATTTTAAATGTAAAGTTCTGTTGCTAAAATTTGAGTTTAAAGTGGCATGTAATGTTTAGCTGTGGTGAGTTAAATTCCATTTCAATGGGAATCTTAATGATGGAGATCTAAATCCCTGCAAATAAATAGCTGAAAAGGTGCTTACACAGCCTTCATTAAAACAGCAATGAATTGCTGTAGTGTCAATCAAATGGAATACATAGATTAACTACTTTGATTGTTGCATACTACTGTCACAGTATTTTTCACTCTAGTTGTATCCTGTAATGTTTGGTCATAATACCAGAATGTCTTGTCCTAATTCGCACTGAGAGAAAAACTTACCTGTAAAAGAAGGCAGATGTCTAATTGAAAAGTGGACACATGCTAAACAGCATTAGATGCTGAATCTCCCTGGTAAATAGGGACAAAACCTTTCATTCCACTTAAAAATTTTAACTTTGTTTCCTCTCGTCTTGCAAGTCCTTGAAGAGCAGTTGTCTTCAAAAAAACAAATTTCCCTCTTCTAGAAGGCCAAGCCCCACTAGCCTTAATTCTGGTAGTAACACCCACTAATCATCCATCTATATTGGAGCGAATAGGGCTTGACTTTCGGAATGATGTTTGTTCTTATTACAGAGCCTTCTAAAGATTTTTCACATGCCTCTTTAATATGCTCTGGGGATGTTTGTGTGTCTGTACTTGATTTGCAAATATGGTAAAGCAATTTCCACTCTCCAACCCTGATTAATGTTGGGTGTGATATCATCAATAGAGCACATGCTGAGGCCTATCACAGGGAAGTTGACAATCACTTTGAGGAGGATTTGCTCTCAAGGACTTTCAAATATAAGTTAAAGCATTTTAGCACAGCCATAATTTTACTACATTGTGTGTGTGTGGGGGGGGGGGGCTTGGGGCATCTAGCACATAATCCTAAAGTAAATATGTGCTTATATATTTTGCTGTGAGAAAAGTCCAATTTAGGATTCCCAATCGGTATAGGTATAGAGCAGACAATTACAAATACTTTTTACATTTTAATACAAAACATTTGCAAAGTAGTGTCACCTTAATTTACCTAAGTCCTTAGTTTAGAATTTTGCTGCTTCTGCTAAAATTCACTTCACAACAGTCTAGACATGGCTGTGATTTCATCAGCTGTCGCAGAGGACCCATAGGTTTCTGATGTAAAGGTCTGGTAGGTAAGTAAAGGTGATACTGAAATTGAAAGGACCCTGTTAATTTAAACATTATTTTTAAACCCCAGTTCCGTGAGCATTCTGCCAGCATTTGTAACTCTCTTTTTATTTGGTTTTAAAATGTTTGTATTTTGCCAAGCAAATAGCATGAACTATGAAGACCTTTACAAATGACAGCTTGAGAGTATGCATGTAGAACATAGTCATCCCTTGATTACTGTCAAGTGTAAGGTTTCCCTAGAAAGTCAAAAGGTGCTGCCTTTGGGTAGCCATGGAAGACAGAAGTTCAGGGCTTGAAACATTGTTGTCTGTGAGGGTAGGTGAAGGGTAGTTGCTCCTAGAGCTGCCTTCTGTAATGGTTTAGGGAACACATGGTAAGCTGTTGGATTCGCCTAAAAAATAACTTGTTTGAAGACATACCCATTCAAATGCTGTTTGACAGTGATATGTAATAAAGAACAATCAAATTACATGAGTTTTTTTGGTGGGGGGAGGGTCTCTCTGCCTGTCAGGGAGAATGCGGTAAGGGGTCCACTCCTCTAGCTCTGCACCCTTCCCTTACTGCTTTTGTGGCAAAACTCTCCGTGTCTTTGTTTTCAGTGAACCCAGCTCATATGGGATTCCACTCCAAGGTAGTAGTGGTTCATCACTCCAGGGTACCTTTTTGTTTGGAGGCTGGTTACCAAATTAATGGAAGCTCTTAGCTTCAGTAGTGGTCACTAGGTTATCTATTTCTAGAGCAGGGGTAGGCAATCTATGTCACACGTGCCAAAGGCAGCACACAAGCTGATTTTTCAGTGGCACTCTTGCAGCCTGGGTCCTGGCCACCGGTGCCTGGGGTACTGGCTGCTAGCCCCCTGCCAGCTGGGATTCCATCCACCGGCCCCAGGGGCTCTGCCACCTGTCTGTGGGGCTCTGCTGCCAGCCCGGGGTCCCGTCCGCCAGCCCAGGGGTCTGCAGCCTCCCCCAGCTGCAGCCCACTGACCCCAATCTGGGGCAGTGAGGGGTGCAGACGGGTAAGAGGGGGCGCAGCTCAGCACCCCCACCTTAAAAATTTGTTCCACCACCATTGTACTGAGATATTTTTAAGTCCTGATTTGCTGCTTACATCACTATCACGCCATGTGGAACAGCGTGCTGCATTTGACATTGAGATTAGAATGTACATGCAAGAACTGGAATCAGAATTTTCTGACAGATTTCAAGATTTCCAGCGATTTGGCCCAGTGCTTTCTTTTCTAATTAAACCTGAAAAGTTCAATGAAAGCAACTCGGATTTGTCTGTATTTCAGTGCATGGGCGTTGAAGATTTTGAAATGCAGCTCATTCAGTTAAAAAGCTCAGAATTGTGGGCATCAAAGTTTTTGGAGATCTGCGGAGTGCACTTGAAGCTACCAAGAGAGATCATGGGGCCTCTATTCTGACCTGCTGGATGTCCCTGCCAGTGAAATTTAATTGTTTTGAAGAAAATTGCGTTTGCAATGCTTTCAGCATTTGGATCCACATACCTGTGTGAACAGGTATTTTCACACATGAAATCTGTCCTCTGTTCCTCTCTGAGCCAGTTAACAACTGATTACTCAGAAGCCTATGTGCAGCTTAAAGTATCCAAATAAGTACTAGACATTGGAAAACTCAGCAAGGAAAAGCAAGGGCAAGGATCACACTAAACTGATAAGATCTGCATTTTAATTTAATTTTAAATGAAGCTTCTTAAACATTTTAAAAACCTTATTTACTTTACATACAACAATAGTTTAGTTATATATTATAGACTTACAGAAAGAGACCTTCTAAAAATGTTAAAATGTATTACTGGCACGCAAAACCTTAAGTTAGAGTGAATAAATGAAGACTCGGCATGCCACTTCTGAAAGGTTCCCAACTCCTGTTCTAGAGGATGGAGTCATGGGACCTTTTCTTAGGGGATCTGTCAAGTTGGCCCTTCCCACCTGGAGAAGCTTTGGCCTAGGTTTGGTGTGTGGGAAATGTAGGGGAAGAGAGTCTATGCCCTACATTATTGGCCTTATTGGGGGGCAGCTCAGGAATTTTTTTCAACTACCCTCCACATGGATGAAGTGGTACTCTTTTTTTTGTCTACGGAGAATCTGGCCATCCAGAGTTCCTCAGATCTGTGTCCTCTGGATCTGTTGTCATTGCAGACAGTGATGCCTGAAATGTTATCTGAAGAAGAAGCCAAGGAGGTTGCTCCCCTCTTTGAGCAGGAGTATTTGGAAATGGACTATGAACTTGATTTAGCATTGGATGAACACATGGAGTGACCTCTGCCTCCTTTCCTTCTGAAGACGCTACACAGTTCCTCAATTTGGTGGATAATATGGTGTCCACTTTAAATCTTCCTGCAGTACCTGTGGAAGAGTCTTCTCACTTAGTGTCTGATATCCTTGGTCCTACCTCAGGGAATAGAATATCCCTGCCCATTTTTGGATAGTTTGCTATAGCCAGCTAGCTCTGTGTGAGCCATGCCTGTTTCTTGTCAGCCTGTTCATAAGAAAGCTAATAAGTTGTATAAGATACCTTCTGAGAGGGTTTCCTATTTTCATATCCACCTGGTCCCACATTCACTGGTAGTGGCTACTGCCAGTAACAGGGCAAAATCTGGATAATTGCACTCCATCCTAGCTGATAAAGGAAAATAATTGATTCATTGGTGAAACAGGGATTCTCTTCATTGTTCCTTGGTATTAGGGTGGTGAATTATTGGGCAGTCATAGCCCTCTACCAGTTCCATTTATGGGAAAAGATGACATTTGTCCTTTACAGGATTTAGTTGACAAGAAAAGGCTGCCAAATGCCATATTTGTGGAGGGCCAAAATGTAGCCCAGCATTCCCTCAGGGCCTCTTTTGACACTTCAGACTCTGTTGCCAGAGCATTGGCATCTGCTGTGACCATCAGGAGGCATGCATGGTTTTGTTTTTCCTCCCTGACTCTAGACTCTCTAGATTAAGGTGGAGGATCTCCCCTATGAAGGGAAGGACCTTTTCAGCGAAAAGACAAATTATTGGAAAAATTAAAGGACATAAGGTTGCAGGGTTCTCTCTAAAATCTGACTTCCTCTGCTACTTTGTTTTTCCAGTACCAGAGACCCTACCCCCAGTTTTCATCATCTATTTTTCATCATCAGAGAAGCCAACGGTATCAGCAGCCTTTCTGAGCCAACCTAGTAAGAGGCCCTTAAAACTGAGGTCTAAATAACCTACTTCTTTGTCAAGGAACAGCAAGCCTCAATTTTGGTGAGACTATCGAGAGTTGAGAATCAGTCAGTCTGCCCCCTTCTTTGGAGAGAAGCTAGCTCATTTTATCAGGCATGGAGACTAATTAATTATGTCAAACCAATGCGTTATAGAGACCATAGAAAGGGGCTATGTACTATTCGAAAGATGTCCCCCCTCCCATTTCCCTATACTTCAAGAATCCCCTTCATGAGACTATTCTCTTGCAAAAGTAGAAAAATTGCTCCTGATAGAAGCAGTCAAAGAAGTCCCTGAATCCCTGTGGTGTCATGGCTTTTATTCCTGTTACAGAAGGAACACGGTGTATATTTGTCCAATACAGACTTGAGGGACTTGAACACATATATGTTTGGAAGTCCTGGTTCCATATATTAACTTTAGCCTCCGTAATCTCTTTGCTATTGATCATGGGTTGATTTGTGACTTGAATTAAAGGGTGTGTATTTTCATATTTCAATTTCTAATATTTATCACTAGTACTTCCATATTTTGGTGGCTGGATGCCATTTCCAATATAACCTGTTTCCATTTGGCTCCTCCACACACCCAGAATGTTTACAAAATGCCTCTCTGTGGTAGCAGCTCATTTGAGAAATCAGGGAATTTTCATTACCCTTGGCTATTGAAGGCCACTGTACACGAGAACCTGTTAAGCCATTTTGTTTTTTTTACAACTAATTTCTTTTTAGGTCAATTATCTATCCTACTCAATGAATTCCCTTTATAGGTTCTATACTGGACTTTGTGGAAGGCAGAACTTTTCTATCAGATGATGGGTTTTTCAAGATGAGCCAGTATCTATTAAAGATTCAGTAGGGTTCCACTCAGAGAGTGAAATACTTCTAGGGTCTGATGGCAGCCGTTACCTACATGATGCCGTTCGCTTGTCAGAGAATGAGATCTAGGAAGCACTAGATATCTCAGGTCAACAGAACAAGTCAGGTTAACGTCCATATGTTGATCACCATACTTCAGAACATCATAGCCTTCCTGAAATGGTGGTCAGTAAGAACAAATTTGCCCAGAGATTTACAGTTTAACCCCAGGACCTGTCTCTGGTGATGTTGGATGCGTCAAACAAGGATCAGTGGGGGCTCATCTGAATCAGTTGACAACTCAAGGGCATTGGTCTTATCAAGAGACCCTGCAAATAAATATGTTGTAACTGAGAGCTATTCATTTGACCCTCAAGTCATTCCTTCATTACCTACAAGGTAGGATTGTGCAGGTGATGGCGGACAATACATTGGCAATGTATTGCATCAACAAGCACAGGAGAGCAGAATAAGCACTCCCTTGTGCAGGGGCTGTAAATCTATGGGATTGTTGTATCCTTGTGGCCCTGCATCTGGTAGGGGGAAACAATGTAGTTGCAGATTGGTTCAGCAGAGAGCTCAGTGCATTAATGGCCTCGAAAGGATCAGTTGGTTCAGACCATATTCTCCAGCTGGGATGGACCAGAGGTGGACCTGTTCACAATGAAGCCCAACAAAAAGTATCCCCTCTTCTGTTCCAGAGCTGGCAGGGACAGTATGTTCCTGCCTGATGCTGTGCTACTGCGCTGGAGGAAAGGTTTCATATATGCTTTTCTCCCCTTTCTATTGATCCAGAAGCTAATGAGAAAGATACACCAGGACAGGGCTTAGATGATTCTCATTGCCCCTGTTTGGCCATGGTTTATGCATCTCCTTCAGTTGTCCAGCAGAGTCTTTGTGTCCTTTCCTCTGTCACCAGATCTACTGTTTTAGTAGGAGGGCGAGGTCTTTCACCCAGACCCACAGTCTCTTCATCTGACTAGCGTGGGCAGTTGGACCTTGATGCTGTCTGCTCTTGAGCAGTCATGTTCTTTATTTGTGCAGGACACACTAAAATTCTAGAAAACAGTCCCCTAGAAATGCTTACTATTTAAAGTGGACCAGATTTCAGGGAGGGATGAAGGAAAAAACCTGATTTCTCCTCAGTCTACTTCTATTCTGTGTGTCCTGGAATACTTAGTGTACTTAGTCCCAGAGTTATGTAACTCACTGGTAAAAGTTCATTTGGCAGTCAGTTCTGCATATTATACTTTTAGTTAATGGGAGATTACTGTTTGTTTTTTTCATTGTTCAATCAAAAGGTTTATCAAATGAATGTCCCCCTGTAGGGATCTCAATTTGGTGTTGACCATGCTGGTAAAATGACCCTTTGAACTCTTGGCCGAGTGTACTCTCTATCACTTATCAAGACAATCTTCAATATTGACATGATGTCGGTCAGCAAATTTGAGTGAATCAAATGCCCTTATAACTGATCCAGTTTTCGCTTCTTTTCATAAAGACAAATTAGTTCTCAGACTTGATCCCAGGCTCTTACCTAAATTGGTGCTGATTTTCAGATTAATCAAATTTATTAATTTGCCAATTTAGTTTTGCTAAACCTCATTCTAATAAGAGGGAGTATGTTCTACGTACTGTGGATGCAAGAAGGACCCTTGCTAATTTATTGAGATGGAACCAAGTGTTTTCGTAGATTGTTGAGTGAGTTTGTTCATAGAATATCAGGGTTGGAAGGGACCTCAGGAGGTCATCTAGTCCAACCCCCTGCTCAAAGCAGGGCCAATCCCCAATTTTTGCCCCAGATCCCCAAATGGCCCCCTCAAGGATTGGACTCACAATCCTGGGTTTAGCAGGCCAATGCTTAAACCACTGAGCTATCCCTCCCCTTCACTAAGTGCTATTGTTAGTGTAAGATAAGCAAAAACAATTGAATGGTTTATACGGTTTCTTCCCAGATTATATCCTTATAGATGAGAGTTCTTCAGTTTAAACTGCTAGAAGAAGATTCTACTCAAGGCACCGTAAGGTGGTGCAGTATCCATAAGTGAATATGCAGAGCTATCTCGAAGAATCTCAGTTAGAAGTAACCTTCATTTATGAAGAGACCCTCAAACCATAAAACTCGTTATAAAATGACAACTGCCATAAGTGGCAGGAGGCCTAGTACAAAAGCAATATTCTTTGTACCCTCCATATCCAAAAGTCTTACAGAGGGGAATTCCTTCCTTCTGGTGGAAGGCAAATAAGATCTTTTCTCCTTTTCCTTTCTACAATTAAGCAGTTGATATAACTTCCTCAAAGATAACACTTATGTCAGACACTTTCTCTAGTTTCCTATCTGAGCTAACAGAGAGGTGCCAAGAGATAGAATATTCACCAAGTAACCGGGATAGTCCAGTGAGCAGACTACAATCTATTAACATAATAAAAGATTTGAGGAAGAGTTTTACTAATCAGTGGAATGTAACCCAAAAATTCTAGCATGGGAAGTGATAGAAATAGAATATGCTGGTTTTTTTAGATTTCTATATTGTTGACGGTTTTATTATTTAAAAAATAAATCAAACCTAAAGTTCCCTTTATTGTACTGGACAAATTAACTTATGCCTTGTTACTGTAACTTCATAAAAATGTCAGTACAGAATTGAATATTGAATGCAATAGCTTCTTTTGTACATATTTTATTATAAATCTGAATGAATATCCTGGCCTGTCTAGGGGACTAGTAGTCAATCTACAATCTAGCAACTCTAAATTTGATTTGTTTTTGAATAACCACTACTAAAAGAGAGTCAGTACACTGGGAAAGGCTGCACACTCAAGCAGATGAAAACGTTATTAGCAGTAAGTAGAGGTCCTATAGGGAATGAAAAGGAAAAAAGGAGTGATCTCAAAAAATGCTGCATCTTGGAGGTTAAATGTACGAATAAGATGAGAATTATTAAAAATCAAGCTGAATTAACTCTTTGCAAGGAAATTAAATAATGAGATTTTTTTATTTTAAGTTATAAGGAAAATGAGGAAGGATGAGGTTGGGCCACTCTGCAGTGGAGATGGGGGAGGAGATTTAAAGATAATTTTAGGTATGGCCCAAAAACTAAATTAATACTTTGCCTTAGTTTTCAATAACAATAACAACTGAACATGGGCATGAAGGTAGGTTGGCTGATGGAAATAAGTGTAGAGAAATGGAAGTTTTCATACCTGAGGTGGGAAAAAAAGCTTAGCTTAGGCCATGTCTACCCAACAAAATAGGAGTGGGCTAATGAAATTTGCTGCAGATACAGAGTTGGAGGGCATCATCAGTACACAGGAGAATCGTGGTGTTATACGGAAAGATCTGGATGACCATGAAGACTGGAGTAACAAATAGGAAGAAATTAAATAGTACAAAATACAGGATCATGCACTTGATATTGTCTAATAATAGGGTCTAGCAATAGGAATTTCTACTGTAAACTGGGGGCTCATCGGTTGGAAATGAGAGAAGAAGAGAGACCTGGCTGTGTTGGCAATCACAAGATAAGTGCGTGAGCCGCCAATGTGATGCTGCTATGAAAAAGGCAAAGGTGATCCTGGAATTTATCCGGCAAGGTGTTTTCAGTAGAGAGGGAAGTATTCATGCCATTCTATAAGGCACTAAATCTAGAATACTGATACAATTTTGGTCACTCATGTTCAAGGAAGATGAATTCAAACTGGAACAGGTACAAAAAAGAGCTACTCTGAAGAGCAGGGGAATGGAAGGCCTAGCTTATGAGAGGAGACTGGAAGTGCTTGGCTTGTTTAGCCTAGCAAAATGAAGGCTGAGAGCGCATATGAGTGCTCTCTATACATACATCAGAGGGGTAAACGCTGGAGAGGATGAAGAGCTATTTAAGATGAAGGACAATGTTGGCACAAGAACAAAGGAGTATAAATCAATTCAGGCTGGGAATTAGAAGGCGGTTTCTAACCATCAGAGGAGTGAGGCTTTGGAATGGCTTCCCAGGAGGAGTAGTGGAGGCAAACTACTTATTAGTTTTGAGAGGGCTGGACAAATTTATGAATGGGATTGTATGCCAGGATTGCTTGTGATGTTGGGGGACAGGGCTTGGCAGCCCTGGGGATCTCTTCTGGTTAATGTCTTTTGTTCCTAAAAATCTCATTCCTCAGGGCTTCAGCAGTCCCCAGTAGGGGTCAGGAAGGAATTCTCTTCCCTCCCTTACTCGCATGTGGTGGGGACGGACACGCACTCTCTCTCTCTCTCTCTCTCTCTCTGTTGCATGGTTGGTTGGTTCTTCCTCACAGGCTCAGGGTCTGATCGCCAAAGGAATTTCTCCCCAGGACAGATTGGTAGTGACCTTGTTTTTTTGTTTTTTTTTGCCTTCCTCTGCAGTGTATGGTGTTTTGAAGGGATTATCTGGGTATATCTCGCTTTGGCCTGGACTACACTGCGGGGGGCGGTTCGAACTAAGATACGTAACTTCTGCTATGCAATTTGCATAGCTGAAGTCGAAGCATCTTAGTTCGAGTTACCTGGCCGTCCTCACAGCGGCGAGTTGATCGTGGTGGCTCCCCCGTCGATTCCACTTACTCCTCCTGCCGAGGTGGAGTACAGGTGTCGATTCGGGGATAGATTTATCGCGTCTAGACGAGACGCGATAAATCGATCCCCAATAGATCGATCACTACTCGCCGAGCCGGTGGGTAGTGAAGACATAACCTTAGTTAGTTCTCTACTATTGCAGATAGCTCTGGCATTGGTGCCCCTTGGTCCCTCCTATTTTCTGCCTGTGGCACAGAATAGTTTAGTCTCCTGGAGGCTGTAAGTTTGGTTGTTGAATTTAGTGTGTGGGTGCTGAATGGTGGTTGGTGGCTTGTGATATACAGGACCAGATGCTGGTGCTCCCTTCTAGCTTTAAACTCTCTCGGACTCTAAAATGGCATAAGATTGAAGCTGCATTAAATTTGAAAATGTATTTCTGAACTAGATAATTTAATTCACAGCTTTTTCCCATTTTTTTATTAGTCAGTTGAAAGGCTTGTTGCATCTGAATTTTATAAAGCAAAAGTTCTTATTCCACCATAGAGTATTAGATCTTGGGAGAGAAGAGCTTGGTGGAATTAAAATGTGCATCTATGAAGGAGAGATGGTAAAGCAACAAAATGATCCAGCTGGTATGTGTTCTGTAAACACACACACAAAATAGTTAACAATATGCAGATTTACAGAGTGGATCAGGCCAAGGCAGTACATACACACACCATTCCTTATGGGCAAAGAAGAATACATAGAACACTTAAGAGAAACATTTTAACATCAGTTTGGACAAAGTGTTTTGCCTTCATATAGTGGGGAAACAAAGTATCATTTTGGTATGTACCATGACTCAGTTAACATCTGATTTAACACATCAGTGAAAACAGAGTGCACTCTATCTACACTGGTGCTTTACAGCACTGAAACTTACTGTGCTCAAAGCGGTGTTTTTTCACATTCCTGAGCGACGAAGTTTCAGTGCTGTAAATTGCCAGTGTAGACAAGTCCTGAGAAGGAATACCACAATAAAACCTATTAGCCTGTTACTAAAGTGTGATCATAATGGGGTCTGTATGGTGTGAAAATGTTTTGCAACCTCACCCAGCATTAAGAGCACAATTCAAGGTTGCTCTTCCTGGAGAAAAAAGAAAAGGAGTACTTGTGGCACCTTAGAGACTAACAAATTTATTAGAGCATAAGCTTACATGAGCTACAGCTCCCTTCATCAGATGCATTTGGTGGAAAAAACAGAGGGGAGATTGATATACACACACAGAACATGAAACAATGGGTTTATCATACACACTGTAAGGAGAGTGATCACTTAAGATAAGCCATCACCAGCAGCAGGGGAGGGAAAGGAGGAAAACCTTTCATGGTGACAAGCAAGGTAGGCTATTTCCAACAGTTAACAAGAATATCTGAGGAACAGTGGGGGGTGGGGTGGGGTGGCGGGGGGAGAAATACCATGGGGAAATAGTTTTACTTTGTGTAATAACTCATCCATTCCCAGTCTCTATTCAAACCTAAGTTAATTGTATCCAGTTTGCAAATTAATTCCAATTCAGCAGTCTCTCGTTGGAATCTATTTTTGAAGTTTTTTTTGTTGAAGTATAGCCACTCTTAGGTCTGTGATCGAGTGACCAGAGAGATTGAAGTGTTCTCCAACTGGTTTTTGAATGTTATAATTCTTGACGTCTGATTTGTGTCCGTTTATTCTTTTATGTAGAGACTGTGCAGTTTGGCCAATGTACATGGCAGAGGGGCATTGCTGTCACATGATGGCATATATCACATTGGTAGATGTGCAGGTGAACGAGCTTCTGATAGTGTGGCTGATGTGGCCCTATGATGGTGTTCCCTGAACAGATATGTGGACACAGTTGGCAACGGGCTTTGTTGAAAGGATAGGTTCCTGGGTTAGTGGTTCTGTTGTGTGGTGTGTGGCTGCTGGTGAGTATTTGCTTCAGGTTGGGGGACTGCCTGTAAGCAAGGACTGGCCTGTCTCCCAAGATCTGAGAGAGTGATGGGTCTTCCTTCAGGATAGGTTGTAGATCCTTGATGATGCGTTGTAGAGGTTTTAGTTGGGGGCTGAAGGTGATGGCTAGTGGCGTTCTGTTATTTTCTTTGTTGGGCCTGTCCTGTAGTAGGTGAGTTCTGGGTACTCTTCTGGCTCTGTCAATCTGTTTCTTCACTTCAGCAGGTGGGTATTGTAGTTGTAGGAATGCATGATAGAGATCTTGTAGGTGTTTGTCTCTGTCTGAGTGGTTGGAGCAAATGCGGTTATATCGTAGAGCTTGGCTGTAGACAATGGATCGTGTGGTATGATCTGGATGAAAGCTAGAGGCATGTAGGTAGGAATAGCGGTCAGTAGGTTTCCGATATAGGGTGGTGTTTATGTGACCATCGCTTATTAGCACCGTATTGTCCAGGAAGTGGATCTCTTGTGTGGACTGATCCAGGCTGAGGTTGATGGTGGGATGGAAATTGTTGAAATCCTGGTGGAATTCCTCAAGAGCTTCTTTTCCATGGGTCCAGATGATGAAGATGTCATCAATGTAGCGCAAGTAGACTAGGGGTATTAGGAGACGAGAGCTGAGGCAGCGTTGTTCTAAGTCAGCCATAAAAATGTTGGCATACTGTGGGGCCATGCGGGTACCCATTGCAGTGCTGCTGACTTGAAGGTATACATTTTCACCAAATGTGAAATAGTTATGGGTGAGGACAAAGTTCAGCCACCAGGTTAGCCGTGACAGTATCAGGGATATTGTTCCTGACGGCTTGTAGTCCATCTTTGTGTGGAATGTTGGTGTAGAGGGCTTCTACATCCATAGTGGCTAGGATGGTGTTTTTAGGAAGATCACCAATGGACTGTAGTTTCCTCAGGAAGTCAGTGGTGTCTCGAAGATAGCTGGGAGTGCTGGTAACGTAGGGCCTGAGGAGGGAGTCTACATAGCCAGACAATCCTGCTGTCAGGGTGCCAAAGCCTGAGGTGATGGGGCGTCCAGGATTTCCAGGTTTATGGATCTTGGGTAGCAGATAGAATACCCCAGGTCGGGGTTTTAGGGGTGTGTCTGTGCGGATTTGTTCTTGTGCTTTTTCAGGGAGTTTCTTGAGCAAATGCTGTAGTTTCTTTTGGTAACTCTCAGTGGGATCAGAGGGTAATGGCTTGTAGAAAGTGGTGTTGGAGAGCTGCCTAGTAGCCTCTTGTTCATACTCCGACCTATTCATGATGACGACAGCACCTCCTTTGTCAGCCTTTTTGATTATGATGTCAGAGTTGTTTCTGAGGCTGTGGATGGCATTGTGTTCTGCATGGCTGAGGTTATGGGGCAAGCGATGCTGCTTTTCCACAATTTCAGCTCGTGCACGTCGGCGGAAGCACTCTGTGTAGAAGTCCAGGCTGCTGTTTCGACCTTCAGGAGGAGTCCACCCAGAATCGTTCTTTTTGTAGTGTTGGTAGGAAGGTCTCTGTGGGTTAATATGTTGGTCAGAGGTGTGTTGGAAATATTCCTTGAGTCGGAGACGTCGAAAATAGGATTCTAGGTCACCACAGAACTGTATCATGTTCGTGGGGGTGGAGGGGCAAAAGGGAGGCCCTGAGATAGGACAGATTCTTCTGCTGGGCTAAGAGTATAGTTGGATAGATTAACAATATTGCTGGGTGGGTTACGGGAACCACTGTTGTGGCCCCTTGTGGCATGTAGTAGTTTAGATAGCTTAGTGTCCTTTTTCTTTTGTAGAGAAGCAAGACCTAAAAGTGGCTATCCTTCTTCAACAAAAAAGCTTCAAAAACAGACTCCAACGAGAGACTGCTGAATTGGAATTAATTTGCAAACTGGATACAATTAACTTAGGCTTGAATAGAGACTGGGAATGGATGAGTCATTACACAAAGTAAAACTATTTCCCCATGGTATTTCTCCCCCCCACCCCAGCCCCCACTGTTCCTCAGATATTCTTAAAAAGAAAAGGAGTACTTGTGGCACCTTAAAGACTAACAAATTTATTAGAGCATAAGCTTTCGTGAGCTACAGCTCACTTCATCGGATGCATCCGATGAAGTGAGCTGTAGCTCACGAAAGCTTATGCTCTAATAAATTTGTTAGTCTTTAAGGTGCCACAAGTACTCCTTTTCTTTTTGCGAATACAGACTAACACGGCTGCTACTCTGAAACATCAGATATTCTTGTTTACTGCTGGAAATAGCCTACCTTGCTTGTCACCATGAAAGGTTTTCCTCCTTCCCCCCCACCCCACCGCTGCTGGTGATGGCTTATCTTAATGATCACTCTCCTTACAGTGTGTATGATAAACCCATTGTTTCATGTTCTCTGTGTGTGTGTATATCAATCTCCCCTCTGTATTTTCCACCAAATGCATCCGATGAAGTGAGCTGTAGCTCACGAAAGCTTATGCTCTAATAAATTTGTTAGTCTCTAAGGTGCCACAAGTACTCCTTTTCTTTTTGCGAATACAGACTAACACGGCTGCTACTCTTCCTGGAGTGTGTGACTATTTTCTTTGTCTTATTGTGAGGGTAGATACTAAATTCTGTTTTCATTCTGCGATTGAAGTAGGATGTGGAGACTTTTCATATTTCTTAAAACGTTACATAATTTCAGAGGTAATCAAGAGGATTCATTTCAGTCTTCTCTCAGAATTTATTTTTATTTCCCCAATTTCAGTTCTCTCTGAACTTTGAAAACTGAATGTGCTGTTAAAGCCATGCTCAGTTTGGTTACCTTCCCAATCAAGATTTTGGCTCCAGAGCAAGTAGATGCCCAGGCTAATATTTATTAACAGTAGTTAAATGGTGTCTGTTACCCATTTATCCAGGGGAGGAAAAATATGAAATGGGAATTTCTCTGAGGGACGAAGCTTGGAAACAATCTGTCAAAATCTAGGGTATTGGGTACACTTCCTCTTTTTCCAACAAATGTCTAATTCAAAACATTTTAAGACTTTGCTGAACCAGTCGGATGACAGTAGATGAGCATTGTGGACAGTGTAAATGCTAGATACGCATCCATTCACATTTCAGTGATTAAACATCTTTTGCCCCATCATGTGATTGCTGACACTTGGACAGTTATCTGCAAACAAATCTCAGAAACATGAAATTACCTCATTACTGCTGTTAAGTTCTACCTCCTCACCCTTGATGGTTGACCTTATAAAATCCTAGCTTTAAAAATTACCTGACAGCTTTTAGCTTTATGCAAATGAGTTACTGAGACATAAGCACTTACAATTAGATTGCTTACCTTGAATTATGTGTTTTGGAGGGAGTGTTCTGCATGCTGTGCTTGAAAGTTTTGTGGGTTTTTTTTTGTATTTTATGTTAATAGGATTTCCATTTCATCCAGTTTTTATACTTAATCATTTTCCTGTTGTGAGGCTATGCTTTTGAAAGAGAGATTAGAACTTTCTCTAATAATGTCTTCTCAAAGATCGCTGCAACCAGTCTGACCCTGCTTTAACTGATAAGGAAAGAAGGAAATTTTCATGATTATAGTTAAATTTTTAAAAAACAGTGTTCTGTTATATTTTAGGGCAAAGCCTCAGTATGCAAGTTTAACTGTGGAAATAGTCTTCTGGCAATGAGTTGAAACGGTGTGTCCTACTTGAGGCTCAGCCCATGGTTCTAAGGTCTTACAACCATTTCAGCTGAGTGGGACAAAAATCAGTAGTGAGGACATTGGTGAACTTGGTCACTTGGGAGGGAAATCTGTCTTACCTGAATTTTTTTTCTCTTCCTTGGACTATGCAGTCATCCACTGATGGATGCATGCATGCGTACAGAGATTTTTATCATAAGGCTCTATGTACACGTCAGCTGTATTCAAAATAAATACCAATATATTTTTGTCAAACAGAATAGAAGAAAATCAGAGAATTGTTGATGCTGACTTTAGGGAGGTGTTTAAATTGATTAACCATAAAATTATCCATTTTTTATTAACTTGTAAATAAAGTGAAAATAGTTCCCTGTTCTTTCTCTAGATGTTGAATATTTCAGAATAGAGAACAAGTTTCGTATTGCATTCACACTCCTGCAATTTAGATGAAATATATAAAAGTTAATTTTAAAATCTTAAAATGACTAAAAAGAGAGACTACTGATAGCAAATAAGTTCAGAGTTCAGGTTGCTTTCCCTTCTTGATCTTCCTTTTGTGTATAATTTGGACCCGTGGGATGCCAATTTTAATATCCCAGTGTGCCCCTGCCATCTAGAATGAATGGTAGTGAACCTATAGCTGTAGTACCGATGTTCCAGTTTGGGCTACTGTCTCCTTTTCTGAAGGTTCTTCACGATTATAGCAGAAGTTGCAGCAACCTTTAATAACAAGCTAGCCATAAATATGCTACTTCGAGGATAGTTATTTTGGTTCCTTCCTAGATTCCAGAAATACAAGCAGTTTTTAAATCATTTTAGTTGTTCCAAAATCTGGTCAGCTGTGTCCTGCTTTAAGGACCAATTGTTACATCCTGACCACTGATAACCACTAACCACTTAGAGCCCTTCTAGACTATTGTATAATGCAGGGGAAACACAATGTGTCTGAGGCTATTGAATAAATGTGAGTACCATCATTGGAGATATCTGCCTTTTTCATAATCTGAGTTTGACATAGGATTAAAGTTGATATATTGCATTATTATACTTCCCTATGACAGGTAGAAACTCTGGTATTCTCTCTAAATCTAGGCCCTAAATTTCTTTTTGTCTTGGCCAAAATTTAGATCCTCTGAACATCTTCGTTCTATTCTGTGAGGTCAAGGGTCTCTAAAGAATGCTCAGCAATAGATAGACTTTATTATGTATCTCTGAGTCTTTGAATCGAAGAGGTACTCTTTTTTTTCCTCTTCATTTCTGAGCCTGTTCCATAAATATTACTGTGCTGGGTGGAAAAGTTTCAAATGGTGTAGTATGTAGGATAGCGTTGTGGTCATCCTACTTTCTTGCACAAAAAGTGTAGATTGATGTTTCTCATGATATCTTTTTTCCCTTCTAGATTCTGCCCCTTTCTCTCAGAGCTTGCTATCAATCATATGTTTTGGTGAACTGAGAGTAAAAACTTACTACTTGCACAGATACTTCATTGCTTTCTTATATTCCCAGCTGCCTATTCTGATCTGCATTTTTGTGTGTAAACAGTTCATCCTTGAACTATGTGCTAGAACAATAGTTATTTGTTGATGCTATCTATTAATCATTGACAAATTTTTGTGTTGGAAACTGCAGAAGTCTCTGTTAGGGCTCATGTTAAACTAGGATAAGGATAGGTTTCAGAGTAGCAGCCGTGTTAGTCTGTATTTGCAAAAAGAAAAGGAGTACTTGTGGCACCTTAGAGACTATTTTACCTTCAGTCCTTTTGGTATGATGGCCATCTGTTTTTATTTGGAGAGGAAGATGTCCGTCTGTATCTTTACGAGTTTTTTCATGAAGTTGATAGATTTCCACTCTATACGGCTAAATTCAGTGCCTTGCATAATGGGTGCCACAAGTACTCCTTTCCTTTTTAGGATAAGGATAGGAACAGCCACTAGGCCAATCATATCACCTCAGCATTGCAATTTAGTGTAATTCAAGGATCTCTTTTGGGCAACTGTGTAATATTTCTGAAGTGATTCTGTCAGAGAAATTATTACAAAAAAAAAGATGCACTTGCTAACATATACGTAAAATCTTCATATATTTCTGTAACTATTTTTGGAAAATTGAAAAATGGATTTAAAAAAAAATTTCAGAGGAATGGCCAGGTTAAAATAACTTTTTAAAAAAGTGTAAATATATTTTTAAAATGTCAGTTTTAAATTACATTTTGCTATACTGTCTCTTCATTTACATTTTTCGCATTGCATTAAACAATGTAGATTAGCAAATTTCACTTTTGTTTATACTCCATAGCCAAACTTTATTTTCTTACATTCTAATAGTGTTGCATTGTTTGATTGCAGACACCAAATTATTGTTGAAACTGCATAAATAAAATTGAAATACTTAGTAAAATTAGCTTTACAAAATCTACATGATAGACCAAATTTGACCTCAAAATGCTCCTGAAATTAAGCTGAAGGTAATAAATTTGTAATAAAACTGTTGGAAAAAAGTTCAGATTATTTTTACAGACTGTCGGAGGTAGATTTGAAGTACTGTTTCAGCATAGAATGTTTTAATTTTTTCTTGTAAAATGGATTAGTATTGATATATGCTATTCTTTTCATTGATTCATATAATTTAATTTGCTGCTACGTTAGTGAAATCATGTTTTAAAATTCAAGTAAAAATTGGTTGCATTGACAAAACAGAACCTCTTTTTTTTTTTTTAATTGAAATGTTTCAACAGAATAGTGTATTTGTTTTGTTTTTTTGATAAGAGGAACTGGGATGTGCTTGACTAGAGGTTTTGTTTGTTTTTTTTTCTTTTTTTAATTGAGGGTTGGGGTGAGAAGGGGCTTTGTCTTTATACCTGTCAGAGCTTGGTCTTGCTATTAAATTGAGATCTCAGTCCTGCTCCTTCCAAGAATGACTAATCGGAGTGCCTTAGAAGGTCATCAGTGCTGTTTTTCAATCAATGAGCGGGTCATAATACAGTGGCACAAGGGATTTTTCCACCACCAGAACTGAAAGTGATGCCTCTTCGGTGCAGGCAATTTATACTTTTAGGAAGTGAGAGATTAGAGCAGGGATGGCCAAACTGTGGCTCTTTTACCATTAAGTGTGGCTTGCAGAGCCCCCCCCTGCTCCCGCGTCTCTCCCCCCCCTCTCCATTCTCCACCAACCAGACTGTGGGGGGGGGCGGGAGCTCAGGACCTCTGCCTTGCAGCAGGGTGGTGGGGGCAGGGGTAGGAGAGGGGTCTTGAGGAGTCAGCCCTCTGGGGGGCACCTGCTGGGGTTTGGGGCTTCAGCAGGAGTAGGGCTGAAAACGCAAGCCCAGGCGCCTTCTATGGGTCTGAAACCCCAAACCCTGACAGGTGGCCCCGGCTCTCCAACTTCTGAAGATTGTAGTATGTGGCTCAGAGAGTCAGTAAATTTGGCCACCCCTGGATTAGAGGAACTGAATCTGGGTCATTTGCATGGCATTGCAGAACGTTGCCCCCGTAGGCAACTCAGCTGACTCAAGGAATTGTCTTTTAACATGCAAGAGAAAATGGTAATCGGGTGAAGTGAAATGGAATTAGAGTACTACATTAGCTGAATGAATATACTTTTTAGTTTTCTTTGCTAAAAATGCACTTCCCCCCCACCCCCCCCCTTTTGGATTGGTCAGGACAGCAGTAATGCAGAGAGTGCGCACACTGAGCCCTTAAGAAGGAGTACATCTTGTTTGTCTCTACAGTAACCTCCTCTAAATGTTTTAAATAGCAGCATCAACAGGCTATAAAGGAAAGCTTCTTCTTTTTCTGTCCCAGATTATGATGGCTATAATCTGTAGCACTGTGGTCTGAATCTGTAAAAGTAAGTGGGAATGGGGAAGAAATCCTATGGACTTTAACAGCAATGAAGATAATTCCTGAACAACCAAATTGAACATTCTCAAAGGTTAACATCTATTCACAGGATTATAGATTATTTTGGAAGAGGGACACTGTGTTTTAGTGAATATGATAGTTATTGTCTATCATGGAAAAATTTAGATTTTTAAAGAATTTTTTTTTTTGGCCATTTTGGCTAATTATCTACACCTATTTAAAAAGTGCAGTGAACACTCCCACAAAGAATCCTATGCCAGCTACAGAGGCAACAGTCGGTTAAACCAGGAGATAAATTGGAATGTAACAATGTAATTTATAATTAAATCTTTGATACAGCCTCAACATTAACATTAAAGAGCAAATCTGTAATGCGCATCTTAGTTACAAACAGTGGAACGTTTTGTTCTGAATTTCCTCAAGTAATCCTGCAGTTTACAATTTTAGTTCCAGTAGGTTTTGGGGTAGTGTATTCTCAATATTTGGGTCACAGCTGCAATGGAATCTTTACTGAGGGCATGTCTACACTTACCTCTGGAGCGATCGATCCAGTGGGGGGTCGATTTACTGTGTCTAATGAAGACGCAATAAATCGACCGCCAAGCGCTCTCCTCTCAACTCCAGTACTCTGCCGGAGCAAGAAGCATAGGTGGAGTCAATGGGGGAGCGTCAGCAGTTGACCTACTGCAGTGAAGACACCGCAGTAAATAGATCTAAGTATGTTGACTTCAGCTACGTTATTCACATAGCTGAAGTTGCATAACTTAGATTGATTTTTCCCTCCTCTCTTCCCCCCTTCCAACCCCCCACTGTAGACCAGGCCTTAGTGGAATCTCCTAGATGTGTTAATTTTTTCTACCATTATGGAAATAAGACCCCAAGTATCTGAAACTGTATACACTTTTTGTTCAAGACTAAAAATTTACATATGTGGTTTTAGTTTTTTGTGATCATAGGGTGCAGCTAATTATGTGAAAAGTCAAAGTTCAATAAATTTTTTTTAATTGCAGCTTTGCAGCAATATTTTACACAGATAGAAATCATGTTAAGAAATGTACTAACTCAATTGCTAAATGATATTGCCGTTGGGCATGGGTCCAACAATAGTCCAGCTATCCTGGGTCCCACGGGGCAAAGGCCAGACCAGTCCCTTGCACTACTGCTTTCACTGACTTCATGGTATAATAGTAATACGTTTTTCTTGCACCTTTCAGTCCAAAAGGATCCCAAGTTACAGAATAAAAGTATAAGGTTTACTTTTAACATCTCTGTGGTGGAAATTATATAGCCCTTCTGAGAACAACCTTACATACATATTTGTAGGAGGGAAAGTGAAAAATAACTTAAGAATTTTGTTATACAGCACAGTTAACCTTTGCTGCTATGGTTACCTCCCAGTTTGGGTAACACCTTAACTGTATGAAAAGTGCCATATACTCTTCCATGCAAAACCTGTGACTTTTACATCTCATCCAGAAGATAGGTTTCAGAGTAGCAGCCGTGTTAGTCTGTATTTGCAAAAAGAAAAGGAGTACTTGTGGCACCTTAGAGACTAACAAATTTATTTGAGCATAAGCTTTCGTGAGCTACAGCTCACCAAATAAAATATAATGCATCCGATGAAGTGAGCTGTAGCTCACGAAAGCTTATGCTCAAATAAATTTTAGTATCCAGAAAATAGTCCTTCATCAGCACAATGCCCTAGAATACTGTACTGAGTCACAGGTAAGGGTGGATCCTACTATGTCGGTACCACATCCTGCACCACTTGGGTTTTCCATGGATGTGTCAAATTCAAGTACTGACAAAGTTTCCAAAATCCAAAGAGATAACAATCCAAGAGGGTCCCTTTCCCTCCTAATTTTTCATGCTGTAATTTAAATTTTTTTTTCTCTATTGGCTTTGGTTTTCCTTCCATGATCTTATTCAGTCAAACAAAGCTGATTTGGAGGCCTGCTCCTCTTTCCACTGCCTCTTGGATCCGGAAGCACAGTTTGACTTCTCCTGCTGCCTTCACTGACTTCCCCCCCTGTGTATTATCTCTAAAAACTATTATTATTGATGCATGATAAGCCTAGCATATGCTTGTATTCTGCTCTCAGGGCTGTTTGGAATCACTTTATTTCATCAGCTGAGGATGCCAAATTTCCTGTAAGGTGCAGTAGTAAATGGGGGCTGGGGGGGTGAGTGCCTGGTCTGTAAGATGTAGTAATAGAGAGGGGCTAGGAGAGAGTAGAAGCCTCCCAAAAGAGGACAGTAGAAGCAAAAAATAATACAATGCGTTATAAATATAAAATCTGTTGTTTTCTTATGGTTTAGTACTAGATTTTTTCCAATATGTCCTTTTTTTTTTTTTTTTTTTTTCCAGAAAAGTCTTACTTAGTTTTTCTTTAGGTTCAAAAATATTTACTAGTATTGTCTAAATGATATAATTTGTTAAAGGTTTGACAGGCTTTGTTTCTTATTCTATAAAATGTTGAAGTTTGTACATTTAAGAAATTCTTAGCAAGAATTTAATATACTGTAGTTAATGCTTTTATTGCATTTAGTTCTTTTAGTTTTAAAAACTACTAATGCTCCCTTTTTTCTCACCCAAGAAACTGAACAGTCATGTAAAAATGTGAACTAAGAATGATTTTTTTAAATTTTTTTTAAACTTACCGAACAATGAACTGTCTGTCTTGCTCAGGTTCTCAGTGTATCCTTACTAATAACTTTATTAATCTACTTCATTTACAGGAAGTGTTCTTCAGTCAAAGTTTGCTTGCCTCAGCAGAGACAAAAATTTAATGGGCAAAAGTACAGTGTTTAGGTAGGTAGATATTTTCCTGGTGTGCTCAAGCTTCTTCTAGGAAGAACTTCCATTGTAATGGAACAGGCTTCAGAATGAAAGATATTGTGCTTTAAAAGTACTGTATGATGGATTCCATAATGAAATGATGAGGAAGGTTTATCCGAAGTGTATTAATGTTGTCAATTAGCTACTCTTCAAATTTACATTTGTTAAATGAGACTATAGAAAGTTCTTCAGAATATTGTGTGTGTGATGTTTATTTCCTTGTGTACCCTTTTCACTTGGCAAATACTTTTATTTAATACTTGTACAGAAAAGAGACTCTTCTTTTTGACTTTCTAGTATTTGAAATCTAGAACGCGAATTTCCTAATAAGATATGACAGGAGTAGATTTCCTTGATTTATCTGATAATTTTTCTACATTTAGGGTAGCTGAATGTAATGGGCTTCATTTAAATAATAAAAGGTTTCTTTTCCAGTTTGTAATTGTCTCTGTAATACTCTTTATTGCTAATAATAATTACTGTTAAGAAACCACCAATCTGGTTATGAACAGCAGTATGCACAGAAAATAGATAAGCCTTACATTCCTTTTTAAAGATGTTTTCTTTACCCTCTTCCAAAACAAATCCAAAACATGAACTAAAGCTTTTTCAGATTAATATTGTTGTTTGCAAATATTTTATTGGATTCCTTTGCATTTCTTCAGCTCAAACAAATCTTACAGGTTAGTAGTACTCCCTGAAAAGAGTTTTCATTTAATGCTCAGAGAGAGAGAGAGAGATTTCTTTATAATTATGTAGGGTATTTAAGTGGCATTACATTTAATTTAAATAAAAAGCCTTAGGGCTCTACTGTTTAAAAGTGGAAAGTTTGTTTTGTGAAATGCATGTTTACCTTATACAGTGTTTTTTCAAACATTGCAGAGTTTAATATCACTGTTTTTACACTATGTATCCAATGTAATAATATAATTCAGCATTAATCAGATTATAGCATGACCTAAAGGGAGGAACTCTATTAAATAAAAAATGAGCTGGCGCTTGCAAATAGAAATTTAAAACTACATTTTTTTAATAATATAATTACTATTATAATCAAATGTAGTAACCTCAATAGATAACCCCACACAATGAACACGATTTCATATAGGAGCCTACAGAAAAGTAAAATGTCAAATGGTAGGAGAAAATGATCATGTTCATCAAAAGCTGTTAAAACAAATTGAACATGGAAATAGCAAAAATGGTGGTAAGAACAAGTCAGAACATGTCTTAACTGAATAAGAATCTTAAACAAGACAGCTATATGTAAGAGCTTCCAAATATCGGGAATAATAAGTTGCCTGTTGTAATTTTTTGTTTTACTTCACACTTTTTAATGAATATTTTCTTAGTTTTAATTGTTGAACAGTTTCAGAAAGTGCTAAAACTTATTTTTCTTTGACTTGCTATCAATACTGTGGTGTAGCCTATTGTGCTTAAGCTGTAGCTACTAAAATATGAAGGTGAATCTTTCTCTTGTATACTCCTATTTTTCCAGTCCTTGTTTTGGGGATTTCTAGTACCCTGGTTGGAGAATGTCAGACCTGGCATGGGGTGGTCTCCCTCCATGTAGTTTACCAAAAAAAATTCTGCCTCTAAAAGTAGTGTCTTAACTGATCTTTTCCTCAAAGCAAAACTGGACAATACACCTTATTTCCCACCGAGAGACTAATTCTCATGAACACTTTTTGTTTTTTGTACTTTAATGAACTGTCTGTTCCTGAGGCATTGTAGGCTTACCTTCAGTTCCCAACACAGTGCATAAAAGAAGTTGAAGGCCAGCATGGCATTTCCATTTGTCTCTTCTGCTCTTAGTTAGCTATCTTTCAAAACACAACAGTGAATGAATATGTGCTGCTGCCAGCAAATTCAGCAGTAGCCAACTGCAATCCCTAGAAGCTGTGGCACAGTCCAGTGTTCTTAGTCTGAAGACAAGACCCTGCTGAGTTAAGGATTGTGACCAGAGGCAGATTGCGATTTTTGCTGATGTACTGATTTAATCTGAACCAGGCAATAGGAGCAGCTATGTGGGTCAGAAGCTCTGCACACTTTTTGGGTAGATAGGCCCTTTAAAACAAGAAGGTCAGAATTTGTGAGGTGGCATGATATTAAAGACTGGCCAGGACAGCAAAAGACAGAAAGGAGGCAGGAGGAATAAGAGGAAAACATTGCTCAGGACCCAGCCATGAAGAGGATGAGGTTGTCTAAGTTCCTTTCCTCATCTGGTTTGGTGAGAACGTTTTATAGGATTAGGAAAAATAAAGCCCAGTGATGTAAATGTAAATCTGTCCATCTTTGGTGGTGAAAGTGGCAACCAGAGTATCAATGCTGGTTAATGCAATGAAGATGCTGCTGCCCAAAGTTTCCTGCCACTGTTCCACCCGTCAATAGGTAAGTGCTCTCCAGAAAAAAATGTCCAAAAGGTGTGGCAACCTTGTAACATCAATAGTGTCCCAATCAAATTTCTAATAATACATACACCACGGGTCCCCAGTGCTGTGCCCATGGGTGCCATGGCGCCTGCCAGGGCATTTTTGTACGCCCGCAGGACACCCCACCGCTGAAATGCCGCCGAGAAGTGTTGCCATTTCTCGGTGGTGAGGCTTCTTGCCGCTGCCGCTTCTTGGCGGCGGGTTGTCTGGCACCTGCCACAGTCTTCTGGGAATAGCAATATGCTATTCCCACAAGAAAGATTGGGGACCACTGGCATACACAGTCATGTCTTCTCATTTTAAGATTCTGGGTTGTTGCTGTAACATATGTCATCTCTCCAGAACCTTTGAAAATACCTAATCAACAATTCTTTCAGTCCAAACAAATATTGCCCATCATTTCTTTAACTATCACTCTCCTCAAACTCTCCTAACCTGTTCATGAATTAAAATTCCCTTAATTCTACCTCTTTCTCCCCCCCCCCATTTTGGACAGTTTAAGATTTTGACACAATACAGAGACGCACAGGGTCAGATTCTAGTTTCCCTGCTTTTGTGAACTGGTACAGGGGCAGTAAGAATTCTGGATCTTTGGGTGGTGGAGGAAAGAGGAAAATCTTCATAGAAGATTAGGGTTGGAAGAAACCTCAGGAGGTCATCTAGTTAAACCCCTGGCTCAAATCAGGACCAACCCCAACTAAATCATCCCAGGCAGGGCTTTGTGAAGCTAGGCCTTAAAAACCTCTAAGGATGGAGATTCCACCACCTCCCTAGGTAACCTATTCCAGTGCTTCACCACCCTCCCAGTGAAATAGTTTTTCCTGATATCCAACCTAGACCTTCCCCACTGCAACTTGAGACCATTGCTCCTTGTTCTCTCATCTGCCACCACTGAGAACAGCCTAGCTCCTTCCTCTTTGGAACCCCCCTTCAGGTAGATGAAGGCTACTATCAAATCCCCCCCTCACTATTCTCTTCTGCAGACTAAATTAATCCCAGTTCCCTCAGCCTCTCCTCATAAATTATGTGTCCCAGCCCCCTCAATAATTTGGTCACCCAATATGTACTCTCTGTGGATACAAAGTGGGCTAGGTATTCCAGATTTCTCAAAGATAATGGACTACTTGAGCACATACTGATAAATGAGGGAAATCTGATACTCAAAAACTTGGCAAGCTTAAAGGATGGAAGTGCTGGCTGTCATCAGTGTATGTAAATTGGCAAAATAGTAACAGAGCTGGCAGCCTTCTCCAAGATGGTTCTGTTTTAAATTGGGGGAAAAATAACTCTCTCAATATGTGCTTCTTGTAACCGGAACAAAGAATATATATACTTGGCAGAAGGAAGACTCCATTTGCAAGTGGTCGGAGCCTTATGTATCCACAACGGACCTATTCACAGGAGATGAAAATTACAGAATAAAATCAAACTGCCCATGTTCTACTCTTAGGCTCACTTGCACTGCAGCAGGCTGGACTTAAATTTTACAGCAGGATTCCTGATTTCTGTTACATGTCCACCTAATGCAACAATCTGGTGCAGCAGACTGGAAATTCTGTTGCAGCTACATCTAAATTTTTTTTAAACCTGAGGTTTTAAAGAGTTAAAAATGAAAATGATTGATTTTTAGCTATTTTGTTTTGATATTAAATTCAACTTAATATACTTCTGGCCCATACATTCAGTTTTTACGTTCACAAATTTTCGTAATCATAAATATCTAAATGCAGCAAGAAGTTAGATAAAGTAAGTGAGAAAATATCTTTTTTTAGAGCAACTGCTGTTGATGAAAGGGACAAGTTAATCCAATACAAATATTTTTCCTCCTCTAACTTGTCTCTCTCATATGCTGGGACCAACACAACTACAATAACATTGCAGTCAAAGAAGTTGTCGGGAGGAAGCTGGAGGTTTTGGTGCCTTGGTAGGGGACCTATGGGGCCTTTCTGGGTATATGGAGGATATTATTGGATAAACAAAGCTGAATGTTTCTGCAAAAATTACCTGGAGTGAAACAGTTAATGTTGATATTTTAAAGATAATTTGGGACCTGATTGAAAAGAATGAGGATAATGATGATCACTTTGTTAGAACTAAAGCTTAGATTCTCATCACTTCCTTTCTTTTCCCTAAGGAGAAGGAGTTAGAAAGTAAGGAGGAAAAGAGCAATATCTGTGATACTTGTTTCCTCTTGTTGGCTACAGAGGTGATGTTTCAGGTCTTCTAAATCAAGGATTCTCAAGTTGTTTGAAAATGTTGCTCATTTTTCCCCCTCTTTTCATGGCTAGTCCTAGAATGCCTTCTGTTGTTGCAGCCCCGAATCCCAAAATGCTGCACTGTTAAAGTTCACGTGCTATATATGGCCAGTAGAGACATTGATGATTTGAATTCTAGCTTCGAAGACCAGAAGGGACCATGTAACCATCTAGTCAGCTTCATCACAGGCCATAGAACTTCCATAAAGGCCATAGAATGTAAATTTGATTTTTTTTTTTTAAATGTGAAAAGTGTCCTTTAAAAAAAAAAATTATTGAACTATGGTTTCCCTGGTCAGTCAAATTGCTGCAGCTGTTTACAGTTGTGACATTATTTTCTCACCGAGGCTCTGTCTATGCATTTATAATTCATTGATCATTGCAATTCTAGGAACGCTTTTAAAATGAAAACTTGATCTATAATAAGTATCATGACTCCAGAAAATAACCTTGGGACTCAGGTTGTGGACTTAAACCGAAAGATTGAAAAGCACTGTGTAGACTTCAGAGCTTCTTGATCCCTTCTGTTGCTAAGACCAAAACCAATCAGTTAGCATCCAGTACTATAAACCACGTGTTAGATACCTGAATATGATAGCATGAAAACTGAGTGCCAACAGTTGTTAGAGGCTGCTCATTGTGAGTATAAATACCAGTCACAATTCTGTCATATTATTAATTTATTGACTGTTGACAACAGCTTTACTGTTCATAATTAAATGTAGATATAGAGAGTCAAATAGTGGATCTTTCCAGATAGTGAATATAATCCAGCAGAGTTTCTTGCTTTATCCTGATCTCTGTTGTATTTGAAGTTTCCTATCTGAAACCTTAGTAAGCATTCCTCTTTAAGCTTATTGAGTCATGGGGTTATTTTAACCTCAATGGGGTAAGATTCCTTTTGCAGCAAGTCCTCAAAAACGTTTTTCTAGACTTCTCCATAGAGGCTTTTATCCACAGGCTCTGAGAAGAATTTACTTACGTTCTAATCTCTAATATTACATGACTCCTGCTGCAGTCTTCAATTATATCCCAGTATTTTAGTACTTTTGTAGTTGTGGTTCACTGTCATTTATTATATAAATTGGGGACTGAAGGCATTCAAATATGACATTTCAACCAATCATTAAAGCTACTTTCTACCAACCATCCATTGTATTTCTATTTTCTCATTTCAGAATCTCTTATCACATTTTCACTTTGAGAGAAAGGTTACATTAATTCTTAACTAAAGAAAAGTCAAACAGATTTATCTAGATAAGGTGGTCCTCAAAGCATCCCTAGACCCTGCCCAGTTTAGAACATGAACTCAATTTTAAATAGGTCAATAATATGTAAGAAAATAAACTAAATAGGTTGACTTGCTGTGCTTGATAAAACCCTAAATCTCTGATAATTTTTGTATTGGGGGGGCCATGCCATCCTTCTTGCACGCTTGAAAACGTTTTCCAGAATTGATTAATCTGTAGGCTTGCTTTCCCTCAATCCAAATGAATACTCTTAGAGACAGCACTCGTTACCCTTTCTTCATTTAATCAATGAGGCAGTCTACATCCTGTGACAGACTTTTCTATTTCTGTGGCAGAACTCACCCCAAAATGCTGAGATTGTGTATCTTCTGTCCCCAGACAGTTCTGTTTGGCAATTCTGAGTTTTTCATATTGTAAAACTTAATTTTGGTGTCTCAAATCCAGCAATTTGTACTACACTGCTTTCTGTATTGAATGTGTAGATAGTATCTCTTCCCCCCCGACCCCCCCTTTAAAAAAAAAAAAAAAAAAAAGTGAGGATGGGGTGAATTTCCAGACATGGGTTTGGGTATCTTGTTTTTCTTTGGATGTGTGCAAGTAAGAAGGATTTGTAATATATAAACATAATCGCTTGAGAGGTTTTGTTACTTTTAAACTATTTCTTCATTATTTTTGCATGCATTCCATGCAGTGATTAACAAAGCACTAGAAACATCAAGATACAATTTTGAATATGTTTAGGTTTTGCAATTAACTTCTAAATACTGTGGCGTGTTCATGCATAGAATGTTTGCATGTGCATCATATGACAGGGCACTGTATTTTGCCATATATCAATAAATTTTCTATTAAATAGGTTTTTGTTGTTGGCAAGAAAGGGTTAATGGCAGAAATATATTAATTTAACAGTTCAGTCAGAAACTTATTGCACTATAGATAGGTAAAAACTATTGTAAAACCTTATTATAGTTAAGCAAAGAATCCAAGTACAGTATATACTCAGTGTCTTCAGCATTTGTAAATGTTTTTGACAATTTAATTTCTCATTGGAAAGCTATGTATTGTACATAGTTTGAGAAACTGAATTGCATCGTATAGATATTTTCTAAAATTGTCAGGTTTTTATATTGTATGCATACATCAGATCAAGGTGATAGAAGTATTGATAAATTGCCGAGCCCAGTGATAAATACTTCTTACTGTGCATCTTTCAGCAGCTTATCTGTCCCTCTGCTCACTAAGGACTTGTCTACACATGAAAGTGAATTTAGATTAAGGGAGGGAGCAGATTTAAAATGTAATAGTTGTTGTTCCTGAATAACTGCATGTCCAGATGTTGTTCTTCTGGAATAAGAGTGTCCACACTTGAAGATACTGAAAAATCACTATTTTAGAATAGCTATTATGGAATAACACCATGTATAAACAAGTTCTAATACAGCTCCCCTGAGTCTTACTTTAGCATTCTGAAAATGTGCCAGAGAAATTTTTTTCCTTCTATCCAAACTACATTTCCTTAGGCAGGATTTTACTGCTGGAGCTACTGCTTTTCTTTATCCCAAAATGTGTCAACTTTGAAGAATGATATCTCATGGTCTTGCAGGATGAGAAACAGGTGCACTGTATCATTAGGAAGGAGTTTTTCCAGCTCATTTCTAGCCCCAGAAAGAGCCCTGCAAATCTGCAGATATCCACGGACCATATTTGTGGATAGGATGCAGATACAAATTTTGCCTTGCTGCACGGCTCTGAGAGAATCTGACTTTAAGGGGTGGAGTGACATAAATTTAATTTGCTTGATTTTTTTAAAATCACTGATATAAATCAGATTGACACTTTGTAAAATTAATTTGAACATCTGCACTCTTGCAACTTTAAAATGCATTTATAATTTCTCAGACTATTGGTAAGGTGGTGTATTTTAATTTTACAAAACAGCTGTTGGCAAACTAATATTAAAGGCCTTGAGCCTGCAAACTCTAAAGCAGTTTATTCACATGAATAATTCCTTTGACTTTAATGAGACTATTCATGTGCTTTAAAGCACATACATATAAGTATTTTAGCATCAGGGGTAAAATTGTATTTTTATTAAAAAAAAAAAAAAAAAGTTTTCTTAGTTGCTTAAAAAATTGTTTGTTCAAAACAAAATTGCTTCAGAGTGAACAATGAAAAGTTATTTAGACTTTTAGTATATTAACAGAATTATCGTGAACTTTTATCATTCGGAGGCCAACATTTTCAAATACAGGAGCCTAAAGTTAGGTACCTAGATATGGGTCTAGGAGCTTAACTGAGGAATTTTCAAAGTACCTCAGTGATTTAGGAGCAGACCTCTTATTCACTTCTTCAGACTGCAAATCCTGATGGAGTATAGCTTGGAGAAGCATTCATCTCATCTTTCTTGATTTATGGACATTCAGTATATTGGACAAGAGCGTTGGTTTATAATGTAGCACAGGCTATTTGCCTATCAATGTTGTGTTTGAATTGTGATGTTCTCACATTAAAGATGTTAGTGATGCCCTGACATGGCTTTATTCATTATAGAGGAGAATTTAAGTGTGAAACTTCTTGGTAGAAAATGAAATGTAAAAGTCTTAAATTCAATTAATAATTAGCAAACTAATTTTAAATAGTACAAGACACTCTCATGAGCAATTAAAGACTATGTTAAACTAACAGTGCTTAAATTTAAATTCCAGTTTATTTTTAAGATAATTTTTATCCACATTGCTTTAGAAGTGACCTGTTTAGATGTAGAAAAGCTATTTTATCTCATCTTTGTTTTATGGCTCCTGCTGAGCCTTGTACAGTTGAAGTCAAAACTAAGGCAGCCTAGCTTTACGGGCAGAATGTTACAATAAATAATCCCAAGAATGTTTTATAAAACTCTAAAGCACCCTAAAATATCTCTCCTGTAAAATGTGTAGCACTTTTTAGGGTGGGTGAGTGGGTTTAAAAAAAAAAAAGTCATAAGTATAGATCAGCAATATAGCATTGTCAAAATTCCATGTAAATGTAAACCAAATACAACGTATATGTACGTTAAAAAAAAAAAGTTTAGCATTTTGGAAAGTGCTTCACAAAATGTGAAAATGTATAATCATGTTAGTATTTGTGTTGACTATGTGTAATTACTGCAGGGCTGTAATAATAAAGCTAGCTGTGCAATTTTAAGGCTTAGCCAAAGCTGATTAGATCAGACACTTTGAAAGTAAATAATTAGTTTTGAGGTAAATTAATGCAAGTAAAATTTCAGGCTGGGGACTCTTAATGATAGTGGCATAGGAAAGCGGTGATTACTGTTTGAAGGTATTGCACAGTAGCAATGAATTAGTTTAATTTTTTTCAAATGTACAAGAGAGAATGTACAACAAATGCAGGAAGCTCAATTCTTCCCTTTGCCTACAAGCCATTTATATATGTCAGGAAGATCTCAGTATTTTTGTAAATCGCTAAGGGCCTGATCCTGAAACTAATTTGGTGTGAGCACAGGGGTCTGCTGACTGGGTCTGCTACGGGATCAGTACACCAACTGGTTTGATCAGGAATATGAAGTGTAAAGGAAAACCTTGAACTCAGACTTCTATGCTGATCATTTACTTTTAAGCTATCTTAAATAATTAACTGATTTTTGCTTAAAATTATAGCCATACATGCGCTTGTGAGAGAGATTTAAGATTCTAGAAATATTCCTGTTATGTTACTAGAAGAAAATAAGGAATTAAAAGTATTTAAAAGGAGATCAAATATGCACACTTTTTGCCACTAATACAGACTGTTGGGTGTTTCTCCCTTCTGCCTGGAAAGTGATAGTCAGTCATGCTCTTTGCTTTTCTGCAAGCCCCTAGCTCAGTGGTTCCCAAACTGTGAGGAAGATTTGGATGTTGGATGTGGCAGGGCGTGGGTCAGTGGGGACAGGGAGTGAGCGCCACCCACTTTGTCCTCAGCTTTGCTCTGGCCTTGCCCCCCAGCTACAGCTCTGGTCCCCGGTCCCACCCTGGTCTCTGCTCCTGCCAGCCCCGACCGGGGCCCCAGCCTTGGCTGCCCAGCGCAGCTCTGCTCCTGGCCCTGGCATCAGCCTCAGCCTTGGTCCCTTCATACCATCTGTGCACCCCCCCCCGGGAGCCGCGGCCCTGCTCCCAGCCCTGATTCCCAACAGGAGTAAGGGGGAGCATGACGTGAAAAATTTGGGGACCACTGCTCTAGCTACTTCCTGTAACACTCAGGAGAAGCAGTAACATAGGTCCAGAAATAATATTGCTATTTTAGTAATGAAATCTAAGCAAGTGCAGAAGAAAAGTCAAACAAAGACAATTGCTATTAAGGAAGGAGGTGGTGGTGTTTTTATGGCAACACCTTTACAAATCCAATTTTGGATCCTTTTACTTGAACTGAGATTAGATTAGTTTCAGAGTAGCAGCCGTGTTAGTCTGTATCCGCAAAAAGAAAAGCAGTACTTGTGGCACCTTAGAGACTAACAAATTTATTAGAGCATAAGCTTTCGTGAGCTACAGCTCACTTCATCGGATGCATTAGATTAGATTAGTTTCTGTTCCTATAACTGGTATAAGCATAAGCCACATTGGATTCTTTTGACTTGTCCAGATAATCATAGCTTGGACAGTATCCTGAGCCAATCAGTTTGGGAACCAGAAGCTTCAAATATATTTTGGACTGGTAAAAACACACTATATCATCTTTAAATGATCTTAGATTTTTTTAAAGGAAGTTAAAAGTTAAGGTTTCTTATGAACTAGTATATTTTTCCATTACCTATCCTGAACATCACACTTATCCTGACTGGGAAAGAAGTATCTAATGTTTTGGGTTTCCCCCCATAGAAGAATCTGCCTTGAATGTTTTAGACACAACAAATCCTGCATCTTGGCAGAGGGTTAGATTAGATTACCCTTGCTTAACTGCAAATATGGCATTGTACGATAGCCTAGAGAGTAATTTTGCTAATTGTGGTGCTGAGGCAATATAAACATTGGATAAAGGTTTTATCACAGTTACAACAGCAACACAATGTCTGGGTCTTTATCTTATCAATATACATCCTATTTAAGTGTGCGCTTGTAGGCTATCGTAGAGAGTAGTCCAGTATGACAACGCCAAGAGATAATCTCTCTGCAGAATTCAGTAACGTGAGGCATTGTGAAAATAGGAACTTATGCATTCTTTTTGTAGCGTAACTTTATCTTTCTGGTAGAAAATGGTGGATAAAAATCAATGATTTTTTTTTTAACTGGTCTTCCTGACTAGTGATTTAAAATCATGATTTAAATCAATTTGATTTAAATCAAATCGACCGTGTCTGTGGATGCTCAAGGTAAACAAACTGTCTCAGTCCGCCAGTGGCTTATCCTCATGGCCCGGAAGCCAAAGTTTGCCAACCCCTGAGTTAAAGGGTCGGTTTATGAATGGGTTATAAAAATTTTCCATTTTTACATGTTTCAGAGTAGCAGCCATGTTAGTCTGTATTTGCAAAAAGAAAAGGAGTACTTGTAGCACCTTAGACTAACAAATTTATTTGAGCATAAGCTTTCGTGATGCTCAAATAAATTTGTTAGTCTCTAAGGTGCCACAAGTACTCCTTTTCTTTTTCCATTTTTACATATTCATCTGTGGGGCGGGGGAGGGTCGGCTTATAAACTAACTGGCTTATGATAGAGTATATATGGTACTTATTTTGGACGAAGCAATACAGAAGCATCCTTATTCTCAAGAAAAGAGGCACTATCCTAATGTCTTGCAGGATTCGAGACATCCTTACAGTGTTGTATAGAGCCCAAAGTTGCTCAGATGGGAAAGTCACTATTCTAGTTACTCAGGAATTCTTTATAGAATTATGATGCTCTGGTTCCCAGCTCCTTCCAGAGTACAAGATTGACTCACTCACTCTGGGCTATTCTACTAAGTGGGTAGGTGTTTCTGCATTCTTGAAAGCAGTCTCCTAAATTAGACCAAGCTAAAGCCTCAGTTGCTCCTTTAGTCTCATCCTGGTTCTTAGGGAGCTTTGTGAATTTTTGCCTTCTAATTTTTTGTTCCACAAGGAACTTTCCTAGTAGCTATTGCTTTTCCCAGACAAATGACTGAACTGCAGGGGTTTTCACATTTGATGCACATTTTCTTTTCCACTAAGACTTGTCTGTGCTGCCTTCATGTCCATCCTCCCCAATACTTTATCTACACTGAGAAATGAGACTTTCCAAATTTCTGTGACACCTTAAAGTTGAAAGGGAGCTTGTCACGGTCTCTAAGTATGCAATGATCTCTCTGTCTGCACAGAATAGATAAAAATACAGAACTCAAAAGTTGCATGTTTTATTACTGTGTTTTGACAGAATCAGCCAAATCCCGAGGCATTTTGATTTGCACTAGTAATGTGCAAACACCTTTTTATATTAAGGTGGTATATAAAATTATAGAAATTTTATGCCATGGAAAGAAAATTGCTCACTATGAAGTTTGTGGGCTCATTTTGGACTCAGATGTGAGAAACCTCAGAGCAGTATCACAAATTGTTCACCTGGTGATCTGTTAATGCTTTCCAGCCACTCGGCGTTGCAACATTGGCCTGGAGACATTGGCAAGAGAGTGCATTATGATGATTCATTAAACCAGTGCATATCTTTATAAGGAAAATAGGTTGTTGAGTTCATACCCTGTTCATCATTCAGCACTTTTTTCCCTTTCCTATCTTAGCAGCTGTCTCTGTAGCCTCTTTTTTTCCCCCACTCCATATCACGTATATAGAGAGAGCAACTACTAGTCAGAAACCCAGTCTGTATTGCTTGGTACTCAGTTACAGAATAACATATTTCCTATGTGTTAAGTATTTTCTGGGCTTTGATTATAGATATCATTACAAATGCTCTCCCAGGTATGTATTGTAGGATGCAGGGTACTGTTGAATTTGTAGGATTAACAGCTGTAGGCTAACAGATTTTTTTTCAGATGTGGAAAGGGCACTACTGGAAGCTATTGTGAGTAGGAGGAAGTGATACATGAAGTTCTGAGCTGTGATTAGCTTCAGTCTACATTAATGACTGATGGATTGCTTCTCCTATTACACTGCTGTAATGAGGTTACAGAAAATTCACTGGTGGTAGACTTGTTTTTCAGTTACAGTAACAGTGAGTTTAATTTCTGGAATGCAAAACTCTGGCTAACACTTTGCAGTTTGGCTCGGAGTTGTTCACTCTGTAGGTGAAGGTAAAGTCTTGTTTAGATCAGTGCAGTGCTGCCGGAAATATTAATGAGACAAACACTTATACGGCAATACAATCCAGATTTACTCTTTTCCTGAAACGAAAATCTTGTGTAAGTAGCTTTCTTGTTCCAAGACTTGTCAGTGTTCATATGGCTGGAAACAGACAATTTAAAGCAAAAAGAAAAGGAGTACTTGTGGCACCTTGGAGACTAACAAATTTATTTGAGCATAAGCTTTTGTGAGCTACAGCTCACTTCATTGGATGCATGCAGTGGAAAATACAGTGGGGAGATCTATATACACAGAGAACATGAAACAATGGGTGTTACCATACACACTGTAACAAGAGTGATCAGGTAAGGTGAGCTATTACCACACCACACGATCCATTGTCTACAGCCAAGCTCTACGATACAACCGCATTTGCTCCAACCCCTCAGACAGAGACAAATAACTACAAGATCTCTATCAAGCATTCTTACAACTACAATACCCACCTGCTGAAGTGAAGAAACTGATTAACAAAGCCAGAAGAGTACCCAGAAGTTACCTACTACAGGACAGAACCAACAAAGAAAATAACAGAACGCCACTAGCCATCACCTTCAGCCCCCAACTAAAACCTGTCCAGCGCATCATCAAGGATCTACAACCCATCCTGAAGGACGACCCATCACTCTCACAGATCTTGGGAGACAGGCCAGTCCTTGCTTACAGACAGCCCCCAAACCTGAAGCACATACTCACCAGCAACCACACGCCACACAACAAAACCACTAACCCAGGAACCTATCCTTGCAACAAAGCCCGTTGCCAACTATGTCCACATATCTGTTCAGGGAACACCATCATAGGGCCTAATCACAACAGCCACGCTATCAGAGGCTCGTTCACCTGCACATCTACAAATGTGATATGTGCCAGCAACGCCCCTCTGCCATGTACATTGGCCAAACTGAACAGTCTCTACATAAAAGAATAAATGGACACACATCAGCCGTCAAGGATTATAACATTCAAAAACCAGTTGGAGAACACTTCAATCTCTTTGGTCATTCAATTACAGACCTAAAAGTGGCAATTCTTCAACAAAAAAATCTTCAAAAACAGACTCCAATGAGAGACTGCTGAATTGGAATTAATTTGTAAACTGGATATAATTTAATTTATGCTTGAATGAAAACTGGGAGTGGATGTGTCATTACACAAAGTAAAACTATTTCCCCATGTTTATTTCCGCCCCCCCCACTGTTCCTCAGACGTTCTTGTCAACTGCTGGAAATGGCCCACCTTGATTATCACTACAAAAGGTTTTTTGTTTTTTTTGTTTTTTTTTTCCCCCACCCGCTCTCGTGCTGGTAATAGCTCACCTTACCTGATCGCTCTCGTTACAGTGTGTATGGTAGCACCCATTGTTTCATGTTCTCTGTGTATATAAATTTCCTCACTGTATTTTCCACTGAATACATCTGATGAAGTGAGCTGTAGCTCACGAAAGCTTATGCTCAAATTTGTTAGTCTCAAGGTGCCACAAGTCCTCCTTTTTCTTTTTGCGGATACAGACTAACATGGCTGCTACTCTGAAACCTATTTAAAGCAATAATTTACTCCTGATTTATGAAGAATTTGCCCTATACAGTTTTTTGTAAGAAAAGCCTATCTTGTATCCGAACATCATAATATAGAGTTGTATTTCATTATATATAACAGCCTATATTAAAAAAAACAAACAAATTTCTCATCTTGATGCTTTGTTGAAAAATATGTGGACAATTACACTGTGACAAACAAACATTCATAGATGTATCTCAGTTCAACTTTGAGAATTTCACCTTTTCGACTTTGTGTGCAAACAAATTGCTTTTTATTTTTAGTATCTTTGACACTATTTCATGGTCAACAGATAATGTTTCATTTTCCCATCAGAGTTTTTTTTATTTATATTTTTTCTTTCATTAGTTCTCTATCTAATTCTATAGACTTGACAGAAATCAATTTTTTTTATCATTTTTCTGGATGGTAGTTTTATTTTTAAGCATTTTTTCTGTTTTAATCAATTTCGGTTTTCACCACTGTAGGAAATTATGGAAGGGTGGGTCAGACAATTTAATTTAAAAAGTTCATGCTTTGTAACAGTTAAAAACACATATGTCAACATCATATGTCAAAATGCACAAAATAAATATCCTTAAATTAAGTTTTCAAGGAGAATTTTTCTTTTTACCCATCTGTAAACTTTTATGATAGAAGGAAATATTTTTCATCAGTTTGTGTTTTATGGTGAAATCAATGTTTACCAATAAAATTCTGCTCCTTCCAACTGTAACTATATGATTTCCCTTTGCAGTTTGGTTTTTAGTCAAAAAGCAAAAACTTGCATTTCAATAGAAAGATTAATAAGAGAGATGACAAAAAATAAAACTAGAATCTTTTGAAAATTTTTTTAAACTGTTAATATATTTAGCATTCTTTGTGTGCATTTTTCAGAGAAGACCGTTTTTCTAACACACACTAAGTAAGTAAGTACAAAATGAAACTTTCAGTCAGATTAGTCTAAGCCATACATACTAGAATAATTTTAAATATTAAAAATTAGCAGTATGTTTCTGAGGAACTGTTAAACAACTTAAGTACAATGCAAAAATAACAGGCAATTAGAAAAAATATATTGGTTATTTTAAAATATTTTTAATGGATTGATGTCTTCTTTTAAAGTACACCCAATAATACCTGTGCATATATAATATATGACATATATGAAAAGTCGTGGCATGTTATATCTTCTTTCCTCTCTTTGTCTATCTCCTTGGCCCCCAAAGCATCACAAAACTAAAAGGAACATCCCACACTCTTCTGGGAAAAGTCAAGGAATGGAAACAGGCCTGGCATTGTTCCCTAAAAGTTGTCAAACTCTGTCAGACCAGTGAACACAGCAGATTCCAGGATTGATCCTCCACTAATTGTGGCCGGCTGATCTCATCTAACTTAGTGGTGCCTGGAAGACAGGTAGTCTCCAAGTAAGTCGGGACCCAAGCCACAGAGGAGGACTTTTATAGATCAGTCAAACCTCTTACTTTCTTCTTTCTGGATACAATTTAATAGAAAGCCATTGCAGTGGTTGTCTAAGAACTTGTGCAATCCGCACAAGGGCAGGGATGTTGTTCCTAGCCTCTGTTTGCCAGAAGCTGAGGATGGGTGACGGGATGGATCACTTGATGATTACCTGTTCTGTTCATTCCCTCAGTGGCCAATGCCAGGTGCCCCAATCGCAAGACAGGATACTGGGCTAGATGGACCTTTGGTCTGACTCAGTATGGCCGTTCTTATGCTTCCTGTGACTAATGCAGTCAAATAAACAGCCAATTGTATTCTGTACTAGCTGTAACCTCAAAGTGGTCTTGAAGGGGTAGCCCCCTTTAGAGCCAGCTTAGAAAGCACAAAGGCATGAATTAGTTTGGCAAGGTCCTGGTCTGGGAGAAATGGTTTATTCCCTTATCCAGATGTAAATAAAAAATTATGCCTTGGGACTCCAATGCCAGGTGACTGAGAACTAATTGGGAATGAAAAGAACCTCTGTAATTTAAATTTCTCAAGCAGGGGACAGTTCTCCTAATTGTGGGCAGTCATAAATAGCAGGAGCAGAAACTAGTCCTGCAATATTCTCAGGTACCTTTCTGCTAGTTCATTAGCATCCTCTCTCTGGTTTATAGTAGACCAGGTTGTAAACACTATATGCAATGATAGTGAAGGACAATGTCTGTAGCCTAATAGGGACAGAACTGGCATACTCTTCTTATTGAAAGGGTTAACAAAACATCCATTATACAGCACTGTATAAGGCTTGGCATATTACAGAAATACATATCCCCAGTTCTAGAGTTTTAAGATAAGTCAGTCAAAGCAAATAGATTTTTGTCAACAGTTGAGTTAATAGGGAATAAAGGAATTGTTGACAAGGTAGGAAAAATTGCTTGAAGTGTGATTTAAAGTAGGGACTTTGGAGAAAGAGAGCCAGAATATGATTGGTATTGATGAAAACGGAGAAATTGTTCTAGATGTGGGGGCAGCATGGTAGAAGGGGGCGAAGACAGGGAATGGCAAAAGAATTGAGAAGAGTGCTTTCCTCCAGTACATATCAAATGCAGCATGCTCATTGAAGTGACCATTTCACATCCCTCCAATTTTGATTCCCCCAGTTGAATCCTTCTCCTCTTTTTTTAATATATTTAGAATTTATACTGAAATGGGTTATTTATAAGCTCCTCTAAGGGACTCAATAGCATAATATATGAGCACCTCAGAAAGCTTCAGTGTAGTAATCACAGTACCTTTATGATATCAGGAACTATGATCCCTACTTTACAAATGGGGATCTGGAGCAAAGAGATTAGCTGACTTGCCCCACAGTCACTGAGTAAGTCTGTAGTAATTCTAGGAATATAGCCAGGATCTCTTACATTTGTCTGGTGCCTTGACCACAAAACTATCCTCCTTTCTAACAGGAAGTTGAAGACAAATTTGGGGCTAGTTTCTGGTCTGATATGTTGACGAGGAAGTAGTTCAGCATAATATTGGGGTCTCCCACATCCCAGACAAGTTCTCTAACTTTATTTTTCCTTTATGCCGCTTTTCCTGGTGAGGGTGGCAGCAGCAGCATGGAGAGTAGGGAGGACCAGTCCTCCTTTTCTTCCGCAACAGGCTCCATCTCCTCCTGGGGGATTCCTCAGCGTTTATGGAATCCCTCCAGTGTATCCTGGGTCAGCCTTCGGGCCTCTGTCCAGTGGGACATGCACGGTAGAATTCTGACGGAAGCCTATCAGTGGGCATCCTTATCGGGTGCCAGAAGCATCTCAACTGGCTCCTCTCGATCCGGAGGAGTAGCGGCTCTACTCCAAGGCCCTCCCGAATAGCCAAGCTCCTCACCCTAACCATTGAACCAAAAGTTATAAGGTGGCTGCCACTGCTGCCATCACCTCCACCGCCATCACCTCTGTCGCCGCTACCACCATCCTCATTTTGCATGGGACCTGATCTGGTAGGCAGCCTCAGATCACCCCTACTGAATTGGACCCTACACATAACTTAGGCAGCCAAACACCTGTCTTCCCCTGATTTGTGAATTGCTCTGTGGCTTAGCCTTTAGGGAGGCAGTAGTACACATGCCCAGCAACAGGAACATAGTTACCTAGGGAACTTTTGGTCTGAAAAATGTCAGGGTTCAGCTGGAGTTTTGTGGATTGTGATGGAGCTAAAACTGGTTACTCTGTTAGGTCAGAAATAGCTGTGTATTTAACAGATGGTGCAAAGTTAGTATTGTTTCTAGTTGATGAAAGGGCATTTATAAACCTTGCCTCCCCCCTCATCCCTTGTTAATTTACATTACCAAGTATTCACCAAATACTCTCGTGCTTCTATTGGTAGAACAATTAGTTTTACATTTTGATACCATGTCAGAATGTTGATCTGAACCATAAAGCTCTTTAAGCAGTGATATTCACTCTAACCCAGTGAGTCTTGTCAAACACCACAAAAGAGTTTGTCAGCAGTATATTTCTTGCTTTGCTTTTTGTCATTTTTCCTTTTCTGCTACTAATCAATTTATGTGTTGCTTTACTTTGCATATGTAGAATAAATCAAAGCTATTAATTGATCAGATAAAAAATGAGTTTTTTCCTGAGAAACAGTTTTTTCCCAATAAATCTGACATTGCTTTCTAAACTATCTGATCTGTTCTTGATACTCATCATTTTAGCAGAATCCACAATATTGCTGCGTGTGGTAATTTATTACACTGAGCAATTACTTTTTGAAAGTTTTTAATATTTGAGGATTTGGAAGAGTAATGTTTTTATCTTTCCATAGCTCTGTGTAGGGTAGTGTTTTAGTGCCTTTAGTATTTGTAGCACATCAGATGCTCTTCATTATTTTGTTGTTTGTTGTTGTTTCACTTACTGGTTGCATTTGCCTTAGAAGTGTTCTAATTAGCATTAATTTAGATTTTTGGGTTTCTTCTCTGCCTTTTGCTTTGTGTGTAGTCATTTTATATTTGTGCATAGTAGATGTAAAATGATACCAGATCAGAATGTAAGTGTTGTACAAGAATGAATGTAAAAGTATTGCATGACTATATAAAGTGCCACGCATTAGTTAGAGAATCAGTGAGGTGTATGTGCTGCCGTGCCTGCACGTTAGCTCTACTCAGTTCTCTTTTTGCTTTAATCAAGGTTGACTTTGAAGTTTCCTTGGAGAACAACAGAAGACTGGAAGATACTAAATACGCACATAGTTATCTTTAACCACACAGAGAATATCGCTTATTTGCATTATCTTGTTGCGCAGTTGTGAAGGACAACAAAATCAGATTTTTAGAAGACATAGTTAATGTTCATGAAATACACTCCTCCCCCCCCCCCCCCCCCCCCCGTAGAAGATCTTAGTTTGAAGTGACACTAGTTTTACTTTGTTTCATACCTTAGGGCATGGCTACATTGGAAACTTCAAAGTGCTGCCACAGGAGTGCTCCCACGGCAGTGTTTTGAAGTGTGAGTGTGGTCGTGTGCGAGTGTGGGTTCCCACGAGGGGATTAGCTCAGAGCACTGGGAGCATGGCTCCCAGAGCTCGGAGCCTGTCCACCCTAGTGCTTTAAAGCGCTCAGACTTGCTGCGCTCGGGGCTGATTTTTTTTTACACTCCTGAGTCAGCAAGTTAGAGCGCTATAAAATGTAAGTGTAGACAAGCCCTTTGATTGTATAGTAACTAAATACACTCCTCTTGTAAACATGCATTTCCTAAGTTCAGTAAAATGACAGGTCCGCCCCAAGTTTGAATCTTTATATTTTTTTGCATTGTAATGCAAGATGATTGATTCTCTTGAGCTTTTTTTACATAATTTTGGGAAAGTTTCAACTATTTTTTTCAATAAAAGTTTTAATTCAGTCTTTGATAGCATGTTCAGTTATATACTTCTCTCTGTCTGTAGAGATTGCCACAGGGATTTATGTAGCTGTTGTGCTGGATCCATGTGGCTGCTATGTATGATTATGACACTGAAAGCAGTTATTGCACATATAGAAAACTTGATTTTCTATGTTGTTTTTACAAAGTCTTGGTAGGCACCATATAATGCACTTTGAGTAATGACTTACAAATATCCATTTTTGAGAGTGTCAAAGGAAAACATGTTCTGAAATTACTAATTTCTGTGCTCCTCTCGCTTCTCTGAGATGATTTTAAAAAAAAATGTTTTCTTAATTTTTAAATATCTCCTGAGTAATGAGTATTGTAATTCAAATTTCAGTCTGGAGTGATATTATGTTGAAGTTTTAAGGTACTTAAGCTGTCATACTTATTTCTCTAAAGGAAACACAATGTAGTGTTATAGGAGATGTTGTATCTTAAGACTCAAAGTACTTTGAACTTGTATCAAGTTTTGTTTAATCTGTGAACTGATTGTCTAGTTTCTGATTGTCTAGTTACTTTAAAATGGTTTTGTGAATTTGAAAAATCCTTTTTTTAAAAGCATATAACACTTGTACTGTAAGATTATTTTAAAGGTGACCCACTTTTCAAATTTCTTGACAGATTTGCTGCTGATAGCTAGATATATTGTGTCAATCCCCTGTTCAGTCTTTGTAGTTTTGAATTTTTAATTTACACAGGCTTTTTCAGGTTTAAAGGAAGTAAAGCAAATGGTGAAGACATTGACAAACCCCACAATTCGTTATTGTATTCATGGCAAGAATACTAATGTTTCAGTGCTAAACTACAGTTGGGGGAGAGAATTATTTGGCTAGAATATTAAAACATAAATGTATTCTGGGATATTTCACAGCAGGGACCATGTCTTAGTGCTACACAGGACAGAGTGAGCACACTGCAATTAAATAATAATGGGAAATAACTTTATTTTTAATTCCACATAACATAATTTATACTGGAAATGGTTTGAAATGAATATTATCAATTGTCACCAGTTTATGATTACATCACTAAACTAAATTCCCTCAAATTATGTTTCTGTGTTCAGGGCCAATGTTCATCTTTTTTCTTTAATACTGTGATGAGAATCCATGAAATGAACCTGTCAGCCACATGTAGATTAAATATTCTAATGTATGTTATATAGGTAAAAGTGCCTTAGAAGAATGTTATTGTATAAGAATATAATTTTAATACTATTATGAAATTACTGGGAGTCGGAATATTTACCAAGGGAATGTTAATTGTAGAAACAGTCTACTTTCAAATATGCTAGTCATTTGGAAAAATGGACTTTTTTTTTCTAAAAACTGATGACATCACTGACTTAAAAGATTTTTTTTTAATTGCAAGGTTAATCATTGCTTTAACCATCTATTACATGCAATGTAAAATATATAGAACATGTTGATATATGCAAAGTAACGCACATTGGGAAAACAAATTTCAAATGTACATACATAATGATGGGGTCTAAATTAGCTGTTATCATTCAAGACAGATAATTGTCATTGTGGATAATTTTCTGAAAACATCCACTCAGTGTTCAGCTGCAGTCAAAAAAACCTAACCATATTAGAAACCATTAGGAAAGGGAAGACAGTAAATATTATAATACCATAATGTCCTATACAAGGACATGGTATAAGACCATAACGGCCATACTTGGTCAGACCAAAGGTCCATCTATCCCATTATCCTGTCTTCCAACAGTGGCCAATGCCAGGTGCCCCAGGGGGAATTAACAGAACAGGTAATCATCAAGTGATCCATTCCCAGCTTCAGGTAAACGGAGGCGAGGGACATCCCTGCCCATCATGGCTAGTTGCCCATCCTCAATGAACTTATCTAGTTCTTTATTTAATCTTGCTGTGGCCATGGCCTTGACCTTGGCCTTCACAACATGCTATGGTAAGAAATTCCACAGGTTGTCTGTGCGTTGTGTGGGGAAAAAAATTCCTTTTGTTTGTTTTTAAACTGGCTGCCTATTAATTTCATTTGGTGACCCCTAGTTCTTGTGTTACGAAAAGGAGTAAATAACATTTCTTATGTACTTTCTCCACATAAGTCATTTTATAGACCTCTCTCTCATATCCTTCCCCCTAGTCGTCTCTTTTCCAAGCTGAAAAATCCAAGTCTTATTAATCTTTCCTTATGGAAGCTGTTCCATACCCCTAATGATTTTCTTGTCCTTTTCTGAACCTTTTCCAATTCCAATATATTTTTTTTTGAGATGGGACAACCATATCTACACGCAGTATTCAAGATGTGGGTGTACCATGAATTTATATAGAGGCAATATATTGTGTCTTATTATCTATCCCTTTCTTAATGATTCCCAACATTCTGTTCATTTTTTTGACTGCTGCTGCATATTGAGTCAGTGTCTTCAGAGAACTATCCACAATGGGCTTGTCTACACTGTGACGACGTTGACAAAACTCTTGTCTTTCACGGGTACTTAAAAAAGCCCCCTGCGAAAGACAAAAGTTTTGCCGATGCAAGTGGCAGTGTGAAGCGCGCTCCTACCAACAAAGCTGAAGTCGCTCGTGGGGCTGGAAGTATTTTTTTGGGCAAAAGTGCTGACAAAATACCGACGGAGAGCGTTTACACATGCTAACTTTTAGTGACAAGGCTGTTTAGTGACAAGACACAACCTTGTCGCTAAAAGCTGCGTAGTGTAGACAAGACCAGTGACTCCAAGATCTTTCTTGAGTGGTAACAGCTAATTTAGGCCCCATCATTTTATATGTATAGTTGGGATTGTTTTCCAATGTCCTTTACTTTAAATTCAATGTTGATAAATGCAATCTGCCATTTTGTTGCAGTTTTGAGAGATCCTTTGTAGCTCTTCGCCATCTGCTTGAGACTTCACTATCTTGAATAGTTTTGTATCATTTGCACATTTTGCCACCTCACTGTTTATCCCTTTTTCCAGATCATTTATGGATATGTTGAATAGGACTGGACCCAGTACAGACCCCTGGGGGACACCATTATTTACCTCTCTCCATTCTGTAAACTGACAGTTTATTCCTACCCTTTTTTTCCCTATCTTTTTAACCAGTTACCAGTCCATGAGAGGACCTTCCCTCTTATCCCATGGCAGCTTACTTTGCTTAAGAGCCTTTTGTGAGGGACCCTGTCCAAAACCACCTCTAATAACACCTCAGTCTGGGACAATGCCTCAGATTTATCGCCTAAAAAGAATGGCTCAGCTTTGGAAATCTCTCTCACATCCTCAGCCATGAAGATAGATGCAGAGAATTCATTTAGTTTCTCCGCAATGGCCTTATGCCCACACCTTGAATACTGTATGCAGTTTTGGTTGCTCAATTTAAAAAAAAGGTAAATGGTATAGAGAGAAGGGCAACAAAAATGATTAGGGGTATGGAGTAACTTCCATGAGGAGGAGGAGAGTAAAATGACTGGGGCTGTTCAGCTTGGAAAAGAAACGACTTGGGGAGATATGGTAGAGGTGTATAAAATCATGAAAGGTATGGAGAAAGTGAATGTTACTTAACCCTTCATGTAACCCAAGAACCAGGGGTCACCAAATGAAATTAATAGACAACAGGTTTAAAACAAACAAAAAGAAGTACTTCTTCACACAATGCACAGTCAACCTGTGGAACTCATTGCGAAGGGATGTCGCGAAGGCCAAAAGCATAACTGGGTTAAAAAAAAAAAAAAAAAGATAAGTTCATGAAGGATAGGTCCGTCAATGGCTATTAGCCACAATGGTCAGGGATGCAACCTCACTTTCTGGGTGCCCCTAAGCCTTTGACTGCCACATGCTGGAACTGGATGAGAGCAGATGTATCAGTCAATAATTACCTTGTTCTGTTCATTCCCTCTGATGCATCTGGCATTGGCCACTGTCGGAGGACAGGATATGAGGCTGGATGGACCACTGGTCTGACCCAGCATGGCCAATATTATATTCGTTTCTGAGAATTATTTGTTGGAGTTCTTTCACTAAACTTGACTCAGCTGGGTTAAAATAAGATCACTACTTGCTGTAATTTTGTGTAACATTCTTTCCTTGTCTGTGAGGCTATTTAAAGGAGTGAATCAGGTTTTTTTTTTTTTTTTTTAAAGAAAAGAATTGGTCCTTAATCATTTTAAAAAAAAAAGACATTTAATAGGTGAATGCAATACACATATTCAAGCATTTCTGTCTCACTCTGTACCCTAAATTATTTTGCATAAATAAAACTGTCCTAGACCCATCCCCAAAGTTTCTTTCCAGATTACACTTAATCAAGAACCAATTCAGTCTGCCATTTCTTGAGAAATTGGCCATGTGTAGCAGTCTGGAGGTTGAAGGAGAAGCTTTGAAGAAAACATGACTCTGGGGAGGTAGTTCGGATTCTGTTGATTTCTGGGATTATATCCACAGAGAAAATGGTATGATATTCCATTAAAGTTTTTTATATAAAAAAAACCCAAATATGCTACATAGTCTACTTTAGGTTTCAGAGTAGCTGCCGTGTTAGTCTGTATCCGCAAAAAGAAAAGGAAGACTTGTGGCACCCTAGAGACTAACAAATTTATTTGAGCATAAAGTTTTGTGAGCTACAGCTCACTTCATCAGATGCATTCAGTGGAAAATACAGTGGTGAGATTTATATACATAGAGAACATGAAACAATGGGTGTTACCATACACACTGTAACAAGAGTGATCAGGTAAGGTGAGGTATTACCTTAGGAGAGCGGGGGCGGGGAAAAACCTTTTGTAGTGATAATCAAGGTGGGCCATTTCCAGCAATTGACAAGAACGTCTGAGGAACAGCGGTCAGGGGGAGGGGGGAGAAAAAACATGGGGAAATAGTTTTACTTTGTGTAATGACCTATCCACTCCCAATCTTTATTCAAACCTAAGTTAATTATATCCAGTTTGCAAATTAATTCCAATTCAGCAGTCTCTCATTGGAGTCTGTTTTTGAAGTTTTTTTGTTGAAGAATTGTCACTTTTAGGTCTGTAATTGAATGACCAAAGAGATTGAAGTGTTCTCCGACTGGTTTTTGAATGTTATAATCCTTGACGGCTGATTTGTGTCCATTTATTTTTACGTAGAGACTGTTCAGTTTGGCAAATGTACGTGACAGAGGGGCGTTGCTGGCACATCTCACATTGGTAGATGTGCAGGTAAACGAGCCTCTGACAGTGTGGCTGATGTGATTAGTCCCTATGATGATGTCCCCTGAACAGATATGTGGACACAGCTGGTAACGGGCTTTGTTGCAAGGATAGGTTCCTGGGATAGTGGTTTTGTTGTGTGGCGTGTGGTTGCTGGTGAGTATGTGCTTCAGGTTTGGGGGCTGTCTGTAAGCAAGGACTGGCCTGTCTCCCAAGATCTGTGAGAGTGATGGGTCGTCCTTCAGGATAGGTTGTAGATCCTTGATGATGCATTGGAGAGGTTTTAGTTGGGGGCTGAAGGTGATGGCTAGTGGCGTTCTGTTATTTTCTTTGTTGGGCCTGTCCTGTAGTAGGTAACTTCTGGGTACTCTTCTGGCTTTGTCAATCAGTTTCTTCACTTCAGTAGGTGGGTATTGTAGTAGTAAGAACGCTCTCCAGCTGGTAATAGCTCACCTTACCTGATCTCTCCTTGCAGTGTGTATGGTAACACCCATTGTTTCATGTTCTCTGTGTATATAAATCTCCCCACTGTTTTTTCCACTGAATGCATCCAATGAAGTGAGCTGTAGCTCATGAAAGCTTATGCTCAAATAAATCTGTTAGTCTCTAAGGTGCCACAAGTCCTCCTTTTCTTTTTATAGTCTACTTTAGTTTCTTATTCAAGGAAGGACTTTCGTACTAGGCAAATTTTTCAGATAGGTCATTCTAAAATATATATTGCTATTCTCAGTTTGCTTTAGTACGTTATCAAAACTATTTTGTTTAGAATGGTGTGTACTCCTTGTACAAAGTACGCCTCCTTTTTGATATTATGGTGAAATCATAAGAATTACATCACAATACTTCTCTCAACAACCAAGTGATTACATAATTACAGAGCTATGACATCATTGCTGGATTAATAGGAAAGATATGCTGGATTGAGAGGTTTTATTTAAAAACAAAGAAACGGTAATAGTGGAGGAAACAGAAAAATGCAGTCAAGTCAAGCAATTCTTTTTTAATAAAGTTTACTCTTTTGAATTTTCCTTTAGTATGAAAATTTTTCTTTTCTCCCCAACCCCCCCAATCAAACACTCTACAGGGAAGATCAGTGTTATCCCATAAATTGTTTTAAAGACTGTTTTGTGATGTATTTGGTTTAGAGTTGCTTCTGCATTTTCATGTGGAATTAGGCAAATGATGCATGATATGAAAGTTTTATTCTTAAGACTACTTTTAAAGGTAGTTGCCATCTCGTGGAAAAATCAAAAGCTTCATCTTAGGATATATAGATATAGCTATGAGTGAAAACGAGATAGTTGGGCTTTGATGGAGGCATATTTCAGGAGAATTATTGTGCATTCCTAAATTACTGGTACATTAACTAGAAAGCCATGAGCCATAAAGTGCTATAGGGATCAGAGGTGAAATTCTGACCCTATTGAAATCAATGGCAAAATTTGTGGACCCAGATTTCACCCGTATTCCTTCTCCTGCAGTAATGTAGCCATTGAAATTGGAATAGCCATAGTATGGGTATATATGAGTACTTATTACAGGCTAATAATCCATACTGCTCTGAAGAACTGTAGTAAAGAATGGGTTTAGAGAAACTAACAAAAGTATTGCTAAGTAATTCTCTGGCTATAAACTATTTTTCCTTTCCTAATATGGAATTAATTTTTTACTAAGTTCAAGATGAAGAGCAGTTACAGGATATTCCTGAAAACTTGTCCCACTCTGCAGTAAATAGTTAGTTAAACCTGGGGTTTAGACTAGTATAGAAAATGAAAAAGTGGTAATTTATGGATTAGTTAAAAACTTCACCTTTTATGTCTAATAAAAATAAATAACCTTAATTTTTTTTGAACTTATTATTAAATAAAAATATCCTGTCTTTTAGTCTAATAAAATCAATGAGGAAATACCCCCAGAACTGCACTTAGAGTGATTTAGTAGGTTCAGCTTGCACTTCTACCTACAAAGTGCATGCATGTATTTACTTTTACTTAACTTGTATTTTATTCTAGTCATACTTTGTTGTCTCTTTTCATAGACTTTTTTATGCTCGTTGTTTATTATAACCTGTGCTACAAAACTCAGAATGTGAAAAGAGGTTTTTATATGTTCAGTTTAATTTATATTATATGGTACTTTGCTGTTGACTTGCATCAAATTATATTTATCTTCGGCACTGAGAATGAGATGATCAACCACTATTTTATTTACTTAAAATAGAAATTATTTATGTGGGGTGGTAAAATTGGCTTCCAATGCATTTGCAAATGCTATGTTCTGACTTGACTTGGTGCCTGATTCAGTGGCTTTTTAACTTCATAAATTGGGCTCATGCATATTTGTATTATTTCATTGTAATTCACTAAGCAAACACTTCTATAAGAATTTTTTTTGTTTTATAAAGACAAGTTAATGTTTCCAGCAGAAAGGAAAAGTAGAATAAATCTTAACTTGCTAGCTAGATCATTTCTACTGAACCATGCAAGACTCACTGGTTTTGACTAGTAGGAAGTTTTTGATGAAAATTAGGCAATTCCAAAGAGAAGTAATTAGTTTGACTTATTGCCACTACTTCAGACAGCACGTTTTGGCAAATGCTGTTGTCTTTATAGATTCATAGATACTAAGGTCAGAAGGGACCATTCTGATCATCTAGTCCGACCTCCTGCACAGCGCAGGCCACAGAATTTTACCCACCCACTCCTACAAAAAAACCTCACCTATGTCTGAGCTATTGAAGTCCTCAAATCGTGGTTTAAAGACTTCAAGGAGCAGAGAAGCCTCCCTCAAGTGACCCATGCCCCATGCTACAGAGGAAGGTGAAATACCTCCAGGGCCTCTCCAATCTTCCCTGGAGGAAAATTCCTTCCCGACCCCAAATATGGCTATCGGCTAAATCCTGAGCATATGGGCAAGATTTGTGAGAGATAAGATGGAAGAGGGGATATCATTAAGTTCTTTCTTTAAACCCTTAGTCCAGACCAAAAAGAAAAACATATGTACCGTCGAAAACAATTTTTTGGATCTGTTCAGGGGTAAAGAATTATTTAATCTATTAACATAATGTAGAAATTTTCTGCTTTACAGAAAGATTTTTAAATCATCAATTCTACAAGATTTCTTAATATCTTAATGTACGGTTGAGTCCAATAAAATGATAAACCAAATCACTCTTGGTGATACCTACAATAATATTGAAAAACTAAAATTTAATAAAGAGAATTAGTTTTAGTATTCTAAACCGGTTACTTATTTGCTTCAGGGTGCTAAACTCTAATATAATTTAATTAATCTACATCCATATGAGAAATCTTAAATCACTGGTGATTATGGAAGAGATCTTTTTGAAATTTGTGAAGACAAGTTTATAGAAATGTTTATCACAAAGATCGAACTCTGTGCTAGCAAGGCATTTGCTGGTTATTTACCTGTGTTCACATTCAGCAGCATACTTTGTTGCACAAAACTGATAACATATTTGTTTTCCCTACGAACGAGAGGGATTATTGTTTTGCTCTGAAATTTTTCCCTTTTTTCCCCATACACTCTTACAACCCCACTCAACTCACCCCTTGTTTTTTGGTTGTGTTTTGCTGTGGCTATTACCTTTCAGATGAGTTGAGTGAAGAGAGTGCAAATGACTGTTGATTGGAATACCTCAGGCTTGTAATATCTGTACAATGCTTTTGTGTCCACACATGATAGTTCATTTTATTGAACATATTACAGTTGTGCCTGAAGGCCCTAGTCAAGCCTGGAGATCCCATTTTACTTTGCTCTGAGCAAACACTGACTTAGAGTGCTTACAGTCTCTCAATTTTCTAGCATTAGTTTTATTATTTGGATGGAACATCTGGGACACCGTCATTAGCAGTGGTCAGGTTGAACTGATGATGCTTGCTGCTATTCAGTGCGGACATGAAGTCTCAAGCACTTCAGTTTCACTAGTTTAACTAGTCCTCCTAATTTCCTCCCACAATGTGGCATTTCAAGTTTTTCGGTTCTCCTTTTGTCACCCCACCTCTGCCCCTAGTGTCTCAGATATCCCATTAGGCAATTCTTCATTTAATAAGTATTTTGTATGGTATATAATGCTGAGCATTATTCACTCAGCACGGACGATCTGCTCAGCTGTATACAGAAGATAAGACAAACATTTTACTTTAAGATGACGGACAATGGTCAAAATATCACACCCTTTGGGGGCAGAGACCATTTTGTGTGTGTGGGCGGGAGGATGCATGTGTTTTGCACAGTGCCTATCACAGTGGGCTCCTGATCCATGTCTGGAGTTTTTAGGTGCTACTTCATTATAAATAGTAGTGCAGATTTTTTTTAATGCACCTATAATGGCACCACTTTTTTGTGGAGGAGTATGGCTGCACTATTCAAGTGAATTGTGTTTTGAGGTAGTATTTAAGAGGAAAGGATGGGTGTTACATAGGGTAGGGAGGGCAGCGCAGTTATAGGGGACGGATTAGAGAAAGATGCAGGATTGAGAATGGAAGGATTTAATGAGTGCACTTTACTACAATTAAACTGCAAAGAGCTGAAGCAAACATACTTTTATAATCTGGTGGTACTCTAGTGTTAGCTATCCACATCTTCTCCCCCTCCCCTTTGTTGAATGTCTATTCTAGTGAAGATCTTTTGGAGCTGTACATTGGCCTGTGTCATTAAACCTGCTCAGTATTTAGAGTGATGATGTGATTTGAAGCTCATCACCTAAGCTTACAGCCAGCAGGTCTACACTAGGCTTACTGAATTGAGTATTGAATGCAACACTCAGTGATGCTAGGACAATGTTGAGGGGGTGAATATGGTAGAATAATGTTTAGTATAATACTTTATCTCAGGGCCACCTGAATCACTCTCCACTTATATCAGGAGTTGAACTCAGTCCTGATGAGCAAGCAATTCAGCAACCCAGTCTGAATTATTGACAGTTACTGGGAGGCCAGACATGCAGAAAACCCAAAGGATCATGTCCTGGAGACAGGAGTGTTTACGCTACCTGAGATGATTATAAATTATTTTTAATCTTGCTAATTAGCCCTTGACAACTCTTATATTTTACTTCAGAAGAATTATTTTATTTTCATTACTGAGTCCATTCAATCACTTCTTTCCTATAACTTGCTTTTATCTTTAGGCATGTTACATCAGAAAAATTATACAGTGATTATTGGTAATCTCTAACTACTGGTCAATTGTTGTTGAGCAGTATTCATCAGGTTTCACGTTTACAACAGTTAGAATGAGAGAGAAATTCCTAGTGCATTTAGTATTTAAAAACTGAAAAGTAAGGTGAGCTAGCCAGTTTCATATGGAACCTTGTTCTGGCTGTTCTCCAGAAAATCCTAGATCCTAGAAAGCCAAGCTCCCTAATGAATCACAACTCCTCCAACTTCCCTATTCTACATGTAGCACTTGCTACACCTCTCTTTCACTTCAGTCACCAGTGTCTTCACCCATTCTCCTGTAGGCTTCTAGACAGTTTTATAACTTTTTTAAACTTCAGCCAGGACAAGAACCTTGATGGTTTTTATCACTTCCCTTTTAACTTTTAGAATACTTACTTTTTCATTCACAGGCTGAAATTGGCATTCTAATGTCAACTTTCAAATTGAAATATTTACATCATCAATAAAATCTGAGTGACCCTGAAAATATTCAGACAAAACAAATAAATATGTGGTGGTGGTTATGGTGTTTTGTTTTATAGTAGGGCTGTCACACAATTAAAAGAATTAATCGCTATTAATTGCACTGTTAAACTACAATAGAATACCATTTATTTAAATATTTTTGGATGTTTTCTACATTTTCAAATATATTGATTTCAATTATAACAAAGAATACAAAGTGTAAAGAGCTCACTTTATATTTATTTTTTATTACAAGTATTTGCACTGTAAGAAAACAGAAAAAATAGTATTTTTCAATTCACCTAATACAAGTACTGTAGTGCAGTCTCTTTATCAGGAAAGTTGAACTTACAAACATAGAATTATGTGTGTAAAAAAACAAAAACAAAAAAAAAAACAAAAAAAAAAAAACCAAAACCTGCATTCAAAAATAAAATTTTAAAATTTTAGAGCCTGCAAGTCCACTCAGTGCTATTTCTTGTTCAACCAATCGCTCAGACAAACAAGTTTGTTTACATTTGCAGGAGATAATGCTGCCCTGAATGTCACCTGAAAGTGAAAACAGGCGTTCTCATGACACTGTTGTAGCTGGAGTCACAAGATATTTACATGCTGGATGCGCTAAATGTGTCTCTTCATGCTTCAACCACCATTCCAGGGGGCATGCGCCCATGCTGATGACAGGTTCTGCTTGATAACAATCCAAAGCAGTGTGGACCGACACATGTTCATTTTCATTATCTTAGTCAGATGCCACCAGAAGAAGGTTGTTTGTTTGTTTTTTAAAATGTGTGTGTTCGTTTTATTTTGGTAGTTCAGGTTCTGTAGTTTCTGCAACAGAATGTTGCTCTTTTAAGACTTCTGAAAACATGCTCCATACCTCGTGCCTCTCAGATTTTGGAAGGCACTTCAGATTCTTAAACCTTGGGTCGAGTGCTGTAGCTATCTTTAAAAATCTCACATTGGTACTTTCTTTGCGTTTTCTCAAATCTGCAGTGAAAGTGTTCTTAAACACTTAAGAACATGGGTTGGGTCGTCATCTGAGACTGCTATAACATTAATTCTTCAGCAGAATTATGCCCCCCAATCTCTGCCCATGCTTTGGAGGTGGTTGTGGCTGCAAAAAAAAATCTGCTGAGGGCTGCATGCGGCCACGGTGGCTGCAATTGATTTAGACTGTTCTAGCTGCCTGTACCTTTTAACCCTAGTGGTCATCTTACATTGGTTTCATTTTCAAGACTACATTAGCTGGTAAAAGGGGTAGAAACACAGCTTTCATTTGTATTTTAAAAATGATTATTCTCTCTCTACGTTTCTAGTTCTGTCCCAAATCATGGGCCCAAAGGCTGGCTGTGCTTTAGTGGTTGTCGGAAATCCTATCATGCTCCATTTCTCCCACCTTCCTGCACAGTAGAAGTATGATGAAATAATCAATATGCATAATCAGGAAGCTGGTGATAAAATGCATCTAATATACTCCTTAGTTTTTCCTACAGCTGCTATGTGTATATCCGTGTTTTCTTACCCTTTGCTGCTGCAGTCACAAAATAATGGCATTCATTATGTTAACTTTCCAGCTTACACAGTGCTGGACTCTAGAATCCCTTGAGTTTTCTTTGTAGACAAATCTAATGGCACTTTCTGCCTCTTCATTCATGCCTTTCAGAAGCTATTGTGCAAAGTGTAGCCCACTGAAATAACAATGTGGACATAGTACTGCCATTACACATTAGACGTCATCTCTGCCTCACCTTCAGCCATTCAGATTCACACTTAACCAAACTTGATTCTGTTGGTGTGATTCCAAGATGAGTTTATTAGCCAAGGGAAAACAAAATAGACAAGATGAGGGATGAAGTACTCTGCTTTCCCTGTTAATTTATTTGTTATCTGATGGGAAGTCTTTCTTTCTGCCTCTTCTCAGAGGAGCCAGAGTTCTTGAGTTTGTCTATCATGCGCTTGTAGCTGACTGGGCTCTGTGATCTACCAGGCACTGCAGTGCAATGGGGAAGTAACCTTTCTGGTTAACTTTTTCTGATGGTTCTTGGGGCTCAAGAATGAGTAAGTGAGTTTTATCTTTAGCTCCATTCTGGTTCGTAAAGCCCCATTTGCTTTCAGACCTTTCTTTTGCAAGGATATTTCTAATATTGCTCAGTTTTGTGGTGCTTTTAGGTATATACACCTGTGTTATGACGACTCCGATTAGACAAAATATGTGCCAGTGAGCATTGTTCTACATTTGTAGCCAGCCTCCACAAGTGATAGTTATTCTCTTGTTCACACAAGCTATTTTTCATCTTGTAGGCTCTCACTGTAATATTGCAGTAACAATCTGCAGAGACACAGTAGAAAATGTTCTTTCTCATTCAGAAGTAAGTCTGGCGTTTCCTAACAAATGCTTTAGTTTGAAACCCAAATAACATTCTTAACTTTTTTGTATGTAATTTCCTGGGTGGTTTGTTTTTTAAAGGACAAAAGTAAAAGTAGGTATCTGTCTGTTATGTATAACTCAGACAGTCTCCCCATCATGCATCATCAGCAGAATTTGAAGCCTGAGTCTTTGGCATAGACTTCACCACTTGAGCTATAGGTATAACTTCAGTAGCTGGCAGAAGAAGGATTTTTATCCCAGAGTGTGGGGGAATGAGACTCTGAAGCCATATTCTGGGTCTGGGTGTGTCTGGCCTAGTTTGTCCCCCCTATGCCACCCCCAAGAGGTCAGAGCGCTCCTGCGCACTTTGGGCGGTGGGAGGGATTGACATGGGAAGCCAAACCCAGCTCTCTCAAAATCAATTCTACCCCGCCCTTTGCCGCACTGGCTCTGGCAGCTTCCAGGTATTGCCAGTAAAGTGTGGTGATGGTGCTGCTGCTCTGACAGTGGCTTGAGCTGGAGTTTTTAGAACGTTCCGTGGTTTTGAGAGGCTACCAAAATTTTCCAGAGGCTGAAGGAAAGCAAGGGAGAGGAAATAGCAACTAAATATTTTTTGACAATTTTGCTAAATCTGAATGGAATCTTATGGGACAAAGAAAAAAGGCATGTTTACAGCCTGAGACGTTGGTGAATATCAAAGACTGACTGACTGCAAGCATGTATGTGTTAATACTTTTCCAAGAAAAGGGTGCAAAAATCCTTTAGAATGGAAAGTGTTAAACAACCTGATATAAGGGTTCCTACCAGCTCCCCAAATCAGTGTGGCTTTTGTAATCTTTTACTTTGTCAAAACTATTTTGGAGTTCCTAGAACCAGAAATCAAAATGACTACTACAGAATATTGGAAATATCTGAGAATGAGGCACTGAAGTTCACATTTCTAACACAGGCTTTTTTCATTCTATAGAAATTTCCACATTAGCAGGTATAATTTTTTTTTATCATTGCATTGAAATGCTTACCTGGTATTCTGAAACTTTGCTGAAAGCAAACAAAAGCTTATATGCAGAAGTACACTGATCTAAAAGAAGTCTCCCCGTGTTCCACAACTTAATGTATGCTTTTGCGCCTTTGCTCTGGGGTCCTGTTAATATAAAATTAATGTAATGCTTTTGCTTTTGGGTTTTAAGGGATCTTAAAATATCATAGTAATCCAGTAAGAGGGATGACAGCATTTCCTTATTTATTTAGGTGTTAATTAAAACTTAGCTTTTAGTAGTAGAATATGCCCATGAAATGTTTATGCCATTCTGTAGTACAGAAGTATTTCTCTGGCATAACACTGCCTGCATAACAGCATAAAAATATGTAACAACACAACTGTATATTTTTAAAAGTGACCATTAATGTACAAATTGCCTTATCCCTTTTGCTTTATGGAAAGCTACTGTATATAAAGTGTAATAATTTTTCTTATCATTTAGGTGACAAACAGCATGTTTGGTGCTTCAAGAAAGAAGTTTGTAGAGGGGGTCGACAGTGACTACCACGATGAAAACATGTACTACAGTCAGTCTTCAATGTTCCCACATCGGTCGGAAAAAGATGTAAGATGAGCAAACATAATATTTTGCCCTTTAATAATGGATTAATCTCCTAACAAAATGGATGAAATTGAAATAAGGACAGAATGTCCTGTACTCAAGGGTATTCCTTTAAGCTGTAGCCTGTGTAAATTAGTTGGTGTGTGGGCCTCGCAGGTAGTTCAAATGAACTGCTTCAGTGCCCTACTCAGAGTTTCTCAGCTAGAGATAAAGGTAGTTTAGTTCCCAGAGAAGTCCTAGATGGATGGCCTGGATCTACTTTTCAAATTCAGCTATTTGAGAAGGATTAGGAGCATGTCCAGCCCTGGCCATTGCACAAGAACATTCCTTTCTATTTTGTCCCTGATGTTGCGTTTCTGGCCCATTGTTGAAGCATTGCTTGTTCTCTAAATAAAAGCGACTCCTTCTTTCACAGGGAGTGCTACCATACACCTGACTCCTTCGTGGCCAAATATGCATAGGACTCACTAGCTTCTGTCTCCCATAAAATCGAGAATTAAATTGAGGATTATGATGTAAAAAACATTCCTCAAATCTACTGGGGAAAAAATAAACTATATTATTCCTTCCCCCACCTCCACCCCTCAAGGCAGGGGGATTCTAAAAGTTCAGAAGCATGTAGAAGGACGAAGTTCTTCTAGAAAACTCAAAATAGAGGATTTAGTATGATTATGCAAAACATAAAGGTCTATAGTAGTTTGTTAAAACACTTTTCCCATAATTGCCTCCTATTCCCGCAAGGTGTATCCTTTTGAGAGAGTAATATTACGAGGTGGAATACTCTAGCCCTTTACTCCTTTAAGGAATTGTTTGACTTGACACTTTTGAAGCACTGTCACTATATATTTCCTTTCAACAGTCAGGCTATTTAGAATTTTTTTCAAGTGGTAAACGGAGAGCTTTTTCCCCATTACATTTTAGTAAAGGAAGGGTTCTAGACTGTGTTTAAAACGCATAGTCTAGATGCAAAACTATATTTTCTGCCTCTAGCTAACTATTTATATAACACCTGTCACTATAGTGGTGGTCTGGTTTGCCATTTAAGATAGCTTCAACACAAAGACTTTACCAAGGTGAAAGCAGCAAAACTAAGGGGAGGGCACCTGTTGTCTTGTTTTATAATTGGATGACTTAATGCAAGTGTCTGGGCAACAAACAGCACCACAAGTAGCTCAAGAGATTCTAAGAGTATTTGAGAGCCTTGGTTTAAGCCTTGCCTACACTACAGTGTTTTGTCAACTCAAGTTATGCCGACGATCAAAAACTGGTATAATTATGTCGTTTGTGCATGTTCACATAACGGTCTTTCTGTTGGCGGAAAGCGTCCACAATTGATAGTGAGAGCAGTGATAGTGAGAGCAGTGCCCTGTGGTTAGCGATTCCACTGTGCTACTCACCACCTTCTGTTGCTAGGAGTTGTGGGAAGGTGGAGTGGATCTCAGGGCATCATGGGTGTTCGCTCAGCGTCAAATTATGCAGATTTTTCTGTCCCATAATTCCATGGGCTTCTGACTGCATTTTGCAGCATCTTTCAATGGCCCATTTACTGTGCACCCTCCATCTCTGTCTGAAAGGATGGATCTTGCATTGCTCTCTCCTGTTGTGGTCACTGTTATGAACAGATAACGGCTGGTCATTCAGTATATCATGAGCATCCAATCTGAACAGGAATCAGAGGAGCCTGACCTGTTGCGTACCATGGAAAGAAGCAACACCAGATTACTTTTGCATTCACAGAGCAGCTGCACATGGTGCACCATTGCTTTTGGGCTCCAGAAAAAAGCACTGAGTGGTGGGATTGCATTGTTATGCAGGTCTGGGATGACGAGCAGTGGACCTTTCAGATATGGAAAGCTGCCATCTTGGAACTGTGTGCGGAGCTTGCCTTCTCAATGGAGAAGTGCATGGTGATTGATGTGTGGAAGCTGTCAACTTCAGACTGCGGTTGGTCAGTCACGAATCAGTTTGGAGTCGGGAAGTCCACTGTTGGGACTGCATTAACACAAATGTGCAGGGCTGTTAGTCACATTCTGCTACGAAAGGACTGTGACTCTTGACAACGTGTGTGAAATAGTGGATGGCTTTGTGGCAGTGGGATTCCATAACTGCGGCGGGGCAATAAATGGCAGGCATATCCCAATTTTGGCCCTGGACCATCTTGTGACGGAGGATATTAATAGAAGGGGGTACTTCTCTATGGTATTGCCGGTGTTTGTGGATTACCGTGGGTGTTTCGCTGACATAACGCGGAGTGGTCCAGGAAGGTGCTTGATGCACGCATCTTCAGGAACACTGGAGTGTACAGAAAACTGGAAGCAGGGACTTTTTTTCCAGACCAGAAGATTCCAATGGGGGATGTTGAAATGCCCATAGTGATACCGAGAGACCCAGCATACCTCTTACTCCCATGACTCAGGAAGCCTTACATGGGAAACCTGGACAGCAGCAAGGAGCGCTTCAACAATAGGCTGAGCAGGTGCAGAATGACCATAGAACGTGCCTTTGGCAGATTAAACAACATGCTGACCCTGCCTTTATGGCAGATTAAATTTAAATGAGGAAAATATTCCCATGTCCATAGCAATCTACTGTGTGCTCCATAATATTTGTGAGGCTAAGGGTGAAAAGTTTCCTCTGGAGTGGAGCATGGAGATTGATTGATTGCCTGGCAGCTGATTTTGAGCAGCTAGATATCAGGGCTATTAGAGGGGCACAAGGGGGCGCTATTCGAATCATGGAGGCTTTGAGGCACCATTTTGACCATGAACAACAGTAACGTGTTTCTTTCTGTACAGCACTCTGCCATGCTTTGGTAACTTGCCACCTTGCATGGAAATTTTGATGGTTCCTGTAGTCGGCAAATGATCAAATTGCCATTTTATTAATTCCAGCAGCAACCACCATATGTAATAGACAACTAAAGATTTGATTATCTTTCAGAGAGTGTTTTTATTAAATACCAATTAATAACACACACACACACACACACACACACACACGGCTTGGTGGGAAGGGAGAGAACAATGAAAGGCAGCGTAGGCTCTTATAACTGTGTGTAAGTCCAGCTATCATTTTGGAAGCTGTCTGAAGTAGTGGGATGAATGGGGTACTGAGATATTCTAGGAAGTTGCAAGGAATGTGTGGGAGGAGTTTGGGGAGGGCTTGAAAAGCAGTTCTGCATCGCTTTGTGGGAGGGGAAGAGAAGGGGAGCATGCATGTATTCTGCCTGCAGTGTGATTAGGGACTTTAACATCTCCATTTGCTCCTCCATCACTCTGATCATATGCACCTGCCCCATTAAAATTCACTCCTGGCTCTCCTTTCTGTCCTGCCTGTCTGTTTTATAATTTTCTTTTAAAGTCTCTCTCCACGCCTTATGTTGTTTTTTGGCCTCTGGGGGTTGGAGCACCTCTTGAAACATGTTGTCCTTGCTCCTCCTTGGTCAGTTCCTTATCTGCCGGTGTGTAGGGAGGTTCCCCTGAAGGCCACCTCTGCAGAAGAACAAGAAACAATAAACAAGCATGATTTAATGCATGTCCAGCATCGAATCATTATAGTAAAATTCACATCTTTTTAAATGAATCAGTTTCTCACTGTCCCTTAGCAAGCACACAGCTCAGCGAATGCCCTAAACATGGTGAGTTTGGCCTGGGGGAAGGAAAAAGGGTGCTCAAGATGGGGCAAAGGGTCTAGGTGGTTTTTTAAGAGGAACACTGTAGGCAGCGTGGAACAATATTGTAAACGCTGCCACCATTTTCCACAGACTGGGGCCATTGAAGCTGATATCTCACTCCTGATGGTAAACAAGGATGCAAGAGTGCATCTTCTTCATCCGTGTGGCTTCAGACCGGGTCCCTAAGCTGCTCGCCTGTGTGCCGCTTTGGTCCCTGCATAAGTGGTTGCTGATTGGCATGGGAAAGTTTCCTATAACAGGGGAAGGAACAAAGCAGCTCTGCCATGGAACCTTTGGCAGAGGATTGGCGAGTACCTGCAGAAAAGTTTTTTTTTTCCTAGAGATCTCTCTGCAGGATTCCTGGGAAATCTCTGTGTGCATTAACACACTGTTTAGTTGCACAGCAGGGAATGTAAAGCACACACAAACACAGCTAGTCGTTTTACATTTGTCCCTTCACCCACTTCAAGAATATGCAAAGCAAAGGACAACTCTACCTCATATAACTGAGCAGCATCAACTCAACTGATCAGAGCTCTCCTCTCTTGCATCATGCGTGCCAGAGATGGACTGCTGGGACAGGCAAGATCCCTCCGGAGTGGAAAAGAGGTCCTGACTTGCCTCACCACTGGACGATCCTGCTGTGTGCTTCACGTTGTCCTCCTACTCGACCTCCTTGTCCACGACTTAGTCCTTGGGGTTGAGTCCACTGACTCCAGCCCTGCCGAAGTATCAGCAGGGCTCTTGGCGGTGGCAGTGGGGTCTCCACTGAGGATGGCATCCAGCTCCTTTATAGAAGTGACAGGTCTTTGGTGCAGCATCGGTTGACAGTTTGACTCCCTCGCTTTCTGGTATACCTGCCTCAGCTATTTTATCTGTGGACGGCACTGCTGCCTGTCCTGTTCATAGCCTTTATCCAACATGCCACGAGAAATCTGACCATAGGTACTAAAGTTCCTATGGCTGGAGCGGAGCTGGAACTGCACAGCCTCTTCTCTCCACAGTGCCAGCAGATCCAACAACTCAGGTGCGCTCCAAGCGGGAGAGCATTTGCTGTGTGGAGCCACCCTGGTCAGATGGGAAGATGCGATGTGAACTGTTCACTCCAAGCAAACAGGAAGTGGAATTTCAAAAATTCCCAGGCCATTAAAGGGGGAAGGGCAGATGTCTGTGTACCTTGGTGCAGGGCAGCGGAGTTCGAACTGCTGACCAGAGTGGTCAGGCTGGTCACTGTGGGACACCTGGAGGCCATTTATTGGAACATAACCAAGCGTGGTGTCTACACTCACACTTTGTCGATATAACATTACCACAAAAAGCTCTATGCCTTTTGTCAAGATGTTTTTATTTTGTCAGCAAAGCAGGAGAGTTTGTTGACAGAAGGAGCATTGCAGTGTGTACACCTCCTTTGTTGACAAAACTCTGTAGTGTAGAAAAAGGATATATCAGAGTCTACCTAGATTCTCACTAGGAAGTTCAGTTCTAGATAACCAGAGTTGAGATCTTCTGTTGTGAAAGAATTCCATATGTAGTTCAGTGACTCACCTGCCCACCCACAGCCTGGACAGTCTTAATTCACTGTGTCTGTTGACTTCATGTATAGTGCAGTGGTTTCTTAGATCAGACTCCACTCCAGTCATCTAATCCTTCTCTTCTTTCATATTGGGTGCTCATTGCTTGGAGTCTGTAGATCTTCACTCATTTCACCTGTCATCAGCGACCCTCCTGTGCTTTTGAGGTGAATGGAACGGCTATGGGTAAAACATCCATAAATGCTATTGTTATGGATTGCACTGGTCAAGAGTCTACATGTGACTCAAGGTAGACTATATTGTCTTTGGCAAAGGAATTGAATATACATTTTATAGCTCTTCAAGCATCTTGATCTTCTTTTGACAATTCAGAATTCTGCTTGAAACAAAAGTGATTCTAATTTGAATTGACAATGTGACTACTGCATCCAAATGGGTGATAATTCTGAATCCAATTATTTTGTGAGCTTTGGTCAGAAAAGTATCTTATTCTTCTGATCCCTATTCTCTTCTGAGGAGAAAAAATATACTGGCTGATGTTCTAATTACATGTTGGCTCACAGACAAGAGTGGATGAAGTAAGTTGTTGCCTCTAACCCTCAGTGCCTCAGTGCTTTGCTACTGTAGCTCTCTGCCTGTGACACCCACAAAATCAAGGCATTGTAATGCACTCAGGGTTACAGGGTAAACAGTGACACAACTTTTCACTAGTCTGGATTGCATCCCATAACATAACTATTCAACTGCAAATAATTTCACTTCTCACGGACAAATCTATTTCCGTCAGTTTGCGTCTGTAATGACAAAAGAAAAACCATGTTTTGTGAATTAGTTTTTGCAGTAAATGCTTTCTCCATGATTTGGTGTTTGGTTTTCTCTCCCAGTCCTTTGACTGACAAAAAAGGCTACAGGACAAAGAAAATCAGTGACATCAGCATAGTCTTTGGATTAGTTCACTAGTTTTATCTTGTCTGGAAAATCTGAATTCTTCTATAGTTTCCAGGCTTCATCGTCTCAAGGCTTGATATTTTGTTCTGACCATCAAATTCATTTTTTCAAAAGTGACTCATGAGAAAGTGTCTTATTTTAGCAGAAGCTTTTCTTGCATGGGGATAGGAGCTGCATTACAGAAGGAAGGGGAGGGGTGAAGCCACATCTGGCATACATCATCTGATGAGGAAAAATTTCTTGCTGATTTGTGACAGTAGAAGTCTCAGAGCTTTGAAAATTTTCCCTACCACCCGCTTTTAGGTTGTTGCAAGCGGGCTTAAAAAGATTTTGAACTGTAAATACCTTTTGATTGGAAGCTTTTGCTTGTAATATCTTGAGACGCAAAATGCGGTTTGAGGCTGTCATCACACCACCTGATCATGTGGAGTTGCTGTTATTTAAAGATAGGAGTTCAGCCCATCCATTTTGGATTGCTATATTTTGGATGTTGAAAGAAGTATGCAACAGAAGTCTGCTTTTTCTTCTTTTACTGAGTTTTAATTCCCTTCATATGCATTTGCTTTTATTTTTGTGTTTTGCCATTCTGCTTTGAGATCAAAAGACAGTGTTCGGTTGAGAACAGGATGGTTTGGGGGTTGTAGGTGTGTGGTGTTTTGTTTTTTGTTTTGTTTTTTTGTTTTTTTTTAAACTATTGGTATTGCAGGGGCACTTAGACACCATTCAGATTTGGGGCTTCATATTTATAATAATGATGATCCCTTATAGATGTTTATGCTTTCAAAGCTCTATTATAAATATTTATCATTTTAGTAATTTTTAATTCCTTATCTTCTATTTGTTAATGTTTTTATTTTGTTGCTACATACAGTATTCTAACACAAGTTATTTTGGTATTTTAAAGTTTTATCCATTACAAATATTAGGGCTTGGTTGGAGATAGAAACTCTTACTGGCTTTTGTGTAGTACGTCTTTAGGTTTTTTTCAGGCTGCTGAATATAGTGTCTAGCCTTAGTTTGACATCTCTGCTTTCTGCTGCTGCTGCTGCAACTTGCTGGGATAATGAATAAAACAACAGTGTATTGTTTCCTTGAGAAAATTTTGCTTAAATGCCTTTAGTTAACATTTGAGAGGCTTTTAGCTAAAAATTTGACAGATTCACTATTTAACTTCAGATATTACATTTAAGGCTGTGTGTCAAAAGCATGCCCATGGAATCCTCTGATATTACAAGGAACTAGGTACAGTGAGGTTAGGACTGGGTGTTTTAGTAGCATTAATTTAGATGATAAAATAATTATTTAGTAATGGGTGACTAGCCTTGATCCATTTGAATAAAGTGGAAAGTTCATCTCTGGCAAAAATCAGATTAGCATGATAGGTTTAATGTTAATAGGAGACGTGTATTTTCATAAACCTTAAAAATATATTTTAAAATAAAATTGTGTCAAAATCATTTCCCCTGCTTACTATACAAAACTCAGAGCTTAACTGCCATTTCCCTGCAATAGCTGATGAAATTGCTAACGCAGAAAGCAGTGTAGACGGGAGCTTGCTGTGTTGTGTGAGAGAAATCAGACACTCTTCATTTACCTCATTATAGGTGAAAAAGCTTTTATTGACATTTTAAGAGATGAAGAAAAGGTGCATTGCTATCATTTGACAACAGTCTGAGGAAATTTCTTGCTGGACATAAGAACAGCCATACTGGGTCAGACCAGTGGTCCACTAGCCCAGAATTCTCAATTCTCAAACTGGGGGTTGTGACCCCTAGGGGGTCGTGAGGTTATTACACGGGGAATTGCGAGGTGTCAGCCTCTACCCCAAACCCGCTTTGCCTCCAGCATTTATAATGGTTTAAACATATTAAAAGATGTTTTTAATTTATAAGGGGGGGGGTGTCACACTCAGAGGCTTGCTATGTGAAAGGGTTCACCAGTACAAAAGTTTGAGAACCACTGACCTAGCCCAATATCCTATCTTCCAACAGTGGCCGATGCCAGCGTGCTTCAGAGGGAATGAACAGAACAGTCAATCAAGTGCACTCCCAGAGTCTAGGGACACTCAGAGCATGGTATTGCATCCCTGTCCATCCTGACTAATAGCCATTGATGGACCTATCTGCCAGGAACTTACCTGATTCTTTTTAAAATCCTGTTCTAGTTTTGGCCTCATTTGGAAGTTGTTCTATACCCATAATCATTTTTGTTGTCCTCTCTTTACCTTTTCCAATTCCAATATATATTTTTTGAGATGGGACGACCAGATCTGTATGCGATATTCAAGATGTGGGCGTACTATGGGTTTGTATAGCAGCATTATGATATTATCACTTTTTCCTAATGGTTCCTAATGTTAACTTTTTTGACTACTGCTGAACATTGAGCAGATGTTATCAGAAAATATCCACAATGACTCCAAGATCTCTTTCAGTGGTAACAGGTAGTTTAGACCCCATCATTTTGTATGTATAGTTGGGATTATGTTTTCCAATGTGCATTACTTTGCATTTATCAACATTTGAATTTCATCTGCTGTGTTGTTGCCCAGTCACCTAGTTTTGTGAGATCTCTTTGCAGTCTGCTTTGGACTTAACTATCTTGACCAAATATAAACATCCATTGTATAATGTTAAAAACATGTGGCAACATTGTAACAATTTATAATTTGTTTATCAAACAGTTGCTACAACTTAAAAAATAATTGCTTTCATAATAAATGTATACTGCATGATGGGAAAGCCAAGTGTTTGAAATTTATACTGTATTACCTATATTTATTACCTATAAGATATCTGCTTTTGACCTATCTAGTTTGGGCATGTAAACATAAACCAGTGTTACTTGGCTAGAGAGGAAAACAGGTATTCATGTTTTGTACTTTATATTGTCCTTCAGTTTGCAGAGAGGGAGGAAGTAAAATGCATCTCTGAGTCACATTTTAAGAAATTACAGGTAATTTTTTTTTTTTAAACAAACTGGAATGTATATAGTAAAGGAAATGGAGAAAAATCAGTTTTTCATGGTAGAATTATAACTATCAGCAAACTACTGATTAAGAATTTTTGTTTAACATAGGTTATAAGTAGGCTTGGAAGGATTCGATTTTTATCGGTAAAGGTCTTTCACTGTAAACACACAAACCAATGAAAAAATCTTTTCATCTGTAAGAATAGAAATATACAGATAGGCAAATTAAGAAAAATGCTGCTTGAGAACTTCAGAGTTCTCTCTATGGATATTTACTATGTACATTCTGACGTGATGTTGGCAATTTGTGTTTCGATGGTTTTAAAACTTGAACTTTTTGAATTGCAAATATCTACGGTCATTAAATAATTATTGTCTAACTCCCCTCCTCATAATTTCCCACAATTATGAAAATTTAAATGGATAAAAATAGAAGAAAAAAGTTTAACCCATAGTTCTGTGCAACTGTGAACACTATTTGATAAAAATCTAAAAAAGGTTAATAGAAACATCAGTATATCTGTTGAAATCATAGAAAGATAAAAATTGAAGTCTGCCAAGCCGAATTACAAGAGAGTTGAGCCATTATGCAAGTCTTTCAATATACCGCAAAATTGTTTCTATTCTTTACTATAAAGCTATGTCTAACACACTTATTTTTAAACCAACGGTATAAGTTAATTGGTGAATGCAAATGAGTACTAAAATTTCAAGTGGTTCTTTGGACCAGACTCCATTGCATGCATGCAATCATGCTCCTCTTCCATGCTTCTGTATTATAAATTGGCTCATTGAGTATATAGTGAATGTATTGCATTGTGTTAGTAATGTATTTGTGTTTAATGTTCATTCTTTCACCTTCAGTATTCATCTATTAATAAACTGCAGCCAGTCTCTTAATCTGATTAAAATGTCTGTTTTATCAGCTTAGTGTTAATCACTCATGGCATCTTCCATAATACCCAATTACAAATTTTCTAGTAATCTCTTGTCTGATTGATAATTCATATTGTATACCTTAGTACTGTATATATGAGTTTTTTAAAGAGATGCTAAACTTTTTAAAAAAACAACAAACTTGTTAATGATATTACTTACACCTTAAATTATTAAAACTGAAGGAATTATAAAAATTAATTTGTTTTTCACTATTTAGGCAGTTTATTTCTTACATTTTCCTCAAGTTAAATAATGAAGTTGATAGTTATTTTCACTTCAAATTCTCAGTGCTTATAAATATTTTGACTGTTGCAAATACTTCACTCTAAATGTTTATTTTAAACTTTTAATTGGAATTTTAATAACTTAGAGAAATGGTTTTATTGGTCTTACATTTTGTAAATGCTTGTTATAAAACCTAATTTTGGGGGAAATCTTGCAGTGGTCTATTTTAAATTGCATTTAATATAAAAGGAGAATTATTAATAAAATGAAAGATAAACCTGAATAATATGATAGATCTAGTTTGTTTGTGTTAATTATTTGTTGGCTTGACTTCTAATTTTGTTAAATGGTCAACATAGTGTTGTCTCCCTTTAAAACTGTGATTCATCTACTTATGTCATTCAAATGGTACCTGTTATGCTAGATAAATAACAGAAACAAAGTAACACAGATACAGAATGATTGTCCTGTGTTTGGTGTACATATCTGGCTAAGATGATAATTATCAACCTTTCTCATATGTTTAGTTATCCATTGGTCTGGATATTATTTGTGGATTTAAATTTGCTCGTTCTACAAGATTTGAGGCAGTTTAGGTTTTTTTCCTACTTCTTTCTCTGAGTTTAGGTTCACTGTACTGGACTGAGGCAGCACTTCATTGACCACAGCTTACACTGGGCAAGTCTACACTATAGCGCTACATCTGGTGAAGACACGCTATGCCAACGGGAAACCGCTCTCCCGTCGGCATAATTACTCCACCTGGGGGAGACGCATAAATTGTGTTGGTGGGAGTGTCTCCCACTGACATAGCACCAGTGTGGACCACACAAAACTTTTGTCACTCAGGGATGTGAGAAAGCACCCCTCCCGCCCCTCCCAGCAATGCAAGTTAGATCAACTTAACCAGTAGCATAGACCTGCCCACTCCTTCCATCTAGGAAAACAGCTTCAGCTTTGCTGCGGGAGCTTTAGAGCATGATTATTTCATAAACTTCTGAGGAACTTCAAATGAATGTGCATGCAACTTTTTCAGGGCTGATATTATCAAGCCTAGATAAACTGCATTGCAATAAACCAATCTGGAGATAATGACGGCATATATAATAGAAACCAATACAGTTACCTTGTCAGTTGTTTGTTGTTAGAATGTATTTGTTGCAGTTCCTTCTTGTATCTAAGTCTAGAATTTGTGAGGAGTGTTGTTGGACCTCACAACTGTTTTGGGGTGATAAGAGTTTTGTGTGATAAGACTTGCATTGTGGCCTCTTAAGATTTGCAACTCCTTACCCAAGCAGCACAAGAGTGACTTTCTCACCTCAGTTGTTGCAGTCTTTGGTCCTGTTGCCTTTTATTTTAAATTTTGCAAACAATAAAATTAAAGTATGTGAATTAGGTCAACTGTCTATTTTTGTCAATTGCTATAAGAGAAAAGTAGCCTTGTATTTGATATTTTCCCTAGGAATTGGCTCTTCCATTGGGTCAATCACCCACTTTTCCAGTCACCCACAGTATGCAGACCAGTGAACGCCTATGTATATGAGAGAAAATTAGTTTATTTATACTCTTTCTGAATTATTCCAAGGCATTCCACAAAGTAATCCATGACAGTAATCAGGTTGGCTATACTATTGTCTGTTCTTTGCTGCTTTTTAAAAAATTATTATTTATTATTAAACGTAGTGCCTGGAACAATAGCTTCCTGATTGGGGCCTCAAGCTGTTACTATAATACGGATGATAATGCTTCAGCCTAAGGTTAAATATTGCTGTAAAATGCAAGTGAGTTGAACAACAAAATCAAATACATTAAATAGCCAACGTGCCCTTCATGATAAACTAATAAATGACGCCTCATGTGCCTTTCCAGTTCACCTGAAATTTAGGTAAAATACAGAGTATTAAGCCTCTTGTATTTCCTAATAGTACATGCTTGGGATGCCATATTAAACAATCTTTAATTGAATCCTACTGTTTAAAAAAAAAAAATTGCTATAATTTCCTGACCACCAATATATAGTGGCTGTCATTAAATTTTAACATTTGCAAGTGGTTACCACTCAATTTTCCTTGTACTTAAACCACACATTACCATATTCTTCTTTTGTTGTTGCGTAGGCACTGTTTTTAGATGTTGGCTTTTTAATGGCAATCGGTGTAGGTACATAAACAGTTCAAAATTAAATCACTGTAGACAAGTGAAGAATGTGTTAGCTAGGACTGAGATTTGAAGTCTACATTAGAAATACAGGTTTCAGAGTAGCAGCCGTGTTAGTCTGTATTCGCAAAAAGAAAAGCAGTACTTGTGGCACCTTAGAGACTAACAAATCTATTAGAGCATAAGCTTTCGAAGTGAGCTGTAGCTCACGAAAGCTTATGCTCTAATAAATTTGTTAGTCTCTAAGGTGCCACAAGTACTGCTTTTCTTTTTATTAGAAATACAGTGCTTGATTCTTTCTTGAGCTGTGGCACCATTATGCCTATTCAGTAGTGCAAAGGGGCTTTAAATGAATTGGCTCTGATCACCTGTGTGTTCCTCCACTACTGTATATAAATACCTGAGTGGTGTAGAGATCTATGCCACTCATTACCACATCCCCTAGCATAAGAAGTAGGGATGATGGAAAGGTGGAGTGGTGTGGTTAGACCATCTCTGTGCTCCAGCTGCTCTTAGCTACTGGAACCAGTCCTTCATGGCTGCAAGTAGATAGGGCTGCTTTAACTTGCATATGGGGCCCAGGCAAGGCCTTGACTGGCCCAAGAATAAAGGAGTCACAAATATGACTTAATACCATCTTCACTCATCTTCCTGGCCACACTCTCATTGTCCCATTTCTACTTCATGCATAGCTTGGTCAAAAATGCCACACTATCAGAGCTCTTTCTACCATTTAGGTGTACCAAGATACCATCTGTTTCTCTCACTAGCAAAAGCCATCACTTCAGAATTTCTAATTAAATTTACTGTTTACATCCTTGTCAGTAATAGACATATGAAAAAAAGAAAAGGAGTACCTGTGGCACCTTAGAGACTAACAAATTTATGTGAGCATAAGCTTTCGTGAGCTACAGCTCACTTCATCGGATGCATTCGGTGGGTATTTTCCACCGAATGCATCCGATCAAGTGAGCTGTAGATCACGAAAGCTTATGCTTACATAAATTTGTTAGTCTCTAAGGTGCCACAGGTACTCCTTTTCTTTTTTGCGAATACAGACTAACACGGCTGCTACTCTGAGACATGTGAAAGAAACTTTGTCCAACATAACAGTATTTGCACACACAAAACTCTTCCTCTTCTAAAGCATCACTGATGCATAATCTAGGAAAATTTTCTCCTTGGGTATCCAGGATACTAGAAGTCCTTTCAGTCTCTCTATTTTAGGAGGCCAGAGTTTCAATACTAGCAGGATCATGTGAGTTAATCCAGTGCTACCTGCAGTGAATTTAAGTAATATCATAGGGCATGGCTACACTTGCCGATGTAGAGCGCTTTGAGTTAAAGCAGCCTTCTGAGAGCACAGTAGGGAAAGCACTGCAGTCTGTCCACACCGACAGCTTCAATCGCACTGGCATGGCCACATTTGCAGCGCTTGCAGCGGCATTGGGAGCGGTGCATTATGCGCAGCTATCCCAGCATTCAAGTGGCTGCAGTGTGCTTTTCAAATGGAGTGGGGTGGAGTGTGACAGGGAGTGTGTTGTGTGTATGTGGGGTGAGAGTAGGTTTTTGGGGGGCTGAGAGCATGTCAGCATGCTGTCTTGTAAGCTCATACAGCAACAGACCCCCCCTTCTATCCCTCCCCCCACAGCAGTCCACACTAATGGTTGCTTTGTCTCGGAGAAGATAAGCGACTGACTGTCAGAAATGGAGCTTTCAAAGGGTATTTCCTCATTCCTACAGCCAATTCCAAACAATTACAAGAGTGGCCAATAGACTTAAGGGGATATGGGACATTTCCAGAGGCTGATCAGAGCGCAGTAAAGCAACACCTCGTTCGCACTGGCACCGTGGCGCTCCAGCGAGGGTGCAGCAAACGTTATTCCACTCACCGAAGTGGAGTACCAGCAGCGCTATAGCCGCGGAGTCAGAGCGCTCTAGGTGCCTTGCCAGTGTGGGCGGGTAGTGAGCTAGTGTGCCCGGGGCTCCTTTATTGCGCTCTAACTCTCAAGTGTAGCCAAGCCCATAGTCACTCTTATATCTTTTTGAGATTCTCTCCATATATGAGGGGTAGCTGTGTTAGTCTGTATCAACAAAAATAACGAGGAGTCCAGTGGCACCTTAAAGACTAACAGATTTATTTGGGCCTAAGCTTTCATGGGTAAAAGACCCACTTCTTCAGATGCATGACATGAAAATTACAGATACAGGCATAAATATATATACACTGACACATGAAGAGAAGGGAGTTACCTTACAAGTGAAGAACCAGTGTTTGCCAAGGCCAATTCAGTCAGGGTGGATGTAGTCCACTCCCAATAATTGAGGAGGAGGTGGCAATACCAAGAGAGGGAAAATTGCTTTTGTCGTGAGCCAGCTACTCCCAGTCCCTCCTCAAGCCCAAATTAATGGTGTTAAGTTTGCAAATGAATTGTAGCTCTGCATTTTCTCTTGGAAGTTTGTTTTTGAAGGTTTTTTTTGTTGAAGGATGGCTACTTTTAAATCTGTTATTGAATGTCCAGGGAGATCGAAGTGTTCTCCTACTGGCTTTTGTATATTACCATTCCTGATGTCTGATTTGCATCCATTTATTCTTTTACATAGAGACTGTCTGGTTTGGCCAATGTACATGGCAGAGGGGTATTGCTGGCACATGATGGCGTATATCACGTTAGTAGATGTGCAGGTGAATGAACCCCTGATGGTGTGGCTGATGTGGTTGTGTCCTCTGATGGTGTCGCTAGAGTAGATGTGGGGACAGAGTAGGCAAAGGGGTTTGTTACAGGGATTGGTTCCTGGGTTAGTGTTTCTGTGGTGTGGTGTGAAGTTGCTGGTGAGTATTTGCTTCAGGTTTGGGGGTTGTCTGTAAGCGAGGACTATCCTGCCTACCAAGGTCTGTGAGTTGGGGATCGTTTTCCCAGGATAGGTTGTAGATCTTTCATGATATGCTGCAGAGGTTTTAGTTGGTGGTGGTACATGATGCCCAGTGGTGTTCTGTTGTTTTCCTTGTTGGGCCTGTCCTGTAGGTGACTTATGGGTACCCGTCTCACTCTATCAATCTGTTTCCTTGCTTCCCCAGGTGGGTATTGCAGTTTTAAGAGTGCTTGATAAAGATCTTGTCGGTGTTTCTCTGTCTGAGGGATTGGAGCAAATGGCTTGGCTGTAGAGCAGAGGTGGGCAAATTACAGCTCGCGGGCCACATCCGGCCGGCAGGACCCTCCTGCCCAGCCCCTGAGCTCCTGGCCTGGGAGGCTAGTCCCTGGCCCCTCCCCTGCAGCCTCAGCGCACTGCGCCGCTGGTGTAATGCTCTGGGCAGCGCAGCTGTAGTGCTGCCAGCCACCAGTGCTCCAGGCAGAGAGGGGTAAGGGGACGGGGGGGTTGGATAGAGGGCAGGGGGGATAGGGGTCAGGGCAGTCAGAGGGTGGGGAACGGGGGTTGGATGGGGCAGGGGTCCCGGGGGGGCAGTCAGGAATGAGGGGGGGTTGGATGAGGCAGCAGAGGGCAGTCGGGGTGGAAGGTCCAGGGGTGGACAGGGAGCAGGGGGTGGTGGATTGGGCAGGAGTCCCAGGGGAGCTGTCAGGGGGCGAGAAGCGGCGGGGTTGGATAGGAGGTCGGGGCCGGGCCACTCCTGGCTGTTTGGGGAGAGACAGCCTCCCGTAATCAGCCCTCCATACAATTTTGGAAACCTGATGTGGCCCTCAGGCCAAAAAGTTTTCCAGCCCCTGCTGTAGACAATGGATTGTGTGATGTGTCCTGGATGGAAGCTGGAGGCATGTAGGTAAGTATAGTGGTCAGTAGATTTCCGGTATAGGTGGTGGTTATGTGACCATCACTTATTTGTACTGTAGTTTCCAGAAGTGGATCTCTTGTGTGGACTGGTCCAGGCTGAGGTTGATGGTTGGTTGGAAATTGTTGAAATCCAGATGGAATTCTTCAAGAGTCTCCTTCCCATGGGTCCGTATGATGAAGATGTCATCAATGTAGCACAAGTAGAAGAGGGGTGCTAGGGGTTTTTTTACCCACGAAAGCTTATGCCCAAATAAATCTGTTAGTCTTTAAGGTGCCACTGGACTTGTCATTTTTCTCCATATATACCCTTTCAAAACCACAAAGAGAATATGTATTGTTTGTATGCTATGTTGGACTTCAAACATTGTTGAATGTAATCATCACAGTAATAGATTGAAACAATTTTTTTCTGTATTAGCAACTCTGAATTGTTGTTTCTAAGGTAGGGTGACCAGATCGCAACACTAAAATATCGGGACACACTGCGGTGCCGTAGGCCTCGCCCACAGTCTGCCCCCACTCTGCCCCAGGTCCCACCCCCTCCCTGCTCGGCCCCGCCACCACACCCCTCCTCATCCGCTGGCTTGCTGCATCCCTCATTAGTCCCCCACCCACCACTCGCCTTCTTTCACCCCCTCTCACCTGCTACTCACCTCCTCACTCCCCTGCCAGAAACCCCCATGTGCCTCTGGCTCGCAGCTCGCTTCTTTTCCCCGCGTGCTGCTCGCCTCTTCACACACACACCCCGCCAGCCGCTGGCTCGCTGCTCACCTCCTCATCCCATCCCGCTGCTGCTGGCTCGCTGCTCACCTCCCCACCCCGCTGCTGCCTCCCTGCTCGCCTCTTCGCCTTGCCGCCACTGCCGGCTCACTGCTCCCACCCTCGCCTGCCCGCTGCTCACTCGCCTCCTCACCCTCGCCTGCCCGCTGCTCACTCGCCTCCTCACCCTCGCCTGCCCGCTGCTCACTCGCCTCCTCACTCCCCCTCCCCCGCCTGCCAGCTCGCCTCTTCACCCTGCCACCTGCTGGCCAGCCAGTTGGCCAGCTGCTGGCTCGCCCCATCCCCCTCCGCCTGCTGCTGGCTCATCTTCGCCTGCCCACCTGCCGGCCGCTGGCCTCCTCGCCCTGCCCGCTGCTGGGTTCTTCATCCTCGCCCGCCCGCCCACTGGCCGCTCGCTCCTCAGTCCCGCCAGCTCACCTCTTCACCCAGCCGGCAGCCAGCTGCTGGCTGGCCTGCTGCTGGCTCGCCTCTTTTGCCCCGTCCACGCTCTCCTGCTCACCTCCTTACCTGATGATCGGGACAATTGGCATGCCGATCGTACATTGGTCGGGATGCGGGAGAAAGGACTAAATATCGGGACATCTGGTCACCCTATTCCAAGGCATCCTTATTACAGAAAATTCTCTTACTATTTTTCTCTCAGTGAATTATGAATGGTTTAAGTAATAAATGATTTGTCCTCCCTATTGAATCCAGATCAAATAGTCCCTGACTCAGAGATCAGCTAGAAGCAGATGAGTTCTCAGTTACCACAAGGAAAACAAAAAGAGAAGGAAATAATAAAAGCTAGGATAGTGTACACTCTCCATCCAGTTTACTCGCTTTTCAAAGAAAATGGATATGACAAAAAAACAGCTAATTTATCTTGGATGGGGTCATTGAGGCTTGTTTGTTGCATGTACCTTAACAGAGATAAGTAGCTTTCAACAAAGTATTTAGTAGTAATATTCTTGTATTCCATTGTTTTGGGTAATGAAGGCTTGGGGGAAGGCCTTCGGGTAATGAAGGCTAAGCAATCCGTCATGTTCAAGAACTTAAACAACTACTTTGAGTGATTGCTCATGTGCATTCCAATAGGTGCGCGCTTGCTGCATGCACTATCGTTGGAAGGTTTTTTTCTCCTAGCAGTACCCGTTGGGTCAGCTGTGGAATGGCGCCTTCGTGGCGGTTTATATAGGTCCTTGTCGACCAGCCGCCTTCTCAGTTTCTTCTTACTGCGAGTGACGGTCGTTGGAGCTGCTCAGTCTCTTGCATTCGCAAGTGCCCACCTAGTCGTTCCCTTTTCTTAGTTGTAAATAGCTGTTAGTTAGTTATACAGTAGTTTGTAGTTAGCTGTGCTTACTCTGGGGGCTTTCCCCCCGCCTTAGTTTCCCCAAGCACCGGGGCATGCCTCAGTCACAGGGGTTTAAGGCATGCGAGATGTGTGCAAAACCTATGCCCACAGGTGATCTGCACACTGCTTGTCTCAAGTACGTAGGAGAGGGCTATCAGACAGATAAGTGCCTAATTTGCAAGAGCTTTAGACCCAGAGCAGGACTATCGTTTGAAGCTCCTCCTGAGGGAGTCAGCCCTCCGCTCCCAGCTGGCACTGGCATCATTGGTGCGCAGTGCCCTGGCCTCGGTGCGGGATGTCCCGGCACCGAGAGAGGACTCCTCCAAGGAGCACCAGCACCTCTCCCCGTCTCGTAAGGCCACGTGGCACCGCTCCACGTGGCACCGCTCACAGTCCCCAGTGCCGCATAAGAAAAAGAAGGTGGACAGGGGTCGTTCCCCCATCAAGAAGCCATGAGGGGATTCCAGCGGGACACGCACGGTCTGGATCTCAAGACCCGGCACTGCTGACTCCAATGGGAGGCCCGTTGAGTCCGGTGCTGGTGGACTCCCCAACTTAGGAGGATTTGAGAGGTCAAGCTCTTCCTCCCTCCACACTGAATACCTACGAGGCAGCGCGGGACCTCATTGCCATGACGGCGCAGTCCCCAGCCCTGCAGGTGTGAGCTCCGGCACCACAAGTCCAGGCACTGTCAGCGGCACTGGCTGCAGTGTCTATTCCAGTGCCACATATGGCTCCAGCACCCTTTGTGGTGCTGATGGTGGCACTGCCCCTGGTTCATCATCATGGCAAGCCCACCATGTTATGGCGCCACTCACCATCACCCCGGTACTGCTCCCGGCACCGTCGGGCTCCGCCCCCTGTGGTCAGGCACAGACTACTCATCTGAGTCAGACACTGAGGCTTCTGTGTCTCGACACAGCCAGTACCGCTCCCGGCACTGCAGACCAGTTGACTCATTGGCACCGGCGGTCGCCTGGCCAGCCTAGTACAATGGCCCTTTTGGACTCCTTGGGCGTACCATCAGGGTCAGGGCTCAGGCTAGCATCGGTGACATCCACACCCCGTGCCCCCTCTCAGCAACATCGCTGGCTTGCCACACCCCCAGGGCTCTTGAGGACCCTGCATGAGACAGGGACTCTGGGCTCTCATGCTTAGGCGCAGCACCCGAACCCATGCTATCAGTGACACTGGAGCCACCTCCAGTCACAGGAGGCTCCGAGGTATCTGATCCAGCCTCCAGAGAGCCAGAAGGGCAGAAAGACCCTGTCCCACAGGTCTCCTCACCAGATGGACACCAGAGGACACCAGGACCTTCTTAGTAGGGTGGCCCTAAACCTCAGCCTCCAGGCAGAGGAGGTCATGGATGAGTCGGATCCGATGGCTGACATCCTTGCCCCAGAGGGTCCATCTAGGGTGGCCTTGCCCCTAATAACGATCCAGAACATCACTAAGGTGCTCTGGCAGACTCCGGCCTCAATAGCACCCATCACTAAAGGGGTGGAAAGACGCTATTTTGTGCCTCGGAAAGGGTACAAACACCTTTTCACCCACCCCCAACTGCGGACTCTGGTGGTTGATGCGGCAAATCATAAGGAGCGGCAAGGGCAGCCAGCTCCCGCGCCTCAGTCATGGAATGCTAAGAAGCTGTACCTTTTAGGCCAAAAGGTCTACTCGACCGGGGGGCTCCAGCTTTGAGTGGCCAACCAGCAAGCGGTACTTAGCCGCTGTGCTTTCAATTAGTGGAGCTCATTGGCAAAGTTCCAGGAGTTACTATAGGCTGACTTGCGCAATGGGTTTAGTGCACTCCTTGAGGAGGGCAGTGCGGCCTCAAGAACTTCCCTCCAGGCCGCGTTAGACATGGCGGACTCGGTGGCTTGGACTATGGTCACTGCCACTACAATGAGGCACAGTGTGTGGCTGCAGGTGTCTGGAATACCACCTGAGGACCAGAACACAATTCAGGACCTCCGCTTTGACTGTGCAGGCCTGTTCACCCAAAATACAGACTCTTGCCTGCACAGCCTTAAGGCCTTGGGGACGACTTTTAAGTGTTAGGGGATCCACACCCTTGTACCCCAAAGAAAGCCTTTTAAGCCTCAGCCCCTGTCCCGTTTCTCCTCTGGGCCTCCCAGGTGAGACTCGTCCAAGAGATGGGGCAGAAATAATAAGAGGCGCCTGCCACAGTTACCCTCCCCCCTCGCATTCTCGAGTTTCTCCACTGATGGCTGCAGCCACAAGTGGTCTGTGTGGGAATACCCTTTGCCAAACCCCAACCTATGCTATCCCTAGTCATGGAAGCCTCAGTGCTTGGTTGGGAAGGGCATCAGGACAATATCAGAACCCAAGGCCTGTGGTCCCACACAGAACTATCACTGCATATCAACGTAAGGGAGCTGAGGGCAGTTCATCTGGCATGCCAAGCATTCCAGGCCTGCCTTCAGGGCACATGAGTGTCAGTACTGACGGACAACACTGCAGCGATGTTCTATATAAACAAACAGGGTGGTGCTCCCTCCACTCCCTTTGCCGGGAAGCCCTTGAGCTGTGGGACTTTTGCATCACCTACTCGATGCACCTAGAGGCGTTGCACCTAGGTGTGCACAACGAGCTAGCCGATCGCCTCAGCTGCTCATTTCACAGTCACAACTGGTTCCTCAGGCCAGACATCGCGCACTCAATTTTTCAGAGGTGGCACTTTCCCCACATATACCTGTTCGGGATGCAGAGCAACAGGAAGTGCCAGTGGTTCTGCTCTTTCCTGAACCACAGCTCAGGCTCCATCGCGGACACCTTTCATGGACAAGTCACCTGCTGTATGCGTCTTCTCCCCCCCCCCCCCCATACACAAAGTCCTCCTCAAGACTCGCCGGGACAGGGCTTCCTTGATCCTCATAGTGCCAGCATGGCCCCCCCAGCACTGGTTCACCATGTTGTTGAACCTCTCAGTGGACAGACCACAGTAGCCCTTCCTGTGTGCCCGACCCTCATCACACACGACCATGGCCGTCTACAACACCCCAACCTGGAGTCCCTCCACCTCATGGCGTGGAAACTCTCTATGGCTGAACCCTCTTGAGCTTCAGCGTTCGGACCCAGTGAGGGAGTAGAAAACCATCCACTTGCGCCACAAACTTGGCAAAGTGGAAGCACTTTTCCATCTGGTCTCTGCAGAGGGGCACCAAACCGTAGCTAACCCCAATTCCCCTTGTTATGGACTACCTGTAATACCTCAAGCAGCAAGGGTTGGCAATATCATCTCTCAGGGTACACCTGGCTGCCATTTTGGCCTTCCACTGGGGGCAGCAGGTAGGTCAGTCTTCGGCAATCCCACGGTGGGCCAGTTTCTCAAGGGCTTGGACAGGCTTTATCCCCAGGTAAGATGGGGACCTCAGTGGGACCTCAACCTGGTCCTGTCTGCACTCATGGGGGGCCCCCTTTCGAGCCCATGACAACCTGCTCGCTGTCCTACCTTTCCTGGAAGGTGCCCTTTCTGGTGGCCATAACCTCGACCAGAAGGATATCCGAGCTCAGAGCGCTGACTTCCGAGCCCTCCTATACGGTCTTTTATAAAGACCAGGTGCAGCTACGCTCTCACCCTGCGTTTCTGCTGAAGATAGTCTCCCAGTTTCATGTGAACCAAGACATATTTTTACCTGTGTTCTTCCCTAAGCCTCATGCCAGTAACAGAGTACACATATTCCATTCCCTGGACGTTAGGCGTGCCCTAGCATTCTACATTGAGCATACAAAGCCATTTCATAAGTCACCACAGCTCTTTCTTGCAATCGCAGAAAGGATGAAGGGGCTCCCGATCTCGTCCCAGCACATTTCATCATGGATCAAGTCCTGTATCAGGACGTGCTACAACCTGGCTAAAATTCCAACCCCTCCACTTACAGCACACTCCATGAGAGTACAGGCATTGTCTGCGGCATTCCTGGTGCAGGTCCCTAACCAGGACATATGCAAGGCAGCAACGTGGTCTTCCATCCACACCTTCATGTCACACTACACCATTACCAAACAGGCAAGGGACGATGTAGCTTTTGGCAGGGCAGTCCTTCACTCAGCAACCAGGTGAACTCCGACCCCTCCCCCAGGGAAACTGCTTGGAAGTCACCTATTGGAATGCTCATGACCAATCACTCGAAGAAATTGTTACCTACCTCTCGTAACTGTTGTTCTTTGAGATGTGTTGCTTATGTCCATTCCAAATCCCACCCGTCTCCCCTCTGTCGGAGTATTCTGGCAAGAAGGAACTAAGCAGGCAGTCGGTCGGCAGGGACCTATATTCACCACCATGAAGGCACCACTCCAGGGGTCTCCACAGCCGACCCGATGGGAACCACTAGGTGAAAAACCTTCCAACGATCATGCGCGTGCACATCTATTGGAATGGACATGAGCAACACATCACAAAGAACAACAGTTACGAGAGGTAAGTAACTATTTTTCTGCTTTTCCTTCCCTGAGGCATTCATCCATTTAGCTATGACCTGAGGATGTGTTCATTAAATTGAGATCATGCAGACCATAAGGACCTATGAACAACTTTTCTGAGTTTCCTGTAGACACATTCGATTAAATTTGCCATTGTGGGAAGAAATACAAACACATTATTTGCCTTTTAGGCCATAAATACCAAATATCCTACTTCAGTGTGTATAATGTGGCCCCTCTAATTTTTTCACCACAAGAAAAAGTGTGTTGAGATAACCTTGTCATTCAGATAGACACATCTTAGGGATGCTTTGGGGTGCTCTCCTTACTGATGTTTTGAGAACCACAAAATTTAGTCTTGTCAACCCATCCATTTTCAATAACCAGAGTTCCATAAGGATTTTCCCTACCCTTATTAAGTTAGCAGTTTCTTATAAAATAGAACCCAAGTTCAGCAGCATACTTCAGCATGTCCCAAAAATGTAATTGACTTAACAGGGACTGTTCACATGTTTAAACTTAAGTGTGTGCTTACATACCTTGTTGGAGGTCAGGGCCCTGATTCAACTTAATGCCTCTAAGTTGTATTGACCTTTATTTCTAGAATTCAGGAAGGAATCCTTTTTAATATTATACATTTTCTTATTAAATCTTCTGTAACTTATATGAAGCAAATCAGAAGCCATAATTATGAATAAACTAGTCATTCTAAGAAGCCAGTGTATGTTAAGTGCCAGGACTGAGCGGAATATTTCAGTGTTGATCTGAAAGATGAAAAGATGGCAAAAAATAAAGCAAGATTTTAGGCATCTGTTAATGGGAATGTCAGATAGCAACATCTGTCATTGTGAGAATTTCCTAATGGCATGGGAATCAATTATACCAGCATCACAGAGTAAACCAGAGCACCTTCATAGCCTATAAGTGTTTCTATCTACGTAAGTGTATAGTACCACTATATAAAATACCAAAACTGTAGTATGCACTACTTTCTTGTGACATTTATCCAAGAAATACCACCTCTGTTCAGTCTGAAACAGGCATATGGAAAACCATTTGAATTCTCCCCTCCCCCCTTTTTTTGGGGTAGGGTGGGGTAAGTGTTGCAAAATCAATTTAGTCAGATATCTTCTGGGAGAGCTTGGTATCTCATGTTCTCAGTAAGAATGTCATATCTACTCATAGGTTTCAGAGTAGCAGCCGTGTTAGTCTGTATTTGCAAAAAGAAAAGGAGTACTTGTGGCACCTTAGAGACTAACAAATTTATTAGAGCATAAGCTTTCGTGAGCTACATGCATCTGATGAAGTGAGCTGTAGCTCACAAAAGCTTATACTCTAATAAATTTGTTAGTCTCTAAGGTGCCACAAGTACTCCTTTTCTATATCTACTCATAGTTAGTTCAGCTAGACTTCCCCAACTGAGTACATTGCTATTGAATCAATGGCCATTTTTATAATCTTTCCACCTTTGTTCTCAGGCCAAGACAATTTGAATAATCTTTTCAAATAACAGTTCATGACACAGTAAATGTGATTATTTTTGTAATTCCTCAGAACAAAAACATTGTCTTCCAAGATTTATTCTTCATTAAGCCAGGCTGTTAGTTATGGTTCCATTATCCTCTGCTATAATTTTTTTCTCTTAATCTTTGTTCCAATATTTTACTGGCTATAGAAACGTCCAGTGCTAATTGTCCAGTACCTCTCAAGTTCTCTGATTTTTTCAAAACATAATTGTAAGTGCTACAAGTAGTTTGATAGCTAATTACTTAATTGTTATGTATATCAGTCACCAGCTATTAATGTTCATATTTTCTTAATATTCAGTCACCTACTCTTAACCAACAGATTTTCTGGAATCTCCCTTTCAGCTTAATTGTTCGACTCCTCTTCCCCATTAATATTTCTAAATGCTATCTTGAGTCCACTTAATCTTCTGGGCTAGCTCTAATTCCTACTCTTTTTCTGTTGCCTCTTCTAGACATCACTGTGTGACTTTTTATTTGGATGCCTCACTCATAAATTCCACTACAGGTTTTTCTTTTAACTTCATGTCTTTGTCTCATAAATTCACAATAGCTGGTTTTTGTTCTTTGTATTTTTCTTTTTCTGAGGAATTGAGATTTGTCATGCCTCACTTATATCACATTCTTGAATTTTACAATTTTTATTCATTGGTGGATTTTAATAGATATCTTATTCCCCTCCAGATTTGCTTTCCTAAAACAACTGCACTGTTCTGTGAACCTATCCCTTTCTATACTGAATTCAGGTAGCTTATGGTCACTGGTTCCAAGCTTCCTTAACGTTTTCCTATTCTAAATCAGTTATTCGTTATTAGTAAAGTGTAGGTATAGAGTTGCTTTTCCTCTGGCTAGAGTCTTCTTACTTTGAGTCATTAAACTGTCCTCTGTATACCTTGAAAAAATCTCTCTAGTGATCTGTGTGTGGTTGTATTTATTGCTCCAGAAGCAACTGAGTGGGATGTTTGAGACCACTGAAAGTGAAGTTTGATATTAACATCAGTATGATATTACAAACTTTAGGTATCATTTTTTTAGAGCAATGAAGTATCTATCTATCTTTGTCCTTTTGGTAAAAACTCGTTGGTTTTTTTTTTTTTTTTTTTAATATAGATGCTGGCATCACCATCTACATCAGGTCAGCTGTCTCAGTTTGGGGCAAGTTTATACGGGCAACAAAGTAAGTACTCTGTTTATTATTGATATGCTTCTTTTATGATGTATGGATGTGCCATTTTTACATCTTGAGGGAGAATATGCATATTGTTTTTTCTGTTAATTACATAGGAGAGGTTGCATGTCTTTTTATGTGTGTGACCTGTGCCAGATACATTTTAGGACTGGGTTAGTAGTTTTTTATGCATTTGCCATGATTTGATGGTCTACAGTTGCTAAATAAATATCACCTAAAATAGTCTATAGTTAAACACTGTATAAAGAATATCTGTGGCTTAGCCATGACTTTAAAAAGAAAACTAAAATAAGAGGCCAAAATAAACCTAGTTTTCTGAATAATAGATATAGAATCAAGTGAATAGCTTGATTTGTAATGTGGTATTGTATACCCACAAAAGGCAAATTGATTCTCTTCTAAAAGTTGGTCATTCTTAATTCTGTCTGTAAAATGCGAGGTAGTAAAGCTGGGGAAAATATTCATGGTTAATAGTTATTTTTCCACCCTCCATTTCTTCCTTTTCTGCCTGCATCTGTTAAAAGTTTAAATTAGAAGCTGCAGAAAGACTGGTTGTGTGCTTTACAGGAGGATTTTAAGTATTTAACACCTCCTGAGTAGACTTGATTGGAATTTTCTAGTCAATTTCCATTGGCAGCAGACACTGTATGTAAAGTATCTTGTAGGGTATTTTAGCAAGTGACTTTTTTAGCTGGACAGGGCAAGTGTATTGTCTCCTAGAAGATGCATTCTTTCTGATACAGTATTTAATTTTTCTTTGAATAACATTCAAGCTCTTAATAGCAAGAGTGGTTGCCCCATAGATTGTTGATGAGTAACAGTGTTAGACCTACTGGTACATTCATTTCAATGATGAATTTTCTTTAAATCCATTTCTAGGCAATGAAGTGAAGGAGTGAAGCTTAATTCTGATTTTTGGGGTCTTAATCTGGCATTGTTGAGCCTCTTTTAGTCTCCGCTATCTTTATAGCTTGGGGCTGTAGCTATTTTTGTACCTTTTTATTCATTGTAATTGTATTCATTATGCCCATTAAGTCACCCAGATGATCTAATACATTTTTCTTAACAACCTAATATTTAGGCATCACAGCCAGAACTGACTGAAAGTGCAATCTATCTTAAGTGGAATCATGCTTAAAGTAGAAACTACTTTCTAAAGGTCATACTAGAACAGGCTTCTATTTCTTCCCAAAGTCTGGAATGCCATGCTGGGGACTAGATGATGTTTAACCATTAAAATGTTTTTTGGAAGAATAAAATTGAACATGCCAACATACTTAGATTTGGAGTAGTAGCATCTGCTTCATTATCCAGCTATGTATGTGCCTTGTTCTGGAATGGGAATATTGTAAATCTGAGTTAAAGAAACCCGATTTTCAGGCACAAAATTAGCTTTTTATTTTTTTTCTCCAATGGTCAACTGAAGTCATTGCTATTGGAAGTATTAACATGGGAAAGTGAAAGAGAGAGAAAAGTAGATTTCAGCTGTCCATCCACAAATTTACAATGAGACTTGGAGGATCAAACGCCATCTGTTTTACATAGAATATTTTTTTATATCTGAATATATGTAAAACAGATGGCGTTTGATCCTCCAAGTCTCGTAAATTTGTGGATGGACAGCTGAAATCTATTTTTCTCTCTCTCTCTCTCTCTCTCACTTTCTGCAGAGAATGCTTCCTGTGTTTTGCACTGTGAGGTCAACTTCTAAATCAGTTCCTTAGAGATTTAGTTTACCACCTTGCTGCCAAACCAATTGACCAATTATGAGGAATATTTTTTTAGCTACACTGTTATATGTGCTAGTTTTGTTTCTCCATATATATTACATGAAATTTCCTTTTTGTTATATTTGGACATAATTCAGAATTTTTTTCAAATTTAAATAGAAAAATTGATTTGTGAATCAGGAGAAAGTAATACACAATATTTGAAAATGTCCTCAGAAAACAAAAGAAAGCATTTCTCCACAGAGTATTTTTTTTTGTCCCAATTGTTTTAAATAATGTGAATTTCCATTTTATTTGTCTTTCACGCAGAAATGGTTTCTTTATTTGCTGTATACACCCACACATTTATGGTGAAGCATTTGTTGAACACAATAATACTGAACGTGTAGTCTGGCATTCACAATGATTTTTATTATATTAGTGGACAGTTAAAGTCTCACTTTTCTCTAATTTCAGAACATTAGACTTAAATTAATTACAGGTGTTGAATTTCTGTGCTCAAGAAGAAGCACTTTATACTTGACAGAAAACAATTCTAAAAAGCATAGTATTGAAAACTAAATTATTAATATTTGTTTGAAAGAAGTTCGTATTGTTTTGCATAAGATGAGTGTTTTCAACACAGGCCAAGTGTGTATCCGCTTATACATTCTGAAAATGTATCTTCTACTTGAAATTTTGCATTAATTTAAATGTACTATATTTAGTATAAAATCATTCTAAATTGTGTAAGTAGCCTATTCTAGAAATAGCATTTGTCTAATGTTGGGGGGGGGGGGGTCCAGTTACAACTATTGCTCTTTGCCAAATACATATTTTTCTATTTAATTAAGTGTTTTTAAAAACGAGTCTGATTTTTTCCTACTTTCATTTTAAAAATGCTCTTACAAAGTGCATGTGGACTCAGCCAAATATGTATTGTTTTTAATGCTTACATGAAATGCTGTTTGACTTAGCTTTTTAGAAGATAAACATGATGCCAATAAATGACAAAAAACCAAATTCTTAAACAAGATTGTAAGACACTTTAAAGAAGAACATTAAGTCTTGCTTATTGCTTATATAATTAAAGTTTTTCAACATACAAAATGAGAGTCAGGACACTCTTTTATACTGTTCCTTCAGTTTTAAAACTAGATTTCAGAATTGAGTCTAATAAACCAGTCGGAACCTTAAAACCTGCAAATTACTGATATAAAATTAAACCTGTAACACTTACTGTAGAATGCAAATATCAATGGAAATGCAATTTTGGTAGTGCTCGTCAAATATGAAAACCTTTCAAATAAAAAACCTTTTTTCTGAAAATTACAAAAAGACAGCATATTTGAAATAACTGAGTTTAGATCATGTAAGTAAGGACTTAATTTTTTCACTTCGTTTCCTTGCAGAATTACACTAATATTTTTTTTAAAATTGTCAAATTAGGTTAAGTTCCCATCAACACCAGATGGATAACACTTTGTTCCTGATTGCTACATATTTCCACCCCTCTGAATTTTTTTCAATAGGTGCACTAGGCCTTCCAATGAGGGGAATGAGCAACAATACCCCTCAGTTAAATCGCAGCTTATCACAAGGCACTCAGTTACCGAGCCACGTAACGCCAACAACAGGGGTACCAACAATGTCACTTCATACGCCTCCATCTCCGAGCAGGTATTTATTGGTAGCTGATATTTCTGCAATTGCGTTTTTCTGCAGAGCCGTTTTTAAGCATATTTTACCTAAACTACTTTACATTATAGTTAATAATAAAGAAAAAATATTTCCTTTTATGGATCACTGCCTGTGTTGAGGAAAATTATATTTGTAATACAGTGTTTGTATGTGTAAGGATAGTGTTCTCTTGCAAATTCTGTTGCAGGAACACAAGACATCATTTGACTGCTTGGGTAAATGTGTGGTTAAAATTGTATGCATGTTATACAGCATTCAGAATATCAAGGGGATAGGACAGAAGCACTAATATTAACAAAAGATTTTATAAATCAGTTGATTTAGCTATATGATTTCACACAAGATTTTTTTCCACTTCATATATTTTTTTAATAAGTGTTCTACACTAGACCCGACCAAGGATTTGTCTCACTCATTGTATAAAGGAGCATATGACTTTTCTGAAGAAACCTAAAACTCTGTACCATTTACTGAGAAGTAATTGCGTAAATGATGTGCAATATTGAAATTATTCATAAACCTAGCTTGACGGCCTAAAAAATTGTTTCATTTCTATTCTTAAGTTGAACAGTGTTGTATAGGTTCAACTTTTTGGATGGTTTATCTCTTTCAGGGGTATATTGCCTATGAATCCTAGGAATATGATGAACCACTCCCAGGTTGGTCAGGGCATTGGAATTCCCAGCAGGACAAACAGCATGAGCAGTTCAGGGTTAGGCAGCCCCAACAGAAGCTCGCCTAGCATAATATGTATGCCAAAGCAGCAACCCTCTCGACAACCTTTTACTGTGAACAGGTAAGACTGATTTGGTCAAGCTATATACATGCAGGTATGGGCATGTTCAGCAGCATTCCTGAAATAAAAATCTAGTTTTGTCCATTATTTTAAAGTTTGAAGTGGTAAATTCTTACTGCCAGGAGACTGTGTATCTGCTTTGAAATGTACATAAGACTCTCGCCTTCAAACTAAATTTTGCCTGGCTATTGGTCATCCACTACTGTTCCTGCAAAAATGCATATTTAAACAATTGTTTTTAAAGTGCAAGTTGGCTTTTTTTTTTTTTTTGCACATTTTAACTTTAGTACTGGTTATAAGTTACATTAAATGCATTTGGAAAAAAGTAAGGCAAGAATTAAAAATATAATAGTTGTTCTTTGAGAATTGCCTTTGTAGATTCACATGCTTTGGAGTCTTGCGCCTCCGTGCTGCAAGCCACGCAACCATTTGGAAAGCAATGACTTGCCCTCCTGTAGAGCTGAGCATTCGTTGCAAACAGCCTCTGTTCCTTTCCTTCCACTGTAGGCATAGGTCTCAGTTTATCTTACGCTGTGTTACTGTTAAGTTATTGATAATTCTATGTTTGGTTTATATTGATTTTTTGAAGTTACCTATTTATATAAACAATTAAATAGAATCACTACTGTAGTTTGGTTATAACTGCTTTACCACATCTTATAGTAGTATTTCCACCCAATCGCAGTGTTCCCAATCCTCACCTTTTCTTCATTTAAATCTCTCTGTACTGTTCGCAAACTAACTCACGTCAGTCATATGCCTTCTCCAACCCAACATTATGTAAAAGAAGAATGAGAGGGAGAGAAATTTTAAGATAATGTTTTTAATCTCTTAGTTTGTACAATTCCTATCCACTTCAAGAAAAGAAGATCTTGATGATCTCTTCAGCCAGCCACAGTAGGGATCTGGCAGCAGTAGTTAAAATCCCTGCCTTGTGGCATGAGAGGGGTCTTTTGGTCCTCTCACTCTATAGGCTACCTCAGCATGTTAGCTGTAATGAATATCCACAAATAAAGGAGCAAATAAATTGTTGTGATTTGTTTTTGTTTTTTTTGTTTTTTTAAAAAAAGCTCATTAACATTAATTGAGATGCCCCTTTTCTTAGTTTTCAACAGTAATTCAGAGATATTGAAATCCCAGTCTGCAATAGCTTTTGAATTGTTGTCTTCATCTTTTGTACATCATATGTTTTCTTCTTGCATCCCTCTCCCATTTAGGAAAGGATGATCACTAGTTTCCAGGTTGCTATTTTTTATTGAAGATATTTCCAGAGTGGAGTTATTCATTTGACTTTAAAGGCAAATATGTACATAAAAGTCTATAAATACACATGTTAAAGTATACTACAAATGTCACTGTTAACACTAAATTTACAGATATCAGTACTATTGTGAATAAAGTTAAAAACTTCATGAAGATTTTATGAATTTTCTCGATGGTCACATAATTGATGATCACTTCCATAAAATATTCTCTGAACATTTTCCCCAATTTAAACAGTGTGTTGGCTGTTTCAAAATTTGTAGAATATTTAACTTTCTCCTCATCAGCTACCTCCATTTTCCTAAAGAGGCAGCACTATGTATTGATATAAAGTTGGATAACACACAAGTAACAAATAACTGGGGCAATTTTTTCTTCGGCTGTCTGACCTCTTGTATCTCTCTGAAATCCCTAGTTTGAGGACTCTTTTAATTGCTGGATTTTATTTGTTGAGATGTGTTGTGTGAAAAGTACTATATATCAGCAGGCTATGTTGCATGCCCATACTAACTACATCATGATCGACGGTTTTGTCAGTGTTCTCACCTCATTTAGAATTCCAGAAGATGCCAGAAATCTGTTTCTTCAAGTGGCTGATAGATAGAAGTCAAAGGGTTTGATGTATTCCAAATACACCACGTTGCTGAAGCCAAGCTGAACAGGGTCATTCTGCACTTACTGTTCCCCTACTCAATCTCTTGAACTGCGTTAGGGGAACTGAAAGCAGTTTCTCTTGCCCCTCCAAGGGTGATTATGGCTACTAGTAGGCAAAGCAAGTTGTCTAGTTCCCTGATTGATGTGTGCCCACATATGGGAAACGGTAAACACAAAAGGTTAAGGGGGATAGCCTTTTTTACTTTATCTTTTTTTAAACCATGGACTAATTGCTTTTCTTAATAAAGCATGAGAGAAAATAAGAGTTAGCATTGACAGATCAAGCCGAGATTATCTTGTTGAAATACCATTTTGACTTTATTGTATCATGTACTTTAGCAAAGTCAAGATGGTGTCTACTGTATTCTCTTTATCCATAGATATGTCAACTTTGTCATGATTCACTTATGAATTTATTTTAATGCCTATGGCTCCGTTATCCTTAAGTCTCTGAGCATTTTTCTTAATAGTCTATTGTTAGCCGTTTATAATAAAATTGTCTTAATTGCCCCATTGTTTATACAGATTTGACAAGTGCAAAGTATAAAACAGTGAAAACTGAATTTGAAAGATGAGTGCAGGTTTCTTAGCCTGTAGTAACTCAAGTGAGGTGTTAATGAAGTTTCTTCGTTTTCCTTTCTTGTCCTGTCTTCTCTCACTCAGTTGAAGTTAGAAAGTGTTTATTTCTTGTATCTGAATTTTTGTTTTTGTGCACAGTATGTCTGGATTTGGAATGAACAGGAATCAGGCATTTGGAATGAATAACTCCTTATCAAGTAACATTTTTAATGGAACAGGTGAGTTTCCTTTAAATAGGTAGAGTATGAAGTACAATAGGAGGTATGTATGTTAGCTGGTTAAAACCCCAAATTGTTAAAGATATTTGTCTCTAATTGTGATTTTTTTGTAATTATGCTTAATGCCTTTGTACAGAATTGTTTCCATTACTTAAGAATATACATATAAATTGGAACGCTGACATTAATATATGACAAATGTGTAATTCAGTTTTTAAGATCATATGGAAAATACAAAATATATTTAGGAAGTAGCACATGGCATAAAAATAACACTTCTGAAATTATACTAGAAATTAATATTTATATTACTTTTAAAAACAAAGTAGAAAAACTTAAATTACACTGAAAATAGTTTGTTTTGCATGGATTTTTTTTTAAATATATACACATTCATAACAGCCATTCAGTTTCAAAGTCAAAAATAATTTAAAGATCCAGGGACAACAAAGGGATGATCCTGTTAAATGTTCATTAATCTGTGGGGGGAAAGTATCAGTTTAGTATGAAAATATTATGGTGAACAACTTCTTAAACTATTTTTAGAAATCTTCCCTTATTTCCAACTCCTCTTAGATATAAAAAATGATCCTTTTAAATCAGTAGTCTGGGTTGTGACTCTTTCTAGGAATTACAGACTGTTCATTTGTATTAAGAAAACTATATCTAAAATCATCCAGAAAAATTCTTTACTTTAGGTATGTATGGCTATACTAAGCTTTCTGTATATAACTACAAGGTTATAATTACATCTTAAAAGTACTGATGATGTCATAAAGTAAAAGGGTAATGCCCAAGTGGTTTGTGTAGTCATTAGACCCTGTGATGGCATTATAAAACTGTAATTCAAAATTTGTATATACTCTGATACCAGTTGCAAATCGCAATTCATGCCTTACCCTGGGTTTTACTACGTGTCTTCTACAATTGCTTCATTATTCTGCCTTGTCCTGAGTTAGTAGCGATTAAAGATCTCCTACAGCGCTGCCACTGATATTACTACTTCCCCTCTCCAAACCCTTCTCTTGCTAGCTCCCTATTGTCAGTGAAGCCTTTCTTTCCCACTTTGGAACCACTGATAACTTCAGTCCTGTAATGTACAGGTACAGTGTCACATTCATGACTCTTAGCATATATTATTGAGTTGCTATTTTAAAAACAAAAAATGCTCTATAGCCTAGCCTTGTCATCTAGGCTTTTTTTTTTTTTTTAATGTATACGAAATACTGATAGAAACATGAAGAGAAAAGAAGTGTTCTCCTACCTTTAGTGGTGGGATTTTATTTCTTCAGCATATCATCTATTGCTAGCACTGTAAACCATGAAATCACATCTTGGTGACAGGAGGTGGTGTGCATTTGAACATTTTAAAAAAATCAGTTTGTTTGAATATACGTGTTCATGAAAAGAAAATATTTCTGATCCTTTTATTGTTTTATGAAGAAAAACTTGATTTCATGTATTGCAGTCCCTGTGTAAACAATTAAAGGGGGTTAAAAAATGGAGTGCTTTTTATTTTAGATGGAAGTGAAAATGTGACAGGATTGGACCTTTCAGATTTTCCAGCACTAGCAGACAGAAATAGAAGGGAAGGAAGTGGCAACCCAACTCCATTAATAAACCCATTAGCTGGAAGGGCTCCGTATGGTAAGAATGTGCTTCTGAAAACTTGGTTGAATAAAATAAATGTTTACTTGCCTGATTCACCTATGGCTGTTTGTAATGTGTTGTTATGAGACAGTGGGTAACATTTTCAAAAGTGCCTAGGTCCCATTGACCATCAATAAGACTTAGGCTCCTAAGTCATATTTTCAAAAGTGACTGAGACACTTAGTCTGGTCACCTTGATGCTTTTGAAAACGTTACCCAACATCTCTTCGGTTAGCAGTTGAGTTCAAACATGTTGCAAGTTGTTATAATTCAGCTGTTTAAATTCACCTTTGCTTGAAAACTGGCAATTTTTTTTAGTCTGGATATGCATATTTTTAAATAGCTTCAGTTTTTTGTTTCCTGTCAAATTGATTGCCTGTCTTTTAGATGCCTGTTGGTCAAAATGTCACAGCGTATCTTCTAAATAGTTGATTTTAGAAATAAAATCTGACTGGTACAGTTATTAACATTAAAAAGTCAGCATTTGCTAAGAGATATAACATCATATCAGAGATGCTACAGTTTCCTCCTATACTGTGCTACCTATTGACTTTTTAATAGTGAACATAGTACTTGATGCTTATGGATTTTTTAAAGTACTAAATAGATACCAATCTTATGCAATAGAACTACTTGTAGAATAGTTAAAAATTATCTTTGCTCATGTAATTTCTAGAATAAGTCACCCAGGGTAGCTTGGCCTCAAAGTACAATTTTTTCTTGTTGCTTAATATATGTTTGCATTGCATATCACTTCTGCATATCACTTGGGCATATAACTTGCTGTTATATAAATTATCATTGGGTACTACAAGAAAGAGGGTATTAAGTTCTTTTTAGCTCATTCTCCAAATTTCTGACAGAAAAAGCTGTTACCTTTAGAATATCGATCAGCATTTTGCTAAAAGATCTCATTTGCTTCTATAAATGCCAGAATCCATTTATTCAGAAGAAAGAAGAAACAGGATTCAGTCAACCTATTTCCTAAATTGAGAAGAAGAAGAAGAAAAAAAAAAAAGGGAGCTCTGGTCTCTTCTTGACCTCAGAACACTGGAAAATGTCTAATGTCAACTTGTATCAATACACTTTTGCTCATCTACACCTATCCAGAACCTCTGGAAGATGAGCTCTAGGTTTCTTTCTATGTGCATTTACCCTGCATGATAGGTCTGAGGAGTAATTTGCAGCCAGATTACTATATTATTTCTGTGTGTCTGAGCAAGAGGTTGACCCCGGAGTCTTTTTTTTTTTTTTTTTTAAATATTGTCGTAATAAATAATGCTGCTCTTCAGTCCTTGGATCCCATCTGCCAGTATGAATGACCTACTTTTCTGAAATTAGGGTCAGAGCATTGAGGTCAGCTGATATCTGTAGACTTGCATTTTTCCTACTGTTTAAGTCACTGGCAAGTATAACATAGTGATGTTCTATTGCAAATTACCTGCATGTCTACTTAAAATATATAAGCCTAACCAAATTTCAGAAAACATTTTCAGAATTTAAAGGAAAACATTTCAGTTTAAAAAGATCTGTACTATCAAATCACTATTTCCTTCCTTTTTATCAAATTGCTTTAATATTTTAAAAACTCCTCTCAAGTGGTTCTGTTTATTCAGAAGTTTTGTAAGATGTTCAGTGTTAATAATAGTAAAAGTATTGGGCCTAATTAATTCTTAGTGTAACTTCAATAAAAACAGTGCAGTTGTGCTAGTTATGAATTTGGTCCCAAAGTTTTCTACGACATCTAATTTAAATAAGAGAACTGAGTCAGTGAGATACGGTTCCAGTAAACCAACACACTTTCATTTTTTTTCATATTTCCTGTTCTTTTAAAGTCTGTTGCACTGTACCACTCGCTCATAAAAGCAGCAGCAGAAAAATGTTTTCATAAGTTATTAATATTGTACTTGCTCTCATTTGGATCATAGTCGGAATGGTAACAAAACCAGCAAGTGAGCAATCCCAGGACTTCTCAATACACAATGAAGATTTTCCAGCATTACCAGGCTCCAGTTACAAAGATCCAACATCAAGTAATGATGACAGTAAATCTGTAAGTAAATGTTTTAACTTTATTTTTTTCCTCCAGTTCATTTGTTTTTCAACAACTTAGTTTAAAATTGGCAGTAAAGCAATTTGAGTACACTTGTACTTCCAGATGACAAATTTTAAGAGGTCTTCTATAAACTACTCAGTAATTGAAATATCACTATATGTACTATGCAGATTGGCTCTCCTGGGGAATCACTTGTCTTCTGACCATGAAAATGACCTTGATAACAGATTATTTGGGGTGGAAGGAAATCAAATTACTTTCTCAGTTTCAAAAAGTCCTGTGTACTCTTATGTACACTTTTGGAGCTAGAAAACCTGAGTTTAATTGTTTCTTTCAGGTATATATCACAAAGTTTGCTTCTAGAATCAAGATATAATTGTTCTAAAATTCCCCGTGCTGAGTTTTAACATAGGAAAATACTTCCAGTTCAGCTCCCTCTTCTTAGGTAGATTCACATGTTACTTTCTCCAATAACAATAATAATACTTTCCACACTACATCACCTTCCACTGAGGTTCTCAACATTCTTTACAAACGTAATGAGTTAAGTCTGACAATGTCCCTGAGAGCTAGGTAAATATTGTTATTCCCCGTTTGTTTGTTTTTTTTTATAGATAGGGAAATAATGGCACAGGGATAAAGTGATCTTAATATAGTCTCAAATATCACACAGGAAATCTGTGTCATAGTCAGGAATTAAGATTTCTAACTCCTAATACTTAAACGACAAGATTATTCTGCAGCCTTTTAGTTATTACATCTTTACATGTATAAGTTTATTGATTCTGAAAGTTTGGTAGTATTGGTATCTATCAGTAATGTGAATATTAATAGTGTAATTGCATGGTTTGGGGTTGTTTGTCCTCAGCTATCCATATTCCAGTGTAGTTTGATGATAGCAAGGTTTGGCAAATATTGGTGGGTTTTTGTGATTCTAGTTTGTCATTCATATTGTTACATATACAGTATTTACTGGACAGATGACATGAAACATTTAAATAAGAATAAACTTGAAAAAAATTTTTTTTCCTCTTCAGTTAATGTGGCAAGCCATGAGTGGCAAAGGTATTAAAGTGGGAACTGTTTAATCCAACTCAAGTTCTTTGATCTTTGATTTCATTAATAAACTATAGGTAGTATGTAATGTTCCATGGAAACCATAAAAATTAAATTCAGGGGATTTGCAAGTAATGGAGAGTGTTAACTATCTCACTGGTTAAAACCACAGTCCTGGTGCACGTGAGATCATGGAACTGATTTGATAATACAAATCAGACTAGCAAAATGACTCATGTAAAAAAAAATCCTAGATTCTGTACTTTAATGGGCATTTCAGAGTGGTTGATCTCAACTATGTACAACCAGTTTTGGGTTAATGATTAACTTATTGAACTTGGATGATTCATAGAATTTTCAGTGAAGTATCATGAATTGTCATAACCATGGGAGATTCAATCATTCAGATTGCCAAAATTAGCATTTATCCACATTATACACTTGGTTTTTTTTGAAGTAGTTTAAAGCCTTTGCAAGAAGCTGTTGAAAGATTCGGGAGTGAAGCCACTTCATTGCATGCAGTCCTGCTATCTGTGGAGGTCAAATTCTTAGTTTTTCATTCCCTGGAGGAAGCTGTTAAGGTTTGTCAGTACTAGAAAACAGGAGGTGGAAGCAGACTCAGAGAGGGATTGGATAAAAATTGAACTGATACAATGTGATTTTATACAAAGTTATCCTGTCAAAAAGTCTCAGTACTATGCAGGCAGTATGTCCTGATACACTGATATTCTGCCATTTGAAACAGCAGTATGTCAGTGCACACTAGAAAACTTTTAGTGTGTAGCGACAAGATCCATGTGGACAGTTAAGATGCAGCATGCTGAAGCTCTCTAGATTTACACCTGAACTTGCTGCGCACCAAACAGCCTTTTAGACGTGTCTTTAATTTATTTTATTGTCCCTTCCTGTGACAATATTCTCTAGACATTGAGCTCTTCGGAGTAGTATCCTCTCAGTGTGGCACCATGCATACTGTAGAAATAGTAAATAGAAATGACAGGAAAAACAACTTGTGGCAGTAGAGAGCAAACATTTTATACAGTTTTCTTGTCAAACATAGTGTTATACCTCTTTCCTAACTGGTGAGTGTCAACTGTAGTTTGCTTGCTTCTGTAATTGGTCCTGTTGTTATATCCAGTGTCAGCCACTGCAGCTCAGAGGGGCTCTCTATGTGAAGATGAGACTGTAGGCAGGCATGTGGAGCAATGGGCCCCTGGGCACCTCCTGTGCCATGCACTCATTTAGAAATGCAGCAGTTTACACTTCCCATTAATATTCTGCTTCAACTGTGTACAAAATATTTAAATATCCTGACCTTTTAAATTTGAGATTATAGATTTGGGAGTAGTTCTTACTGCAGGGATTGTAAAAATGACAAAGGCGTTAATCATACCTACAGATTGGTAACGGAACACGAGGCCTTCAACTGACAAACAGAGCTGTGGTTTACATTTTACTCATAAGTAAGCCCTGAAAAGTGTGGAAAACTATGTCTTTGGTTTTAATTCCTTTATATACAAATACCAGGTGTGACAGGGTTGGGCCAGATGGCTACAGGAGAGTAATAGAAGGCAGATATATTAGCCCCAGGCTAAGTAGGTCCCTTTCCCCTGGGTAAGGTAACAGGGAAGGTTCCAGAACAATCAGGAACCTACTGGAGACAATTAAGACAGGCTGATTAGAACACCTGCAGCCAATCAAGAAGCTGCTAGAATCAATTAAGGAAGGCTAATCAGGGCACCTGGGTTTTAAAAAGGAGCTCCCTTCAGTTTGTGGTGTGTGTGTGAGGAGCTGGGAGCAAGAGGCACTAAGAGCTGAGAGTGAGAACGCGTACTGTTGGAGGACTGAGGTGTACAAGCATTATCAGACACCAGGAGGAAGGTCCTATGGTGAGGATAAAGAAGGTGTTGGGAGGAGGCCATGAGGAAGTAGCCCAGGGAGTTGTAGCTGTCGCACAGCTGTTCCAGGAGGCACTCTAGACAGCTGCATTCCACAGGGCCATGGGCTGGAACCTGGAGTAGAGGGTGGGCCTGGTTCCCCCCCAAATCCTCCCAATTCCTGGTCAGACACAGGAGGAGTCGACCTGGACTGTGGGTTCAGAAAAACGGCCAAGCTAAGGGCTGCCGTGAAGCTCCAAGGCAAGCAAATCCACCAATAAGCGCAAGACCCGCCAAGGCAGATGAGAAACTTTGTCACATGGTTTTTTTTTCAAAACTTAAAACTGAATTACCTTGTAGTGTGGCAGGGCACTTCATTTCTTTTGGGATATGAATAATTGAATAGACTTCAGCCTCGCAATACATGGATGGTCCTGTTGATGGCTTTTGAAGAGCACTTTATTCAGAAGGGCTGCTAGACAAGTTTTCCATGTTGGTTTGTTTTCTATCATGCTAACTTGCACAAATTACTTGTTTCTTAATAGAATTTGAGTACATCAGGCAAAACATCTTCGAGTGCAGACGGACCCAAATTCCCTGGAGATAAAAGTTCAACAACGCAAAACAACAACCAGCAGAAAAAAGGGATCCAGGTGCTACCTGATGGTACGCTTGAGCTTTTTTTGCTAAATCACCTGAAAATATTTTCAAGTGATCTTGTTGATTCCTCCATTTTTTGAAAGGAGAAAATTAATTTGTTGTTCTTGCCTAGGTCGGGTTACCAACATTCCTCAAGGGATGGTGACGGACCAGTTTGGAATGATTGGCTTGTTAACATTCATCAGGGCAGCAGAGACGGACCCAGGAATGGTGCATCTTGCATTAGGAAGCGACTTAACAACACTAGGTCTCAATCTCAACTCTCCTGAGTAAGTTTTGTTTTCAATACTGTCATCAGTTTTGTTTTTTATTATGCTGCTGTTCATAATATTGGGTTCATTTAGTTCACATGAATATAAAAAAACCTGCAGATACTTTGACAAATTAAATTTGAAAATGCAATGACAGTAAAGTAAAGCCTTCATTAATAAGAGAACTGTGCTTCAAGGTATATTGAGATCTTGTTTTGCAAGCTTTCAGTAAGCTAGGAGGCTCTCCTTATGCCCTTAACTTGTTAAGGATATTTGTCAGGGAAGCTTTAATGTGGTGTTAATAAATTTCATGCATAAATTATTTTTTAAATAAAAATTTTCCTTGAGGATATGTACATTTAACAATCAGACAGCATTTTTATTGTAAATTAAACTTACACTGATATAATAACAAACACTACACCTTCGTAGTTGTGTTGTATAGTTGTATTGTTATCTTCAAGAGCAGTATACCTTTGAAGTTAACTAGTCCAATAGCTATTTTATATTCTCCATGTGTATAATTGTGAGCCTTCCACCATGATATCACAGGGCAGTAAGGGATTTTAAAGAATCTCTTGCACCTCTGTGTGGACTACCCACATCACCAGAGCCTGTGTTGGGAGGCAGGAGGGGAACAGCTGCTGGCATGCTGCTATTTCCCCTTCCATACATGTGGGAAGTGAGCGAAGTATTGGCTCCGCCCCCCAACACATCTGCCCACATACTTGAGCTGCTGTAGAGCGGGAAGTCATTTGGAGCTAGGGAAAAGCAGGAAACAGTCACATCTGTTTCTTACCTTGCTTCTGGGGCAGTTCAGCGGCACACTATCTTTTACTCTGGCTGGATTGCAGAATTACAATGCTGCCTCATCTCTTGAGATACATGGGCAAACTTGGGACGGGGAGCTCTAAAGCTTTTGTTTACTCTGCATAACCTGATAAACAGAGTACTAAAAACATAATTAATCTAAAAGGTATTTGATGCATGACCCACCTACAGAAGAACCTTGCTGAACTTCATAGTTTATTCTCTCTCAAAAAAAAGTCTTTTTTTTTTTTTCCACCAAAGATTTGTGTACTATGTTTGTTGAAATTTTATGAATGCACACAATAAACCAACCAGCAAAACCAGATTGGAATGGTACATATAGATGAAAGGAATTCTTTGCACTTCACATTTCTCAGATTATATACACATGAAATAGGTATGTATATGAGTTGAAGAAGAATGGGGGGGGGGGGAGAGAGAGAGGGGTGTGTGTGTGTGTGTGTGTGTGTGTGTGTGTGTGTGTGTAAAAAACAAGATGAAACAAGAAAGAGTAAGAAGAAAAAAGTGGCATTCTGGAATCTGCACTCTTTATAATTAATTGGCACTTAATTTATATATATCCCTTACGTAAATTGATTATTTTCAGGAATTACTCCATAGTGCATTTCTAAACATTTTTTCAGAACATTGTTCCATTAGAGAGACGAGATGGGTGAGGTAATATCTTTTATTGGACCAACTTCTGTTGGTGATAGAGACAAGCTTTCAAGAGTTCCATTGGTATTCTCAGAACTACACTTGTGCACCATAACCACTCTTAAATACGAATGGATTTAGAGTCTGCAGAATGAAAAATGTACATAGTAATTTCTTCAGACTTAGTGCTGTTCTTACAGATCATGACTTTTTTGAGTGTGATGGATTTTTTTCTACTTCACTAAGAACATGAGAGTTTTAAATAGCTATACTAAGAAATCACTCTTCTCACTACTAGCTCCATAATTTGTAGCATTGATTTAATTTTGACTGTCTGCGTAGGTGCATCTGCAGGATGTGCACAATATCAGAGTTGTTTGATATTTCCAATACAGATTGTCCTCAGAAAGGCTATGTTTGAACAATGTGGTTAGAGCAAAGTACATCTGAAATTCAGTATTTTAAAGTAGATTTAAGTGTAATTTAGCACATCTGAGCTGAATATCTGAGTTTTTGGTACAATTTTGTCCCACTGTTTGCTAGTAAAAACTAGCATTTAAAATTCTTTCGTCTAAATCTCAGGTTATTTATTTTTAGCTTTGGTTATAATCCGTGTAAGACTGTGATATAAAGCTAGTTTTTATTTGGTAGTGTTGAAGTGCTGAAAAATAGTAATGGTTTAGAATGACATTTGTCATGGTGATGATATCTGAAATTAAAGGCACTTTATTGTGGTGGTTTATTAGTATGCTGTGCATCTCCTCAATTTGATAAAATCCTAATTGTTAATATACAGATCTATGCAGGATTTTACCAATTTGTTGCCATGATTGCTGGTAATTAGTTAACTGGATTTTTTTAGTTTTTAATAGGGAATAGTTTCATACAGAGTATTTACTATCTTCCGTGGATGCATATTATTCAAGTGACAACATTTGGGGGGGGGGGTGTATTATATGTAATACCTGCTTTTAGTCTGGTTTTGGAGCTTTTACAGTTGATGATACAGATAAAAGATTTGCTATTTTATTTTACTGCCCTCAAAGTTAGAGATATGTTTTTGCCTAGTGTGACAGTCAGTCTTCACTGTGCCTTAAATCAGCAGTTCTCAACAGGGAGTCTTTGAACCCTTTCAGGGATGCCTGAGGCCCCACGGTTAAAACCCAGAGCCCAAGCCCCAGCACCTCTCGTGGGGCTGAAACTAGGACCCACGGGGTTGAAGCTCCGATTCTGGCGTCCCCCCCCCCCGCAGGGGGCAGTGGGGCTGAATCCTGGAGCCCCGAGCCCTGGTCCTCCCCACAGGGCAGAAGCCCTCAGCCCATAGGCAGAGTTGGGAGGCATGTGGGTGTTGCCTCCCTCCCCCTGAAACTAAACTGCAAGAAACTACTCCTCTCCCCGCCGGGCCAGGTCAGAGGTGGGAAGCCAGAGCTGGGCAGCGTGAGACAGTTGCTGCTCTGGCTAGTGCCATGGAGCAGGCATCCTAGGCATTCCCTTTTCTCCCGCTGCTACGGGGGGTTGAAGCTGCTCCTCAACTCCCAGCCCCTGTTGCTCACGCAGCTGGTAAAAGCCGACTGGGCAGGGGGACCTGGCTCAGTGGCTGGCAGAACCCTCGGGGAACTGGGACCGCACACAGCCCCTAGCTACCCTTCTCCCTGCACCTTGAGCTACCCCGCTGCCTGCACACAATCCCAAACTACCCCCTGCCTGCACACAGCCCTTAGGTACCATACTCGCTACATCCTGAGCTACCCCCCTGCCTGCACACAGCCCCTTGCTTGCCTCCTCCCTGCACCCTAACCTTCCCCCCGTCCGCACACTGCACCTTGAGCTACCCCCCTACTCACACACAAACCCTAGCTACTCCCTGCCTGCACAGAGTCCTCAGGTACTCTCTCCCTGAACCCTGAGCTGTTTTAAAACTTTTTGAGCTGAGCCCCCCATCTTTGAGTTATAGAGAGAATAGAAGTTGATAAAGTACAGATAGGAACTGAAGAGAAACAGTCAAACGAAAAGTCCTGTTCAGTTACGTCACATGAAGGCAGTCAGCTAAATATTGACAGATTTTATAAGTGCTTTTATACAAATGCTAGAAGTCTAAATACTAAAATGGATGAACTGAAGTGCCTTGTATTAAATGAGGGTATTGGTATAATAGACGTCATAGAACCTTGCGGGACGATGATAATCAATAGGACATGATAACGCCTGGGTTTAAAATATATAGGAAAGGCAAAATGGGTTGTTCTGGTGGGGGAGTGGCATTATATGTGAAAGAGAGAATAGAATCAAATATAGTAAATACCTTAAATGAATCAAACTGTACCAGAGAATCTCTGTAGATCGAAATTCTGTGCTTCACTAATAAGAGTATGCTACTGACAACTCTCAAACCAGGATGTGATAGTGACTGTGAAATACTCAGAGAGATTAGAGAGGCCACAAAAATTGAATACTCTAATAATAATAATAATAATAATAATAATAATAATAATAGTTAAATCTCTAATTATTATTATTATTAACTGCATGTTGACTAGATGCATGTCAGGGAGAGGATGCAGACACAAAATTTCTAGACACCATAAATGACTGCTGCTTGGAGCAGCTAGTCCTGGAACCCCCAAGGGGAGAGGCAATTCTTGATTTAGTCCTAAGCAAAGCATAGAATCTGGTTCAAGAGGTAAATATAGCCGAACCACTCAGTAATAGCAACCATAGTATAATTTAAATTTAACTTCCTGGGGGAAAGGGAAATGTCAAAGAAGCCCACCATAGAAGCATTTAACTTCAAAAAGGGGAACTACTCAGAAATGAGGAGGCTAGTTAAATGGAAATTAAAAGGAACAGTCACAAAAAAGAAATGCCTGCAAGCTGCATGGAAGCTTTTTAAAAACACTGTAATAGACACTCAAAGTAAATGTATACCCCAAATTCAAAACAAAACACAGGACCTCAAATGTGCCACCATGGCTAAACAGAGTAAAAGAGGCAGTTAGAGGCAAAAAAGCATCATTTAAAAATTGGAAGTCAAATATTACTGAGGAAAATAGAAAGGAACATAAACTCTGGTAAGTTAAATGTAAAATTAGGCAGACTAAAAAATAATTTTGAAGAGCAACTAGCAAAACACACCAAAACTAACAGAATTTTTTAAAAACTGTATCAGAAGCAGGAAGCCTGCCAGACAATTAGTGGCACTAAAGAAGCACCTCAGGAAGACAAGGCCATTGTGAGGAAGCTAAATAAATTCTTTGCATTGGCCTTCTCTGTGGAGGATATGAAGGAGATTCCCACTCCTGCATCATTATTTTTTTGGGCGAAACATCTAAGAAACAGCACTAGATTGAGGTGTCAGTAGAAGCAGTTTTGGAACAAATTGATAAATTTAACCGTAATAAATTGCCAGTACCAGATGGTATTCACCCAAGAGATCTGAAGGAACTTGGATATGAAATTGCAGAACTACTAATTGTGGTATGTAACCTATTGCTTAAATCAGCCTCTGTATCAGATGACTGGAGAATAACTAATATAACACCAATTTTTGAAAAAGGCTTCAGAGGCAATTATAGGCCAGTAAGCCTAACTTCAGTACCTGGCAGACTGTTGAAAATATTGTAAAAAACAGAATTATTACATACATAGATGAACACGATTTGTTGGGGAAGAGTCAATACAGCTTTTGTAAAGGGAAATCGCGCTGTACCAGTCTAGTATGTCAGTACGCATGTGGACAAGGTTGAAACAATTGATATAGTGTACTTGGATGTTCAGAAAGCTCTTCAACATATGCATAAACAATCTGGAAAAACAGGAAAACAAAGTGAGGTGGCAAAGTTTGCAGATGATACAAAATTACTCAAGGTAGTTAAGTCCAAAGCTGACTGCAGGGAGTTACAAAGAGATCTCACAAAACTGGGTGACTAGGCAGCAAAACGGCAGATGAAATTCAATGTTGATAAATGCAAGTAATGCACATTAGAAAACAATCCTAACTATATATACAAAATGATGGGGTCTATATTAGCTGTTACCACTCAGAGTGGAGTTGTTGTAGACAGTTGTCTGAAAATATCTGCTCAACGTGCAGTGGCAGTCAAAAAAGGTAATCTTAGGAGCCATTAAGGAAAATTAAGGGAATGAAAATTTCCATGTGAGGAGAGATTTAGAAGGCTGGGGAGTGCTCATCTTAGAAAAGAGACTAGGGATGAGAAGGAATATAAAGTCATAACTGGTATGGACAAAGTGAATAGGGAAGTGTTATTTATCCATCCACATAACCAGAACGAGGGGTCGCCCAATGAAATTAGTAGGCTTAAAATAAACATAAGGGACGACTTCTTCACACAGTGCATAGTCAGCTGTGAAACTCCATTGCCATGGGATATTGTGAAGGCCAAAAGCATAACTGGGTTTTAAAAAAATAGAGAAGTTTACAGAGGACAGGTCCATCAATGGCTATCAACCGAGATGGTCAGGGACACAACCCCATTCTCTGGGTGTCCATTATCTCAGACTGCCAGAAGCTGGGACTGGATGATACAGGATGGATCGCTATTGCCCTATTCTGTTCATTCCCTCTGAATCATCTGGCATTGGCCACTGTCGGAAGACAGGATACTGGGCTAGATGGACCATTGGTATGACCCAGTATGTCCGTTCTTATGTAGTGTGAAAGTCTCCCAAAATATTAATCAAATAATTTGTATACTGCCCAGAAGTACAGTAGAACCTCAGAGTTACGAACACGTTCAGAGTAGAGGTTGTTCATAACTCTGAAATGTTCATAGCTCTGAACAAAACATTATGGTTTATTTCAAAAGTGTACAACTGAATATTGACTTAATACAGCTTTGAAACTTTACTATGCAGAAAACAAATGCTGCTTTTAACCATCTTAATGTAAATGAAAAAAGCACAGAAAGAGTTATCAATTTTTTTTTCCACTGAATGCATCCGATGAAGTGAGCTGTAGCTCACGAAAGCTTATGCTCAAATAAATTTGTTAGTCTCTAAGGTGCCTCAAGTCCTCCTTTTCTTTTTGCGGATACAGACTAACACGGCTGCTACTCTGAAACCAATTTTTTTTACTTTATTTTTTTTAGGAGTTTAATACAGTACTATACTGTGCAGTATTTGTCTTTTTTGGGGGGGAGGGGGTGTCTCTGCTGCCTGATTGCATACTTCTGGTTCAAAATGAGATGTGTGGTTGACCACTCAGTTTGTAACTCTGAGGTTCTACTGTATCCATTAATAAGAGAGTTATCTGCTTAATACAGTGCTTTATGCTTTTCTATGCCTGTATGAATTCTTTTATCCCTGGATCTTGCCTTATTCCAAAATATAGAGCAAATGCTATGTTCCATGAACCAAAGATACTGCTTCAGTTATCAGTTACTTATGTTTTTAGCACACTTTATGCTAGACCAAATTTTTAAGGCTACAGTAAAATCTTTTTAAACTCTTCCAAAACGTAGCAGATGTCACAACAAAAAAGTGATCCACCTTCCTTATGGAATATAGTAAATAAGTCAGGCTTCACATATAGCGTACAGGAGATCATATCTCTTTAAAAACTTTACCTACAATAGGCAGATAATATTAAGAAGAGTCTTTGCCCATTGATTTTTTGCAGAGATATTCACATTATGCTGATTAAAAAAATAGTGTTTTGTGGCCTTTAAGGCAGTGTTTAGATGGGTGAGTGAGCCTTTATATTTCAACTCTTGGGAAGTACTACACAGTTGGAAAGATTTCTCCCATCAGAAGAAAGGACTTGGTCGTTTTCCACAGATGCTGCCCCTGTGATGCCTGTAGTCAGGATATATGAGAATATAAGCTGTTGTCAACCTTGGGTTAAAGGTGGCCTATGGTATAGGATTGGCACCCCTTGGTCTGGAAACATTTTTCTTTAAAACTCGGTTGGGAATTGGTCTTCTGGTAATTTCCCAGGCTTCAAAGATTTTATAGCACTCTTATGCCTTCCTGCTAGAAGGTGCATAGGTTAGTAGACTGAAGTCTCATTTGCAAAATATGTCACAATACAATATTATCACAAACAATTAAAATAGAAGTGCAACTGCCAAAAAACTGTATATTGTGATTCGCTGTCCTTTTTTGTTCCTCTTCCGGCTAATTACCAAACTTCAGTAGTTCTCAGTGTATCACTAAGTCATTGATTCAAATTAGCAAAGTTCTACAGTGTTTAATTAGTAATCTAAGCGCTCCATTTTTTTTCTTCTTGATGTATTATCAAGAATTAAATCAGTGGTTCTCAAGCTTTTGTATTGGGTAACCCCTTTCACACAGCAAGCCTCTGAATGCGACCCGCCTTATAAATTAAAAACACATTTTTGTTAATATTGAACACTATTATAAATGCTGGAGGCAAAGTGGGGTTTGGGAGTGGAGGCTGACAGCTCATGACCCCCTGAGGGGTGACGACCCCCAGTTTGAGAACCCCTGAATTAAATGAAATCAGAAAATTTATATTTTTCAGACTTTTTTTCATGTTCCACTGAAATGGTGAAATCGGTTCTTTGTCAGCATAGAGTAGAATTTAAAGGAAGGGTACAATCATTATCGGTGGAGAAACTAGACCTGCCAGCTATAAGTCTTTTTCCTCTTTTAATTATGGGCTCAGATTTATTAGCTCCTGAGGCTCCTGAAAGGTGTTACACAATACCTCCATTTTGCCAAGTACATTTGGGCTTCTCAAAGGGGTTGGAGCCAAAGGCACTTAGGTTACAAGCACAATTGAGAATTGTGCCCTTTTTTGAATTCAGTGAGGGGGAGGGTTGCCATTGAAGTCAGTGGTGCCAGAATTTCACCCTAAAAGTTAATGAAGTAACTAAATATGATGGTTTTGGAGGAGGGGAGGGATGTGGGGTTTGGATGTCTCCTTCAAATTCATTGCTTTTTCATTTGAGTTACGTTTTTTCTTGTTCAGAAATCTCTACCCCAAATTTGCATCACCTTGGGCATCTTCGCCTTGTCGACCTCAAGACATAGGTAGGGAAAATAAATTGTGTTTAATGCTGTGTTGATATTTATAAATGAGAATCAATTACATGGTTTAACAATTAGGTCAATTCTGATTCCTTTATCTAGACTTCCATGTTCCATCTGAATACTTAACGAACATTCACATTAGGGATAAGGTGAGTGTGCTTTCTTGTCCCGTATAATAAAATATGTAGATAAGCAGCTGCTTGGTTTATAGTATTCTTTTCAAGATAACCTGACAAGTAATTTTTTGCAGATGGATATCTCTCATCAAATCCAGTGTTTTTAGAAGGTGTTAAATTCTGTAAGAACAGAGGTGCATGGAATATTCTAGGAATGTTGCATACCCTTTCCAACATTACAAGACCAAACAAAAAAATTAAAAACAAAGAACCAAAACCCTGCATCTGTTCCCAGTTTTGTTTTCCTTTAATTTCTTGGATGCTAAAAATATTTTGCATTAGATTTTGGGGAATGTGAGAATGGGCTTAGGAAAGGACCAACAGAAATCATTAGAATCATAGTCAATGTAATGAAAGCAGTAGTCAGTCTAGATCAATATCCTATCTCTGAAAGTGTCAGATCCTTTAGACCAAAGCATCAAACCCTTATAATTCACATACCATAGTACAGGGGTTGGCAACCTTTCAGAAGTGGTGTGCCAAGTCTTCATTTATTCACTCTGATTTAAGGTTTTGCATGCCAGTAATACATTTTAACATTTTTAGAAGGTCTCTTTCTATAAGTCTATAATATATAACTAAACTATCGTTGTATGTAAAGTAAATAAGGTTTTTAAAACGTTTAAGAAGCTTCATTTAAAATTAAAATGCAAAGCCCCTTGGACTGGTGGCCAGAACCCAGGCAGTGTGAGTGCCAGTGAAAATCAGCTCGTGTGCCGCCTTTGGCACACGTGCCATAGGTTGCCTACCCCTGCCATAGTATATCAACATTATACAATACAGAGAGATTTCTTGATTCCATCTGATCAGCTTATAACCTGAAGCTTAAACATTGATAGCTCTTACTCCTTTCTTCCTTAGCTAATAGGAATTTTAAGCTTGATATATTTAAAAAGAAATCCTAAATATTGTATGTTGATGAGATCATTCAGTAATGTTTAGAAATTAAGATGTAAGGATTTGCTGTACTAATGTAGCTATATAATGAAATTTAGTAAATGAACTAATAAATTTAAAAGTAAAGTGAGATGATTAGAAAATACACAAAGAAAAATGATTCTCCCCTTTCAGGTTTGTTACTTACATTAACTGTCCTGCTGTTTATATAATAGGAAAATAGGAAAGCTTAATTTAAACTGGAGAAAAATTGAGCTTTTGATTAGTATATTACACTGCTATATATCTAGTATAACTTTTGCAACATACTTAATGTAAGGGAAACAGTTGGATTATATTTTTGATTTAATTGGGATTGGTCCTGCTTTGAGCTGGGGGTTGGACTAGATGACCTCCTGAGATCCCTTCCAATCTTGATAGTCTAGGATTATATTTCCTTGTCACATTTAAATGGTATTAGCTGTCATTTATTTTATTTACCTTTTTTGGTTTTTAATCTTAATTTTTTTATCTTTTGCAGCTGGCTGCAATAAAACTTGGCCGATATGGAGAAGATCTACTGTTTTATCTCTATTACATGAATGGAGGAGATGTATTACAGCTATTAGCAGCAGTAGAGCTGTATGTTCAAAATATTTTGGCCAATTTGGTAACAGTTTACTTTAGTAATCACTTAGTAAATCTAAGGTTTCAGAGTTGCAGCCGTGTTAGTCTGTATTCTCATAAGCTTTGGTGGGCTAAAGCCCACTTCATCGGATGCATGCAGTGGAAAATACAATGGGAAGATATATATACACAGAGAACATGAAACAGTGGGTGTTATCATACACACTATAACGAGAGTGATCAGTTAAGGTAAGCTATTACCATCAGGAGAGAAGAAAAAACTTTTGTAGAGGTAATCAAGATGGGCCATTTCCAGCAGTTGACAAGAACGTGTGAGGAACAGTGCGGGGGTTGGGGGGGTAAACACGGGGAAATAGTTTTACTTGGTGTAATGACACATCCACTCCCAGTCTTTATTCAAGCCTAATTTAATGGTGTTCAGTTTGCAAATTAATTCCAATTCAGCAGTCTCTCATTGGAGTCTGTTTTTGAATTTTTTTGTTGTAATATTGCAACTTTTAAGACTGTAATAGAGTGACCAGGAAGATTGAAGTGTTCTCAGACTAGTTTTTGAATGTTATAATCTTTGATGTCTGATTTTGTGTCCATTTATTCTTTTACGTAGAGACTGTCTGGTTTGGCCAGTGTACATGGCAGAGGGGCATTGCAGGCACATATCACATTGGTAGATGTGCAGGTGAATGAGCCTCTGATAGCATGGCTGATGTGATTAGGTCCTATGATAGTGTCCCCTGAATAGATATGTGGACACATTTGGCAACGGGCTTTGTTGAAAGGATAGGTTCCTGGTTAGTGTTTTAGTTGTGTGGTGTGTGGTTGCTGGTGAGTATTTGCTTCAGGTTGGTGGGTTGTCTGTAAGCAAGGACTGGCCTGTCTCCCAAGATCTGTGAGAGTGATGGGTCGTCCTTCAGGATTGGTTGTAGATCCTTGATGATGCTCTGGAGAGGTTTTAGTTGGGGGATGAAGGTAACAGCTAGTGGCATTCTGTTATTTTCTTTGTTGGGCCTGTCCTGTAGTAGGTGACTTGTGAGTACTCTTCTGGCTCAGTCAATCTGTTTCTTCACTTCAGCAGGCGGGTATTGTAGTTGTAAGATAGACATCTTGATAGAGATCTTGTAGGTGTTTGTCTCTGTCTGAGGGGTTGGAGCAAATGTGGTTGTATCATAAAGCTTGGCTGTAGACAATGGATTGTGTGGTGTGGTCTGGATGAAAGCTGGAGGCATGTAGGTAACTATAGCAGTCCTTAGGTTTCCAATATAGGGTGGTGGTTATGTGACCATCGCTTATTAGCACTGTAGTGTCCAGGAAGTGGATCTCTTGTGTGGACTGGTCCAGGCTGAGGTTGATGGTGGGATGGAAATTGTTGAAATCATGGTGGAATTCCTCAAGGGCTTCTTTCCATGGGTCCAGATGATGATGTCATCAATGTAGCGCAAGTAGAGTAGGGGCGTTAGAGGACGAGAGCTGAGGAAGCGTTGTTCTAAGTCAACCATAAAAATGTTGGCATACTGTGGGGCCATGTGGGTACCCATAGCATTGCCGCTGATTTGCAGGTATACGTTGTCCCCAAATGTGAAATAGTTTTGGGTGAGGACAAAGTTCAGCCGTCAGGTTTGCCATGACATTTTCAGGGATACTGTTCCTGACGGCTTGTAGTCCATCTTTGCGTGGAATGTTGGTGTAGAAGGCTTCTATATCCATAGTGACTAGGATGGTGTTTTCAGGAAGATCACCGATGGATTGCGGTTTCCTCGGGAAATCCGTGGTGTCTCGAAGATAGCTAGGAGTACTGGTAGCGTCGGGCCTGAGGAGGGAGTCTACATAGCCAGACAATCCTGCTGTCAGGGTGCCAATGCCTGAGATGATGGGGCGTCCAGGATTTCCAGGTTTATGGATCCTGGGTAGCAGATAGAATACTCCTGCTCGGGTAAAAGAATAAATGGACACAAATCAGACGCCAAGAATTATAACATTCAAAAACCAGTCGGAGAACAGTTCAATCTCCCTGGTCACTCAATTACAGACCTAAAAATTGCAATATTACAACAAAAAAAACTTCAAAAACAGACTCCAATGAGAGATTGCTGAATTGGAATTAATTTGCAATGTGGACACCATTAAATTAGGCTTGAATAAAGACTGGAAGTAGATGTGTCATTACACAAAGTAAAGCTATTTCCCCATGTTTATCCACCCCCCCCCCACACACAAACACACCCAGTTCCTCGCATGTTCTTGTCAACTGCTGGAAATGGCCCACCTTGATTATCACTACAAAAGATTTTTTTGTCTTTCCTGCTGATAATAGCTCACCTTAACTGATCACTCTCTTTATAATGTATATGATAACACCCATTGTTTCATGTTGTCTGTCTGTCTGTCTGTCTATCTTTCTACTGTATTTTCCACTGAATGCATCCGATTGAAGTGGGTTTTAGCCCATGAAAGCTTATGCTCAAATAAATTTGTTAGTCTCTAAGGTGCCACAAGTACTCCTGTTCTTTCTTTAGTAAGTCTAAAATTCTGCTTTCTAGTTTACTTCTAAAAGCTAGGAAAGCTTTTTTTTTTAACCCCTAAAAATAGAGGCATGATCTGTGCACAGGGCTGTAACCCTGAAGCTTTTCAATTCTGATACTTACTCTAGTACTGGTTCCTTTCTATAGTCTTTCCATTTGTAATAAAATGCATCTACCTTATATGGGTTTTGTGTTGCTTTTAAAGCACCCTGGAGACAAAAAATGCTACATAAATGCCAACAGTTGTTAAAATTAATGGTGTGGAGAAAGTGAATAGGGAAGTGTTATTTATCCCTTCACATAACACAAGAACCAGAGGTCACCCAATGAAATTAATGGGCAGCAGATTTAAAGCAAATAAAAGAAAATACTTCTTCACACAGTGCATAGTCAGCCTGTGGAACTCGTTGCCAGGGGATGTTGTGAAGGCCAAAAGTAGAAGTGGGTTCAAAAAACAATTAGGTAAGTTCATGGAGGATAGGTCCATCAATGACCAACAGCTAAGATGGTCACATGTACAACCCCGTGCTCTGGGTATCCGTAATCTCTAACTGCCAGATGCTGGGACTGAATGACAGGGAGTGGATCACTCAGTAATTGCCCTGTTCTGTTCACTCCATCTGAAGCATCTGGCATTGACCACTGTTGGAAGACAGGATACTGGGGTAGATGACCCATTGGTCTGACCCAGTATGGCCATTCTTACGTAACCATCTGAAAACAAAACAACAAAATGGAGGACAATAAACATTCTGAAAATGGTTTGCTGCTGGGATAGGCCAACTTCTTACAGAGAATGGCCAAGATTTTGGTCCTACCATTGGGACGGTATTTAATAAATGGTTATATGGAGCAGATAAGTAGGTGTTTTATTGGCTTGATTTTATATCTTAAGAGGTTTTTTTTGTTTTGTTTTTTGTTTTGTTTGTTTTTTTTAAATAGTATATACCAATGTCTGCTTGAAAGGGTGTGTTTTTTGTATTCTGAAATCAAAGCAACTAACATCAAAAATTTTTTCCTCCCAACTGAAAACGAAAGATTTAACCGCGATTGGAGATACCACAAAGAAGAACGAGTATGGATCACCAGGGCACCAGGCATGGAGCCAACAATGAAAACCAATACATATGAGAGGGGAACATATTACTTCTTTGACTGTCTTAACTGGAGGAAAGTAGCTAAGGTATTTTTTCTTCCACTGTGCAGATTTTTAAATCTATCAACCATGTATTTTTAAAAACCTTTTTTTAAAAATCCCCTTTTTTACTCGTGTGTGTGTGTGTGTGTGTGTATGTGTATATGTGTGTATATATATATATATATATATATATATATATATATATATATATATATATATATAAATAAAATATTCATTCTGTACCCCACACATTGGCCTTGTGACTTGAATTCAGATGTAGGAGGGAATAAGGATTTTCTAAAAATACTGGTTCATTACTGTGGGGGGGGAAGGAACTGTCCTCTCACTCTCCAAGAGATAGAAAAATGCAGAATATCGTTTTCCAATAGTTCTAGTTAAAATCCAATTGCTTTGTTCTGATTACTGAACTATGGAGTAATTACTTTTTGCCATTTAGAAGTTGGGCATGCAAATACTGTATTTTGTTTTAGAACATTAAAAACAGAGCACAAACTTTTTATTTTCAAATTAAACCATTTCTCCTTCATGGTATTCCCTCCACAGATATGCATTGTAGGAGATTCGTGCTTTATCACTTGACTCACAGAATACTTTCATATTAAGAAATATTTTGGGGCATAAGCCAAAGCTCCTCAGAACTAGTGTTCTTGGCCACAGGATGGTGTTCAACACAAACAATATCCCCACTTCTATTCAACTTGCTTTGTTCCTCTTTGGCAGACAGTGCAGTCTCAAAATCCAGCCTCACTGTGTACAGGATCAATGTCAAGATTTTACAGAATTTTATTTTTCTCCAAAAATTTAGTTATCAGTGTGTTAGTAGTTTCTTTAGCATAATTTTAAGATCTTTTTATAGGAGTTTTTTCCTCACTAGAATTTGACTATCAACTGTCCAATTCCAGAGGAAGCAGCGAAGATTCTCACGTGCAATACTGTGGCAATATGTTTACTTGAACACCAAGGGAAGAACTGACTTCCATTGTTGTTATGAGATGCTGAGTGCTTTTATGGAATGTTGCATTCAGAACAAGGTTATGTCTTCAGCGCTACCTCTGGCATGAGTTTAACACACACACAAAAAAAACAAACACCCAAGAACCTTACACTAAATACAATACAATTTATTGGATCAAGTGGTCCCTCGAGAATTCACTGAAAAGTTTTATTTTGTCATTATAGGGTCATCTGTATATGGCATGGGTTTGCAACTTTCGAATTTAAATGTCTGATCTGCTACAGAATAGATGTTTGTTTGAAGTTCCACATTTCTTATGCATTGAGGAAAGGGGAATATATATGCTTTTCTCCCATTTCCTCTGTTATTTCAAAGCTGATAGGTCAGGGCCAGAGTGATCTTGATATCTTCAGCTCAGTAGACGTGGTTCTTGGATATTAGCCCTTTTCAAGAAACTACCCGTTACTCTTCCCTATAACCTATTCTCAGATCCTTTATGTCAAGGAAGAGGGCAAATATTTCATCCAACTTCAGATTCCCTTAACCTGAAAGCCTAATTGCAGGATTGATTGTTTGGTGAGTCATTGCACTTCTCTGTGTAAATCACATCTCTGCTGTTTGGAATCATGCAAATATTCTTCTAAGCAGTTATATGCCTGTCGGTGAAAGTATTTTCAGGTTTAAACAGAGTCTAAAGGAGGTAGTTCCATTTCTCCCCATGTAGCGTTACCTTGAATTTTCTGTTAACACAATAGATTCAGGTTTCTCTTCATCTACAGATAGTCAGAGATGACCTATTATATATGCTACCATATTAATGTGCAGGAGTATTCAGTATCTTCAAATCCCTCAATAAAATGGCTTCTTACTAGTCTGGTGAATGTGAGAACATCTAGTTCTCACAAAGTTTATGGAATCTTTTTTTGACTTCTTGATATGTTACTTTTTGCATCTGTAGTTAGATTTTGTTTTGATTTGTTGTTTTTTTGACTGGCTAACACATGAGCATTTACACACTTCAGGTCTTAATGGCAAAGCTTCCTTATACAATTTTTCATAAGGGGAAGATAATTGTAGGGCCTCAAACAAACAAAATTGGCCTAGATGAACTTGGATTTTTAACTGAATTGGTTGATTTCTTTATCAGTTTTTTTCTTAGTCTTAGATATGCTGTCAGTAATGCAATCCTACATACCTGAGACATTCTGAGAGGTATTATCTTAATAGTGGGGGAAAAGGCCCGATTGGAAATCTACAAGGTTGTTTCTTACTTTTGACGAAGAGTGAAGGCCAAACCCTTTCAATTCTGAGTCTGTATGAATGGATCGTATTATGTATTCAAACATCCTATGAGCTTACTTGAATTGTTGTACCAGAAAGAGTAAGTGTCCACTCTGCCACAGAGGTAGCAGTCTGCATAGCTGCTATTCACTATATGCCTGTAGTAGAAATTGTAAAGTTGCTACTTGTAGCTTGATTATTGCTACTTTTAGAAAGCAGTATTCTCTTTGAGACTGTAGATTGGATGCTGTATTCAGGAGAGCAGAACTTCAGTCTTTTTGACTAGTCTACTCCTCGTCCCTCTTCCGGGGATAGGTAATCTACAGCAGCGTCAATGAAGAAAGATTACTTTTACCAATAGCTGTAAATATAATCTCTCAAATATATTGTCTCTGCAGATCCATACAGCTTTTCCTGCCTCCTTCAACTTCACAAATTGACAATAATTGTCCAATATTAGGAAGGACCTGAGGTCTAGTTAGGGAAAGAGGAGAGCTTTTATACCTTTTCTAAAATTCTGGATCCAAGGAACATGCAAGCAGTAGCATCTTAACAACTTACTGATTTCTTGTTAGTTTGGAGCAAAATATACTAGGCAAGCTGAATATTGGTTGATGGGGAGCTATGGAGGACTACGGGGAAAAATTGCTTTTTTGAGCAATGGAAAAATAACTACTAGGCTAACTGTTACTATGTGTAAAACTCTTCTAAGACCAGTGGGAATTTCAGGCACAGATGGAGGGCAAGTATATGACCTTAAGTCTGTGTAGTAAAAATGCTATCTCTAATATTAACCTTTTGAGTCAAAATTTCCTAAGAGTTTTAGGATAATAAGGACATGATTAAATTTAAATGCTGTTTGTAATATGAAGGGTTAGTTGTCTAAGTGACTACACTTCTAAATCCCATTAGAAAAATTAAATTCCAGGGCAGTACAAATATCAAATACCATGGAGAACGTATCCTGATCAATTACAACCACATGGAGACACTTTTAAAAGATATTTTCCTTGTACTTTGTTTTACTGTAACAGATACATTATTACCGAATATTGAGACTATCAGTTTGCCAGAAGAGCATATTAATAACTGCTACTTAATTGGTCCATGGATGTTGCTTTACTGCAGTCAGGTTAGAATTATCTGTAATAAATTACCATCATTTACATCTGTACTTTAAATAAATTTATTTTTCTAGGTACTTTATAAATCTTTCCTCTTGTTTTAATGTATATATGCATTCTTTGGATAATATTACTAAAAGTACCACTGTTTTTTAAAAAATATAGACTATACTTGCAATTTAATAAAACTCTGTGACAACATCCTAGGCTGGTTTTAACAATCTAATAAAATAGATTATACATAATCCTACTCAGTGAAATAGCAAATAACATTAATTTAATAAAGAATGAGTTTTACTTTACATTCACCTTCAGTAACAGACTGAAAAAGGAAATGAGTGAAAATTGAATAAGCATTGAGACAGCTTCCTAGAATGTTTTGAAATTCAAATTAAATTAATTATCCATAGACATTTAAATAGCCCAAGAACTTGAATAATGAAGAATTTTATTTCCTATTCACTGTAAACAGAAATATTAAGGAAATGTTGATCACAACTATGATATGCTTATGGCTTTTCATCCTATTCCATGTAGAAAGTACAACATGGTTAGAAAAATTTTGATTTTTATACTGAGCAGGTAAAACAAGAGAATACTCACTGGATAGCTTCCTCTGTTGAAGCTGCTGAGGTGATGCTGAAAGGCCCAGCAGCAAGAGAAAGGAAAGTGGAGACAGTGAGGCCAAGCAATGCTGCCAATGATTACACATTACTAAAAGAAAATTCTCTTAAATAAAATTTTTATAATTTCTCTCTTCAAAAATGAGGAAAGGTGATCCCTGTTAAGAAACAAAATTAAAACCCTGCATTTGTTTTTTCTTCCTAGAAGCTTGAATTCTTTATGGTAGAGAAATGTAGACATCAGAAAATATATTTTTTCTCTTAGAAAAGGGATGCTGCCTATACTAAATATCCTTTCAAATATTTAAGGTCGATATTTAAATATTTTTTTTAATTATTAATAGAACAACATTTAACTTAATGACACAGACATGCTATAGAGTAGTAGGTTCTAGTTCCTAATTTCTGTTTGGGTCTTTTCTGTCCATTTGGTAGCTAATGCAAGTATTGTTTCCAGTCTAATTGAAAACTATGTCTAGTAATGGGGCTTCCACTGTTTCCCATAGGAGACTGATTCACAGTCCAGTAGACTTAATCATTTTCCCTACATTTAGCCTATTTAGCATACATTTGCCTTTGCTTTCTTATTCCATTAATCCTCTTTAAACAATTCTCTTCCATATTTGGTGTTCACACCTACTAAATATTTTGTATAAATACATTGATTGCTGTGACATAACTTGCTCTTTGTGACTATAATCAGAATGACATATGAAAAATAAGGTTCACTGCACAGAAAATTTCTTTAGCGTTGGATATGCTTTGTGGGATTCCCCCCCTCCCCCCACCTCCCTTCAACTATGGAATCCCTATTCTTGGTTAATTCAAGGTATTTAAAAAAATCATTGTTTCCATATGAAAAATAAAAGCAATTAATTTAACCAATGTTTGCTTAATAGAGAGCTGGAGTTTTTTTCCATTTCTTTGTATCTAATAAATACAAAAATGATCAATGCTATTGTTCATATCCAAATCTATGATGCCCACTACTAACTAAAGTGAAACGTAAAATAACATGTATGAAAGTATTTTTCTATGTGCAATAAATACACTACTTTTTGGTTTTCAAAAATATTTGGTCAGTGAATTATTTTCCCCTATATTGTTAAATATAATAACTTTTAAGTGTAATTACACACTCTGAATGTGGGATCTTTTAATACTTTAGCATACCTGAAGCAGCAATAAAATGACTGACAAACACTGTTTTAATGTTTACAAAACTTGCATCCTGTAGGTGTTAATATTTACTAAAAAAAACTGTCAGTTACAAATCTCAATCCATATGATTCTAAAGGAACCTTCATGAGCCAGTAAGGTTCCTTCCTTAAGACTCCACACAATAATTCAAGTGGCTGTTCTCTACATGTAGTGTTGAATGCACTCCAGAATATGTGAGGGTTTGAGGAAACTGATCTTAGCATTTACCTGTTTTCTTGCTTAGTAAGTTTTGTTAAAGTAGCAGTTCCCCAACTGTGATCCATAGACTGGTAATGATCTGCAGAGCCTTTTCTGGTCATCTGCAGAACATACTCTGAGAATCATGAACTGGGAGGTTGGAGAGAAGGTAATTTGAGGGGCATTTTTCTTATTTCAAAGTGAAAGACAGGAGAATTAGAGTTAAAAACTCTACCTTAAGTTATACCCCGAAGAACCACGTGTGAAAGCTTTTTCCACACACTGGTATCCCTTGTCGTCGTCCCCTCCGAAAGAGACCTTATGTGCCAGTGCATTACCCCACTCTATCCATGGATGTGCATGGGGTGGAATTTACCCCCCAACATTAATACAGTGGCACGCTATATTTCCACCTCAGGGTCCCCAGGAGCTGCCTCAGCCAGGAAGCTGGGGTGGAGGATGGGATGAATGTCGGGGCCAGAGCCGCAGTAGGGAGACACAGCTTTCATGCACATGGCCCTGGCCTTGTAGATGCTGCTGGGATTCTCAAGGTTTGTGGAGATCTTTATTTGGGGGATGTAGATTCAATTAATTCTCGGCATGATTCTCTAAATTACCTCGTTACCATGGTGAATTTATTTCTCTGTGCCATAAAAACTTTGTTTCCCCTTAAAGATCAGAGGCCTGGGACTCGGAACTCCTGAATTCTAGTCCCAACTCGTGCATTGATTTGTTCTCTAATTCAGCTTACCCATCTGTAATAGAAATAATACTATATTTAACTACCGCCAAGGGTGTTGTGAGGCTTTATTATTAATTTTTTCAATGCTTTGAGTGTGTTCCTCAGTAAGAGTTGACATAGTCCCTACCCAGATAAGTTTAGAATCTATAGGAGGCTTGTTGTTTGAGATAGTAAGCTCAATAAATTACAAAGCTGAAGGCAAACGTATTTGTTTAGCCCGGGATGATGATTACTGAGTTAACAGAAAGTATCCTTAAAGTACTGTACTAAATTTTCAATTAAACATTCACTTTTTGAATGAAAATGCAATGAAAGGGACTTGGGGAGCTGTCAAACTACTAAAAAGTTAAAAAATGATTTTTTTTTAAGGCCCAGTTTTATGTATATTTTTCCGTATATCCAAGTTGTATGCCGAAGATGCCGATGTGAGTACACAAATTGGTGATCACAATTCAAGATCATGCAGTGGAATTGTAATAAAAGCAGAGCACTGCATATTCATAGCAGAGTTGTCGAGTGGTATTTAAATGGTAGGTATCCTAGCAATCTGATTCATAATGGTTGCTAGCTATTCAAAATATATTCACCTACTTGAGTGGCTGGAATATTTTTATAATTACTAAGCAAATCAAATGCCCACATAGTGCAAGGGATTGTATAAATGAGAGAGAAACTGTGCATTTATGAATTAGTAGCTGTAAGAGCCTCACACACTGGCTGAGCATATTAATATTCAGTATAATGGTTTATAAAGTGCTTTGAGGTCTTTAGATGAAAGCCACTATTGAAGTGTAGTGTAGTAATAAAGGGCTTATGTCTATGCCTCAACAAACCTAAAGGAAAGATGGATATACCAGAACTTTAACGCTTCACCTAGGTATAAAAGGTAGTGGAATTCTTTGTTACATCTGTGATTCTTAAGTCGATTTAAATCTCCTTACATAGTTTTGTTCTTCTTGCATTTCATATCATGAAGAAGAAACCTGGCCTCATGGTATTTCTGACTAATTTGCCTTCCACTAACAGTTGGCATGGTGATATGCCACAAAATACCTCAAAACTCAGTGTTGAGGCATCTGAAGTAAATCTTTGAAAAGATCTTTTGAATTGCTGACAAATAGGTTTACTAAAAGTTCAGTTTGATTTACCTGCACATTTGTGTCTTGTCTGTATGTTTAATTGTTTAAGGGCTCACAACTAGGTTTCTGAAGCTAACTTAGCATTTAAAAAATGGGTAAGAAGGTGCTATTGCAGACACTGCACTGTATTATATTGATTTTTTTAAAATAATGAACTATGATCACAAAAAAAGTTTGGGTTTTTTGGCCTCATTTATAAAATAGGAGTTAAATCAAGCTATTTCTAAAAGCATCATTTTACTTAAAGAGAAGAAGTTGCTCGTCATGGATACAGACATTTACATATATAAGGAAAATATCAAAAATTAAATAATCCTTTTTGTTTAATTGTAGGAGTTCCATCTGGAATATGACAAATTAGAAGAAAGGCCTCATCTGCCATCAACCTTCAACTACAACCCTGCTCAGCAAGCCTTCTAAAGACTTCCCTTTTCTTGGGGTATGGCTGTCTCAGCACAATACTCAACATAACTGCAGAACTGATGTGGCTCAGGCATCCTGGTTTTAATTCCTTGAGGATCTGGCAATTGGCTCACGCAAAGGGTCACCATTTGAGGTCCTGCCTTACTAATTATGTGCTGCCCAACAACTAAATTTGTAATTTGTTTTTCTTTAGTTTGAGCAGGGTCTGAATTTGTTTTTGTTTGTTTTATTTTATTTTTTGCCAGCAGACAAGCTTGAGTCTAAAGACAAGCGAATACACTGTCAAAAGTTTACCACTTAGTTTCCAAAATGTAAAAAAAAAAAAAGCAAAAAGACAAAATTAGACAATTTGCATTGTTCATTGTAGCACTATTGGTAATAAAAAAATGTTTGTGCATTTTTATGTGAAGATCCTTCTCGTATTTCATTTGGAAAGATGAGCAAGGTCTGCTTCCTTCATTTTACTTCCCCGTATGTTTTTGAAAGGCAGTTTTCGCCAAGCTTAATGCAAGAATATCTGACTGTTTAGAAGAAAGATATTGCCACAACCTCTGGTTAGTTTCCAGGGTTGTGTATTACTGAGCTTCATCTTTCCAGAATGAGCAAAACACTGTCCAGTCTTTGTTACAATTTTGTAATAAATGTGTACATTTTTTTTAAATTTTTGGACATCACATGAATAAAGGTATGTATGTACGAATGTGTATATATTATATATATGACATCTATTTTGGAAAATGTTTGCCCTGCTGTACCTCATTTTTAGGAGGTGTGCATGGATGCAATATATGAAAACGGGACATTCTGGAACTGCTGGTCAGGGGACTGCTTTGTCGCCCTGTGCACTAAAGGGCCAGATTTTCAGCAGCCAAGGACATCCATACCCAAGTGAATGTGATGGGACTTAAAGAAGTGAACTGAGACAATTCACTCTGGCTGTTTGAACAGCAGCGTTTCATAGGAAGAGAAAAAAAAAAATCAATCTTGTATTTTCTGACCACATAAAGGCTTCTTCTCTTTGTAATAAAGTAGAAAAGCTCTCCTCACTGCAGTGTTGACTTTGATTTGAAATTGTGAAATCATTTCTTCAACAATGAAAAATGAAAATAACTGTTGAAGTATTAAAAATATCAAGCTGTACAGTGGTTAAGACACTTACATTGAAGAGTCTTTTAGCTGCTGACAAATAATTTAAGAGATTATATACCTTTCCTCAGTAGGCCAAAAATTATGGTCAATCTTTTTTTTCACATTAAACAAACTAATACAAAATAGAAAATTATTTTTTACAAATGGGGTTGGGTAACATTTGAAATGATAGAAAGGTTCATATTAAAATACTTTTCTTTTTGTGATGGGTTTGTTGGTTTAGAATTAAAATATCCTAACTCGTCACAGCTTTACTTCCAAGCTGATATTTTACCACTTCAAACAGAGAGGTATGTTTCATTTGATGCATATGACTTCCTGAGGCTCAGACCTCAATAAACAAAACCTGAATACACCATTTCTGGAAAGTACTGTAACTGTTCTCTAGACTAAAGGAAAAAAACAACAACCTGGGTAGTGTGTGTCCCTTATTTTAATGTGACAGCTATTTTACATTCAACGACTTGTGAACTATGTTACATCTGATGATGCAAACTATGTTTTTTTAAAAAAAAAAACAAAAACAAAACCTGCGGTTACCAAAGCAAGAAAAGACAGCAAAACAATGTCAGTGAATCTTGATTTTTTTTTTATTTTAGTTTTTAACCTATTTTTCTATGTAGTACAAAACAGTTTGTTGGCATTTATCATATAATGTTTGGAAATTGACCAATAATGACATTGCTGTGTTTCTGTATCAGGTGTATAGCAACTTTAAATTCTACATTTTTATATGTATTTTGGGATAAGAGAGACATAAAAATATAAAACTACTTATATATCATCTTTTTATTATTTAAAGCAAACAACTTTCTCAATCTGAAAGGAAAGTGTTGGTCATAATTTAAATGGTTATAAACACTGATGAAAAAAGTTGCCTATGATTTTTCCCTAGCTCCGAAAAGAATCAAACATTTAACTATTAAGAAACAAAAACTATAAACGGAGGGATGATGTATTGAAAAAAATCACAACAGATTATTAACAGTATTAACTCCTGGTAAATATTTCTAATTTTAAAAGGCCTGCTTGGACTTCAAGATTTAGGTTTTAAAAAGTACCTTAAGAATACATTAACTTTAATTTGGATGTGATTTTTTGTGGGTCTAATGTATTTTTCCTGCACAATATCAGTCTTGGTGAAATGAACAAAGGTAGAGTAAGGAGCAAGACAGTTAGTGAAATTAACAAAACAAAACAAAATCTTACGTGCTGCAAAGTATGTGATGACCTTTTAAAATCAATCATTAATCTGGAATTGGGAATGTAACCGCATCTTCCAAACGGTGACTTTTGTAAAGACTTTGCATTCAGTTACTAATTCAGAAGCTTGATGTACTTAAAATTAATATAAAATACAATGCACAAGTGTCAGTGCAGGAGCTGATTACTTACCCTTTCCAAGGGAATAAATGATGTGGCTCATTTATCCTGCTTCTTGGTGATTAAATAAGGGGGTACAAAGACTTGTAACTCCTGGGTTATTTTAGTTTTGTATCATGTTGTGCCAAAGCAGGAGAAGAAGCTTTGAATACAAAACAAAAGATATAAAACTTGAAGTACTCCATGAACAATTACAGGTCTCCTTAATAAAAAGCAGAACTCTTTTTAAAACACACACAAACACACACACACACACACATACACTCTCTTTAAAACACACACACACGCTACCCTTACTGAAAACATTTTAAATCAGCATATTTTGGTGACTGAATTGAGTTAGGATACCATGGTTATATCTGTATTTCAATAAAAGACCCATGGCACAGCCATGGCTGGCCTGGGTCCGCTGACTCGGGCTCATGGGATTCAGGCTACAGGGCTATAAAATTACAGTGTAGATGTTTGTGCTTGGGCTGGAGCCCATGCTCTGAGACCCTGCGAGAGGGATGGGTCTCCAAGCCCAGGCTCCAGCCTGAGTCTGAACATTTTTAGCCCCGCAGCCTGAGTCAGCTGCCCTAAGCTCTGAGACTCAGTGCTGAGGATTTTTGTAGTACACTGTAGACCTATCCTGTGGGTATATCTACGCTCCGGTGTAAGCCCAGGGTTCGAACTCTGGCTCAAGCCTAACCCCTCCTCTGTCAACACACACATCCCACTAACCCAGGCTCCCAGGACCCTAATGGAGGGGTGGAGGATCCAAGCCTGAGTCAAGCCAGGACCCAGAATTCAAGCCACAATAGCTTTGCAGTATGGATGCAGCCCCACTGGACTCATGCTCTGGGAGTCCGTCTAAAGTATCCCAATGGCCAACTTTCTTTGTTCTCTGGCAGTCAAATTTTGGTGGACAGTCAACTTTTTCCACACTGCACCATGAACAAAGGTTAGAGCAGCCACATCTTGGGAGGGGCCAGCATAGTGCGGTGTAGATGCTGAAGCCGCGGGTTGGGACCAGTGGTTTACGAATGCCAAACCTGAGGTTACAGATGATGCTCAAACCCTAGGTTAACAACCCAGGGTCTGCTAACTTGAGTTATAACCCAGGGCTGATGTTCAGTGTAAACATACCCTATGCTATAACACACTGGTTTGTGTATATCCTGTGGCAGCTAATGTACAAACAACTTTGGAGGTGATTTTATATTCACTATAACATTATTCTGGAGTAAAAAGATTACTATTCTTCAACTGTTTTCATTTAAGTCTTTTTCTGTAATTACATGTAGTCAGTCCTCTGTGGACCGTACACAAGGTAAGTTATGAGTAGCAATATGAACCTGGTATCAGTTGGAAATATTTAGATCTTTGAAGTGTTTCAAAAACATTTCTAGAGTTGTGGTTTTGTTAAGGCTTGTTATAAAGCTCTCTTCACTGATGCATTGAAACAGAAGAAGAATTATTCCAGTTTATTTGGATAATCACTTATCTGTTGGGGAAAAAAAATGAAATGGACATTACGCACGTGTCTAGAAATAGCAGTGAAGGGAATATTCAGTTAGACAACTATTCCAGCCTTGTCTCAAACCACTGGGCTTTTTCCAAAACTGAGTTAAAAACAAGCAATCTTAGCATTCAATTTCCTATCTGAGTTTTATTACAGCGATGGGTCCTGATGCTGCAAATATTTACAAATATGAGTAACTTCATGCACTTGAGTCTCACTGAACACACATGTAGTCCCACTGAACCGTATGTACGGTTATTCATGTACAATATTTTGGCCTTGGATGCCAAAGCTGTCTGCCCTATGTATTTTAGTATTGTGTGACTGACAGATTGCTGACTGACACAGTAGGTGTATTATCATAGAATCATAGATTTTAAGGTCAGAAGGGACCATTATGGGTCATCTAGTCTGACCTCCTGCACAACGCAGGCCACAGAATCTCGCCCACCAACTGCTGTAACAAACCCCTAACCTATGTCTGAGCTATTGAAGTCCTCAACTCATGGTTTAAAGACTTCAAGATGCACAGAATCCATCAGCAAGTGACCCGTGCCCCACACTGCAGAGGAAGGCGAAAAAACCCTATGGCCCCTGACAATCTGCCCTGGAGGAAGATTCCTTCCCGACCCCAAATATAGCGATCAGCTAAATCCTGAGCATGTGGGCAAGACTCACCAGCCAGACACCCAGGAAAGAATTCTCTGTGTGTGAAAATGGTGTTAAAAGTTATGGTAGAGTTAAAGAGCAGGCTCAGGATCTCTCATCAATGGGCTTGTCTATGTTAGGATTTAAAGGTGTGCTAACATTTGATAGCAAACATGTTCTAATAGTCTTGCAGACAAGGTATTTAACATTTGCAAAATTGGTTAAATTAAAGCCTCAGTTTAGCATATTATAGCACATAATACTTTCAGGTTTTGAATATTGCAGGAAAAAGTTTAAACACATTGTAATTTTAAAAAGTTGTGAAAGCATTTCCACTGGTGTTGTATTTTATAAACACTTACTTTTAAAGATTTAAATACTGGACAAATCTTAGGTCCTGAACCGTCAACATTTGTATATGTGGTTAACTTTACAAAGCAAGTATCCAGCACAGGAACTTGTAGTCCTGCTGCTATTTTGCCGTACATTATATTCAATGTTGTATCTTTAGATCAGTGCAATTGATTTGAATTTTTATAGTTTATTATAGTAGATAATCTTGTTTCAAAAAAGCTATTGACTCTCAATTTTCAGAAGATTGTGCTTTGAATAAGCTGAGTCATATGCTTTAGTTAGTATTCAACTGAAGTTCTAAAATGTGCTGCATTTCAGTAACTGGAGCCACTAACTTTGAATTACAATTTTTTTGTAATGATCCAGAGGCAATGCTGAAAATAACTCTGGAAATCATCAATTCTTTCATTTCTGTGAGTCCGTTTAACAGACAACTAGATCCTGTCATTGATATCGAGTTGGTAGTGACTCAATTCAAACAGGTTAGTCAATTTCTAAATAAAATTGTTTTAAATATAATATTAAACTACATTGGACGCATTTAAAATTTACTTTTGAGTAATCTCCCAATAATTTTCATTAAAACTATTTCCACAGGAATTATGTATTTACACTGACTGAAATTGAATGTAAATGTCATTGGCAGCCTACCTTAATCAAGAAGGGATTTAAAATGAACAATTGTGATGCTAATGAATGAGCTGCATAGTTTTGTATTCCAAATAACTAAATATATTAAAATTGCATAGGTTAAGATAGTTAAGCATTTCAGAATAAGCTTATTCTTTGGATACCATGCTTCCCCCCACATTTTTCTTAAAAAGGATAATCTCAAAATTATGGTAATGATGGGAATTTGGGTTGGGTACAGGCTACTGTACTGTAACCTTTTTCTCCTGGATTCTCGCTTGAGACTCTTCACATAGGGTGAGAATTTTGGGGATTTGGCTATTTGTTTCCCTCCCTCTAACAAATAATTTTGCCCTCAGCATTTTGGGGGCATCAAAAGAGTTTACATCTAGTCATTTGAATAATAATGAAGTTGAATTTTACAGATTAATTTTTAAATTGTGGTTTGAATAACCTCAGATTTAATTTGCCCTTTAAAAACAGTCTACTATTGGAGTTCCTTTTCAGCTATTTTTAAAGTAAAGTTAGATTTAGCTAAAAAAAAATTCTTGAATGTTATGAAGTCAACTGACTTTCAAATTTAGTACTACAAGTTGGATAAATAAAACATTTCAATTTGAACTTTTTAGATTTTTATATGCCCAAGTTTCCTATTTCATTTCACATAAACATACAATATTTTATCTGTGAAGATGTCAAAGTGCATTTCAACAGTTTTTATTGTATACAGCTGTTAAAAAGTCTGTACTGTCCACTGTACAAGCAAACTAGCAACTGTCATATTATATGCTTCATCTTTCATATGCCTGTGCATTGTTGCTGACCAAAAGCTAATGCAAAGCTGGGCACTTGTGCTGACGTGTTTTGTGAGAAGAATGGAAAAGGGATGCCTCCTCTTGTTCCTGAGTCCTGATGGTCACTTTTTTCTTTGAAGGTATGGGATGAAATCTATACATCTCATGTTTACAAATAAACTGTGTGTGGTATCATAAGCATTGCATTCTCAATAACCTTGCTTTACTAAGCTTATCTACATGCTCCTAAAAATTGTATTTAAAGATGCCAAGAAATATGGCAAGAGTTCAGTCAATCTAGTCTTGCAGAAACACTTTTATAAATTACTAGTCCAGGTACTGTCTATAAAAGATTAAACAATATTTACTATTTTCATATTCAAGCTTTGACTTAAACACCAGGACACTTTTTAATGAAATTGTCCTCTCTCACGCTTTTGGATATAGGGTAAAAAAGAGTATACGTAGAGGATCAGTTTTTTTCTGTGGCACTGCTTTGGATGAAAAGCAAGACCTTTTCTTTGCCGTTTACCTTCATACCCATCTATGTGTGATTTGCCTCCGCTGTAGTCGAAATTCAGTTTCTCAGATGAACCAATCAATAACTGTCTGCATAAGTAAGATGCCCGTTATACAAAAGATTGTATTGGCCATTGTATAGAAATACGACAGAAGTAAGACAGCTACACTAAACTCACACACTTTGACAAATATTACAGGAACCGTTGCTGCTGCTACTATAGAGAATTACAGGAAACCACACAAATAAATACAGGTTGCTTAACAGAGCTCATTCTAGCCAGTTGCCCATAGTTGTAGATTGTCTCAAACAGCCTTCAGATGCCAGAAAAGTGCACTCTACTTTTCATATGAAGATTTGTCTGTAGTATGCAGTCTATCCATAAATTAACAAGACAAAATGTATCCAAAACCGGTGAGTAGTTAATGCTATGTGAGATTTTCCAGTTGTCAGCATACATGGCCATTTCAGTAGATTATCAATTGGAAATATTCAGTTCCTCTAATTTTTGCAGACATGTCTATTGGCTTCTCCTTAATATTCTTAATAAACGCAAACATCTTGAGGCATATTTGAATTAACACATTTACTGGGCATTTCTAGCTGTCTTTCCAGTACCAAAAATAAAGAATTATTATGTAGTTAGGATCTGAAAGGATTAAAAACCTGCACAAATTAGATATATATTTCATAGTTAATGTTTACCTTTGTTGAACATGTTAAACTACTTATGACTAGTGAAACATTATTAATAATTACTCATCTATTTTCAAAGTGCTATATAAATGTTAACCTTCAACACTGATTTGATTTGGACCAGTTGGACAAGATTACTTGTGCTACCACTTAGGCAATTGTCCTGCAATCACAATCTGTGCAGGCCCTTCAGAGGGACTGCAGAGGTGCTGGGGCCTGCCCACGCAGAGCCCCATTGAAGGTGCAGAACTCTAGCCAATCACAAATCCTATGATCAGGGCATTAATGATTGCATATGTAACTTTTTCTGACCCAAATAAAATGTATGGAATGTAAATATTTGTAGAGCCCTTTGTAAAGGTAAAGGGCCTGGTAAGTGTTCAGCATTATACTCCATCCTCATTTCACCACTTTCTGACGGCACATTTGTTCAGTGAGCTAAAGTTATCTATACGTGGTTTTGTAGTACTTACAGACAAGAAATAGTGTTCCTTCACCAGCACCACCAATGTAATAGTGACGTGTGTAAGAAAAAAGGCTTCAAGATGAAGACTTGATTAAATGTCCATAAGTTAGTTTTGTTTTGTTTAGCAAGTGGATGAACCGAGGAATGTATGCAGTTTTGGTACAATGGAAAGGATGGTGAATCTCAGAAAGTTAATGTCCCATTTACATGCAAAGACCCCTTGCCTTAAAACAACTGAGTACAGAACACATGGATGGGTATTGATACTGGAAGGGAGTAGGGGAGGGTACAAAACTGTATACCAAATATGAGAAAACTCCTATTGCTAATTGTTTGAAAGGGGAAAACTAATAGGGGGAGGGTTAGTCATGCTTTCATATAAGAATAACACGATGTAATGAGTTAATCAGGAGGCTGAGGAACAAAGAATTTGTCAGCATGGGAGCTGTCCTTTTGGAAGGTAGACATGACAGGTAATAAACTTGTGAGGTAAAAAATGAGTTGTTAGGGACCAGAGGGCTGGATGTAGATCACATAGGTTTAGAATCGTAAGAAGTATTTTACTTATACATGGTTTGCGCGCAAAGAGCAGCAATGTGGTTCACAAGAGAGCACCATCCCCCAAAACACTAACAGTGCAGAATGATTGCAGGGGACGGATGATGATAAACTGGCCAAAATGAGGAGCATGTTAGAAATATAAAATTAGATGGCAGCAGATAGTATGAAGAACTAAAGACAGCAAGCCACACACCTAAGATTGGAGTGATTTTCCTGAAAAATATTGGATTATAAACATGTATTTGATATACAGGAGCTAACCTCCAGATAAAAAAGAAAAGGAGTACTTGTGGCATCTTAGAGACTAACAAATGTATTTGAGCATAAGCTGTAGCTCAAGAAAGCTTATGCTCAAATAAATTTGTTAGTCTCTAAAGGTGCCATAAGTACTCCTTTTCTTTTTTGCGAATACAGACTAACACGGCGGCTACTCTGAAACCTCCAGATAAAGAGTGCAGTGGTGCAACTGCGGATAATATTCAATAGCATTTATTTTCATATCGCAAAAGTAGATTCTTGATAGCCTTTGTGCCAAAAATTGCTGAATATAACATTTTAAGAACTTACGGATCAACTTATTTGTAAAGGTTTTAGTTAGTTGTAAAGGTTTGAGCATCGCCCCATGAGAGAAGTGACAGTGAACAGCGACACTGCTGTTCCATATTTATTCTCATTACTTCTGTATTTTGTCCAATGTACATGTCACCTGAAGAACTGCAAGCGCCGCTTCTGCTCTGGAATTACTACTGCTCTGTTTGTGTATATAACTGCCTACGCTGAAGGCTATAGAATCAGAACAGGGTGAGGTAGGAGACAATTGAGCATGCTCTTTCACAGCTGTATCTTTAGGCAATGTTTGGTATCTGTAAATTGGTGAGCTATTCAATAGGTCTCTGAAAACACCCAATACCCTTTGCAAAGAGATCAATACTTATGTTGGGGTGGGCAGTCTATGGATCCAACTTTAAATGTGCAGTTCCTCCCCCCTCAAAAAAATCTGGTGTTTGCATGCGAATAATTGTCATTTATCACCCTGTCTACTCTTCCATATTCTGCATAAGTGACTAAATGCTCCTGAAGCACATTTCAAACAGGTGATCTGTCAACAGCATAGACCCTTGAATTGGATTTCAGACCAGATACAGCACTGAGATGGTGCTGATCATGACCATAAACCGCATGGTTGACTAGATGACTTGGTAGGGTAGAAAGAATCACATTGTGCTGGCCCTGATTGTTGGTCTCATGTTGTAACCTGCTCAAGAAGATACCAAGAGCTGTGAACCACCGCATTGCTGCTGTGCCTCAGAAAGTGTGAGATCTGTTGAAGACTAGTGTGTCAGCTCCTTGCAACCCAGTCTGTTCACCTCCTCTGCAAACTCCTCAAGGCTCTCTCAGCCCAAACCTTGCCTAGCAAGTAACAATCAGTGAACTCCAGCCCGACGCTCAGATGTTTCTCAGCAATACAGACTACCACGGTGCATTCACAGAAGATATTAAGTTTGCTGCTCTGATGAAGTCAGTAAATCAGGTTATTAATTTAACTGAGGTAAATACACGTGACCCTTTAAACACAATACTGAGCAAAAGTAAAAGTTTATTAATTAAAAAAATATGGATTAAGAGATACCATGCAAAAGCAATAAAGGAAGAGATGGTTACAACCAAATAAAAGTGAAAACATACATCTAAAAGACTACAACTTAACCTAGCAAGATGCAGTCTTTAGTCAAGGAGGTTTTTCTCACCCACTTTCCTTCCCTGCTTTTCACTGGCCAGGATGCATCACAGAGATCAAATTGCTTGGTTTCTTTGTCTCCTGAGGTCAAAGATAAAGATGGAGTCTCTCTCAGTTCCTTATATCCCCAAAGGAATGTCTTTGTTTTACCAGTAGGAAGGCCTTCTGGGGATTCAGTCTCATGTGTCTCTTTGGGGTACAGAAGCCATGTTAATTCTGTGTCTCAAGTTCAGGATCATGAGAGCCCCTGCCAGTTCAGCTCAATGGCTTTGTTTACTGCTAATATGTAAGTTGAGGTAAAGCCACATTCCTTTGTCTAGGATAGACCTGTTTATCACCTTTACCTAGGCTAGGCTGTCTTGTCTTAGCCATGTTTTAGTAATATAAGAATGGCTATATTGGATCAGACCAATAGTCCATCTCGCCCAGTATCCTGTCTTCAGATACTGCGTGGTGCCAGATGCTTCAGAGGAAATGAACAAAACAGGGCAATTATACAGTAATCCTCCCCTGGCATCAAGTTCCAGCTTCTGGCAGTCAGAAGTTTAAGAACACCCAGATCTTGGGGTTGCTAGTAGATGGACCTATCCTCCATGAGCGTATCTAATTCTTTGTTAAACCCAGTTCTACTTTTGGCCATTATATCTGGTAACAAAGTCCACAGGTAGACCGTGTTGTGTGAAAAAGTGCTTCCTGTGGTTAGTTTTAAACCTGCTACCTATTTAATTTCATCAGGTGAGCCCTAGTTCTTGGATTAAATGAAGGGGTAAATAACACTTCCCTATTCCCTTTCTCTACACCATTCATGATTTTATAGACTTTTATCGTATCCCCCCTTAATTGTCTCTTTTCTAAGATGAACAATCCCAGTCTTTTTAATTTCTCCTCATATGGCATTTGTTCTGCAACCCTAATTATTTTTCTTTTCCTTCTCTGTATCTTTTCCAATTCTAATATCTTTTCAGATGGGGCAAGAACTGCATGTAGTATTCTGGGTGTGGGTGTACCGTGGATTCATACAGTGGCATTATGATGTTTTCTATCTTATCTATCCCTTTCCTAATGGTTCCTAACATTGTTAGCTTTTTTCATCTGCTGCTTCACATTGCGCAGCTATTTTCCGGGACCTATCCACGACTCCAAGATCTCTTTCTTGAGTGGTAACAGCTAAATTAGAACCCATTATTTTGTATGCATAGTTGGGAATATTTTTTCCAACCTCCATTACTTTGCATTTATCAACCTGGATTTTCATCTGCTGTTTTGTTGCCCAGTCATTCAGTTTTCTGAGAACCCTTTGTAACTCTTTGCAATCAGCTTTGAACTTAACTGTATTGAATAATTTAGTATCATCTTCCAACGTTCCCACCTCACTGTTAACTCCCCTTTCCAGATCATTTATGACTATGTTGAACAGCACTCCGTGAAAACTGACGATTTATTCATACCATTATAAACTGACCATTTATTCATATTCCGTGACTGCTTACTTTACTTAAGAGCCGTTGGCGTGGGACTTGTTAAAGGCTTTCTGAAAGTTCAAGTACACTGTATCCATTGGATCACCCTTGTCCACGTGCTTGTTGACGCCCTCAAAGAATTCTACTAGACTGGTGAGGCATGGTTTTCCTTTACAAAAGCCATGTTGACTCTTCCTAAACATGCCATGTTCATCTATGAGTCTGATCTATTTTTACTATAGTTTCAACCAATTTACCTGGTATTGAAGTTAGACTTACTGACTTGTAATTGCCAGTATTGCCTCTGGAGCCTTTTTAAAAAATTGACACTAATTTAGCTACCCTCTAGTCATCTGCTACAGAGGCTGATTTAAGCAATAGGTTACATGCCACAGTTAGTAGTTCTAGCAATTTCATATTTGAGTTCTTTCAGAACTCTCAATGGTGAATACTATCTGGTGCTGGGGACTTATTACTGTTTAATTTATCAGTTTGTTCCAAAACCACCTCTACTGACATCTCAATCTGGGACATTTCTTCAGATTTGTCACCTAAAAAGAATGGCTAAGGTGTGGGAATCTCCCTCACATTCTCTGCAGTGAAGACCAATGCAAAGAATTCATTTAGCTTCTTTACAATGGGTTTGTCTTCCTTGTGTTCTCCTTTAGCACCTTGATCCTCTTGTGGCTCCACTGATCATGCCAAGGGAATTCATAACCTTCACATATTATGTTATGTGACAGGGTCAGGCCAGATGGCTATAGGAGAGTAATAGAAGGCAGATATATTAGCCCCAGGTTAAGTAGATCCCTTTTCCCTGGGTAAGGTAACAGGGAAGGTTCCAGAACAATCAGGAACCTTCTGGAGACTATTAAGACAGGCTGATTAGAACACCTGCAGCCAATCAAGAAGCTGTTAGAATCAATTAAGGAAGGCTAATCAGGGCACCTGGGTTTTAAAAAGGAGCTCCCTTCAGTTTGTGGTGTGCATGTGAGGAACTGGGAGCGTGAGGAGGTGGGAGCAAGAGGAGCTGAGAGTAAGAACGTGGACTGTTGGAGGACTGAAGTGTACGAGTATTATCAGACACCAGGAGGAAGGTCCTGTGGTGAGGATAAAGAAGGTGTTGGGAGGAGGCCATGGGGAAGTAGCTCAGGGAGTTGTAGCTGTTGCACAGCTGTTCCAGGAGGCACTCTAGACAGCTGCATTCCACTCCCATTCCAGCCCTGGGCTGGAACCTGGAGTAGAGTCCCCCCCAAATCCTCCCAACTCCTGGTCAGACACAGGAGGAGTTGACCTGGACTGTGGGTTCAGAAAAACAGCCAAGCTGAGGGCTGCCGTGAAGCTCCAAGGTAAGCAAATCCGCCAATAAGCGCAAGACCCACCAAGGTAGAGCAGGAACTTTGTCATAGTTAACACATGCATTTTACAATTATATTAATAACCAGCATGGTGTTAACTTTCATATGTCACCTCACAAGGCATATTTTGTACAGATACTATTGTAGTAGTGTATAAATACAGATGTGCCTAGGGGGAGACATACCATAGATGTTTGTGAGGACTGCTACTTCCTCCCCTCCAGAGCATCCACTCCTAGGGTCCTGCAGTAATCACCCCTATTCAACATCCATTTTTAATCCCCTAGAAGAAGCTTGTATGTACTTCTACACATTGCTGGTACTGATGATGTAACTTCACATCAGGGACGGCCCCGTTACTCAACACTGCCAGTGCCTGAGTAACAGTAAAACCCATATTAGTTAAATCCAGGGAACACATAGGAGGTGATAGTGGAAAGAGAAAAGTGTTTTCAAGCACTGGCCCTAATCATAACATTCCCCTTCTTCAAAGGTGTCCGTCCTCTGAGCGCCAGTGTGGATGGAGTCTTGGGAGGTCCCGAAGGACTCCTTACTGACACCAGTAATTAGAAGCGCCTTTCAATATCTGCAGCCAGGCATGAGCCTACTCTTTTTCTGCTATGGACCTGGCCATAGTAGTCCACATACTTGTCACTTCTGGGATCAACTACAGCAATAAACTGCGTGAGGTTGAAAGCGAATGCCATGAACAAGCAGCGGCCAGTGAGACAGGGTAATGAACTTGCTACCCTGGATACCTCACTGACTCTATTAGCAGGCTGTATTTAACAGCTGGATCTTCAGTGGGGTTGGACCTATCTAAGGCAGGCTACTTTTCTCTGTTACCATAAAGCTATGTTAATCGGAAACACTAGATCTGATTGCACTTAGAATGAAATCGGCATATGTACCCAATAACAACTCTTTTTGCTAGTCTGCATGCACCCATAACCACCCAGAAAACTTTTTACCAAGCAGTCACTGAAGATACTGCACAAGGAAGGAGCAGAGTTTGACACTGGCAGACCACGGGCCAGCTCATGCCAAGATCTGTAGGCCTCACGTAACGCTGATTAAGGCATATTTGGAAACCATCTGGCTCAACTGTGTGTTAGCATTGATAAAACAGGTATTAAATTTATAGACGTGTTTGGACTTCATGAAATGTTTGATGAGTTGCTGCATGCATTAATCTCACTTATATCTGTATACCATGTTATAAGGTAATATTTAAATGTTTTACTCTTTAACTATAAAAGTGTTTGCTATGAAAATGGAAACTCCCACAGTCAGGAGAGATGTACCACCAAGTGTGAAATACTAGTTTATCACAAGAGGGGTCATTTCCTGCTCAACAAAGGAACTCCTATAGACACTAAATGAACCAGTGTAGAAAATCAGTGGCCAAAGGACTTTGTTTATTGCTCCCCACGCACCCATGAAGAGGGGATCTGCACAAACCATCCTATCAGTTTGATCTAGGGAAAAGGAATAAAAATCCCTGTCAAGAAGAAATTATCCCTGTGCTGCTTGGATTTCAGGGGGAGGGCAAGACTTCTAAGTATAAGCAAGGGATCCCCAGCTCTTTAGCATGGGTTAGCCCTAAAGGTCATATAGAGCTTGCACATTACAGCTGCTTCTATTACATTTTGAAACCTAAGACTGTAACTCATTTATGTGTATGGTTATCTGCTTTAATCTTGTAAATAACTCCCATTTTTTCCTAGTTAATAAACCTTTAGTTAATTATAGGATTGACTACTGTTACGAATTATTCCAGTTAGGACACGTACAGTTCGTTTCTAGGCTGAGGCAACCAAATAAAGACAGACTGCAGAGTGTCTCAAAGTTTGCAGGTTTATTACGCTCGAGCGTGGTACTGCTCTGTTAAGCAGAACGGGACCCCAATTACAGGTTACACAAAGATTATATACTGTTGGCAAAACATCCTGCCTGTGTGCCTTGGGGGGCCTAAACCAATAAACTGGCCTTCTCCTTATCTATTACCAATCCTCTGCAGCCACCTTCCCCATGCAAAAAAGCTGAAGCGGCAACTATTTCAGGCATGTCGGTTGGTTCCTGTCTCCTTTGTTTCCCTTATCTTGAAACTGTCCAGCTGTCCACCTTGAAGGATCCTTTCTTCCTTGGTACGTGATGTGCTCGGTTCTAGTTAATGGCGAAAGGGAAACCCAAAATGGAGTCACATATGCTAACTCGGATCAGGGACTACTGGGTGAGGGGTTATAACATAACTATTTATCGCACGCAGATCTTGAACGAACCGATCAACTGGGCGCCCATCCGGGCCCGGTTTTGGCTTTTTCACAGGAAGGATAGGAGTATTACATGGAGAACTGCACGGAACCAAGACCTCCTGGGTTAAGTAACTAGAGATAAGAAGGGAAATACCTTTCTCCACCTCCTTCAGCAAGGGATATTGTTTTAAGGAGGGAGGTGGCCCATCCCTCACCTTCAGACTGACTGGAGTGGCTGACTTAAGGAGGCCCACGTTGGTGGAATTCACGCTCCACAAATTGGGTGGAATGCTGGACAATTCTGGGGGGAGATCAGGAATCAGGGTAACCGAGGCCATAAGAGAAGCAACCCCTGAATCTGGGATGGACATGCAAAGCCCCTCGGGGGCACAATATATGTGAGCTCCCCGCTTGCTAAGCACGTCCCGCCCAAGAAGGTTAGCAGGGCCTTCTGGCATGACAGCAAATCTATGTGACAACTTTAAAGAACCCAGCTCCACAGGAATGGGGCAGGATAGGGGAGCCGGGCATGGGTTGCCCTCAATACCCTGCACCCAGACCTTGGTATTAGAAAGAAAGCCCGGAACAAAAGTTAAAGTGGAAAGGGTGGCTCCAGTATCCACCAAAAAGGGCACAAACCGTTCTCCAATTTTCAAGTAAATTTGCGACTGCAATCCAAGATCCCATTCCAACTCTCCCACGGCTCCCAAAATCTCCGCCTCTAGTCACTGGGGCTGTGCGAAGTCCTGGGGAGCGTTAGGGGGAAAGGAAGAACCGGTCTCCGGCTGATCCTGCCAAGGAGCCCCTCGTGGAAGCAGGGGGCATTCCCTCTTCCAGTGCCCCGGTTGCTTACAATAATTACAGTTCCCGTTCCTTGTCCCACCCCAGCCTCCTCCCCATCCTGTCCCGCTTCTGCGTCCCCTCCCCCTTGTATTCCCATGTCCCTGCCAGTGCTGATTCCCCAAGGGAACCTGCAATGCGGCTGCCAACATACTTACTTCCTCGTTCTTTTGCTTACGTTTTTCCTTAGCTTTCTCCTCGTCCCTACCATTAAATACAAAAGTGGCCGGCAAACTACTTCATTTAGGGGTTTCCCTGGCCAATTGGGAACATGTTTAGTTAAATACTTCTTTATGTCCGGTGCTGCTTGATCGACAAAGTAAGAGACCATCATCGTATGGCTAACCTCGGCTTCTGGCTCCACCCCTCCCCCATACATTCTAACCTGCTTAAACAAGCGGGCCAAAAATGCAGACGGATGCTCGTTGAGGTCTTGCTGACACTCTCTAATTTTTGACCAATTTGCCGTCTTATTATCCGCTCTATGGATGCTCTCTAGGAGCCCTTCCCGGGCAGCTGAGAGGCGGGCCCAGCCATTGGGTCATTAGGATTCCAACCTGGATCAGCTTTGGACCAAGGGGTGCGATTCTCAGTGTTCTCTGCCCAATGCCGATTAGCATCTAGAATAGAATACCTCTCATCAGGGGTAAATAGGGTTTGCAAAATAGCCTGGACATCTGCTCAGTTAGGGTTAAATACCATAAAGACTGAACGGATAGTCTGTAGGACTCTTTCTGGATCATCGCGCAACCTCGGCATCTGTGACTGCCAGGTTACCAGGTCCCCAGGGCCAAAAATGCGGTGGACTGTGACCATAGTGACATGGTCAGTGCCCATCGCAATGGGCTGTTGTATCGGGGTGCTTGAAGCGCAACAGAGAGTAGGGTTAGAGACAGGTACAGAGGGGCAAGAGGAGGAGGAGTAGGGGGAAGAGATGGAGAAGGGAAAGCAGCATAAGGTGGAGCGGAAACCGCAAGCGGCATGCAAACCTTAGATCTGGTACCAGAGCTCATAGTCGAGGGGCGCCTCTTATCTGGGGCCTATGCCCAATTATCCCATACATACCAATAATCCATTTGAGCTGGATGCTTGTCCTCCAGCTGTTGTCTAAGGCAGGTTAATTCATCCTGTCCAAAAGTTCCGTCAGGTGGCCAACCAAAGGGTGTCTGAATAGTCAGTTGCTGGCCACTCGACTTTACACAAAATTACAGCTCTCCTTTTACCTAACCCATAGGTGCCAGAAATATTTTTCCAATTCTCGAGAATCTCAGCCAAAGGGGTTCCCCTGCTCACACTCTGCTCAGAGCCCATTCTAGGGCTACCACAAGAACACCTAATGTGCCACCTTATCGCCTAAGCAGCAGCCCACGCTCCCGTTCCTCGGAGTTCTCGAAGGTGAACTCATCCGGTGCCGGCTGGAGTTGTCTGAGAGAAGGAGTGCGGCTTCGCTTACAAGGGTGAGCCTAGAGTCCCATCTGGGGTGCCAAAACTGTTACAAATTATTCCAGTTAGGACACGTACAGTTCGTTTCTAGGCTAAGGCAACCAAATAAAGACAGACTGCAGAGTGTCTCAAAGTTTGCAGGTTTATTACGCTCGAGCGTGATACCGCTCTGTTAAGCAGAACGGGACCCCGATTACAGCTTACACAAAGATTATATACTGTTGGCAAAATATCCTGCCTGTGTGCCTCGGGGGGCCTAAACCAATAAACAGGCCTTCTCTTATCTATTACCAATCCTCTGCAGCCACCTTCCCCATGCAAAAAAGCTGAAGCGGCAACTATTTCAGGCATGTCGGTTGGTTCCTGCCTCCTTTGTTTCCCTTATCTTGAAACTGTCCAGCTGTCCACCTTGAAGGATCCTTCCTTCTTTGGTATAGATGTGCTCGCTTCTAGTTAATGGTGAACAGGAAACCCAAAATGGAGTCACATATGCTAACTAGGTTGAATTCCCCTAACACTACAAATATTGGCTGGTGAGATATAGGGTGCACTTGACCTGGGGTAAGTGACTGGTCCTTTGGGACTGTGAGTAAACTGAATATTGTTGTGCTATTTGGTATAAGAAGGGATCATCTATCACAAAGGCAGGCTTGCCTGGGCCTGTCTGGAACTCCAGGGTAAAGCTGTTGTAGTGCTTGAGTTCACATTTGATACTTGGTTAGGTTAGTGAAATCTAAATACAGAACACACCACCAGTTTGTGGTCTCTGCCCCGCTTCTTGACATTTTGCCCTGAGGTTATCACTCAAGGTTGTTTGCAACTCCAGACAACTTGACACAGAGAACGGTTTCAAGAAGATAAATGTTTGCTGTTTTGCTACAATATTATGCAAAAATAAATCACTTTTTTAATTCCACTTCTGTTCATAGCCACTCAAATGCCCGCGGTTGCTAAAATTTACTGTAGCAGTAATTTCTTTAGCAGGACTTGGGTTTCCCAGTCTTTGTGGGCCTTGCTGCCAATGAATTTATTTCATGGTTGTCCTTGACTTACCAGGTTTTTGGACTGCCACTTTTTTTTGGCAGGGTACAACCTATGTTTAACTCTGGTTGCTAGTGGCACCTTAGAGCCTAACAAATTTATTTGAGCATAAGCTTTCGTGAGCTACAGCTCACTTCAGCGGATGCATTTGGTGGAAAATACAGGGGGGAGATTTATATACACACACAGAAAACATGAAACAATGGGTTTTATCATACACACTGTAAGGAGAGTGATCACTTAAGATGAGCCATCACCAGCAGAAGGGGGGGGAGGAGGAAAACCTTTCATGGTGACAAGCAAGGTGGGCCATTTCCAGCAATTAACAAGAACATCTAGGAACAGTGGGGGGCGGGGTGGAGGGGGAGAAATAACATGGGGCAATAACAAATTTATTAGAGCATAAGCTTTCGTGACCTACAGCTCACTTCATCGGATGTAGCTCACGAAAGCTTATGCTCTAATAAATTTGTTAGTCTCTAAGGTGCCACAAGTACTGCTTTTCTTTTTGCGAATACAGACTAACACGGCTGCTACTCTGAAACCTGTCATTATGGGGAAATAGTTTTACTTTGTGAAATGACTCATCCACTCCCAGTCTCTATTCAAGCCTAAGTTAATTGTATCCAGTTTGCAAATTAAATTCCAATTCAGCAGTCTCTTGCTGGAGTTTGTTTTTGAAGTTTTTTTTGTTGAAGGATAGCCACCCTCAGGTCTGTAATCGAGTGACCGGAGAGACTGAAGTGTTCTCCGACTGGTTTTTGAATGTTATAATTCTTGATGTCTGATTTGTGTCCATTTATTCTTTTACGTAGAGATTGTCCAGTTTGCCCAATGTACATGGCAGAGGGGCATTGCTGGCACATGATGGCATATATCACATTGGTAGATGCGCAGTTGAATGAGCCTCTGATAGTGTGCCTGATGTGATTAGGCCCTATGATGGTATCCCCTGAATAGGGCCCAATCACATCAGCCACACTATCAGAGGTTTGTTAGTCTCTAAGGTGCCACAAGTCCTCCTTTTCTTTTTGCGAATACAGACTAACACGGCTGCTACTCTGAAATCTGGTTGCTAGGTTTTCCTGTAGAATACATGCTGGACTAGAACAGATTTGCAAATAGAAATGTTTCTCCTGCAGACTTTACGTTGACTCAGCAGGATCTTTTTTTTTTTTAACTTAATTGAATAAGACTTTGCTTTTACAACCTCCTTCTGATGCAAAGGACATAATTAATCTCACAAATTGGAGTAAAGCTGAAGCCTGGTTACTGGAAAATAGTAACTGCTACTTCTACCAGTTACACCAGGCAATCTGCTCTGCAGTGGAGTTGTTGTGGGTGACAGATGGTGGACGCAATGACATTAGACATTCAAAAATTGTCTAAATGGCCCTTCTATTATTCCTGCAGTTGTGTCCTGAGCACAGGCCTGTCAAAGATTTTATTTTTTGAAGCTGAGTTTGGGCTGCTAGAAAATCAAACCAATGCTCAGGTGGCTGTGAGAGGGAACCCCCCCCCGCCCCGTTTAGCAGCTCTGATCTCTCCCCATCTTCATGCTGAGTGTAGGTGAGGGGAAGGGCAGCGGGCACGTCCACAATTGCGTGTGCACTTCTCCCCCTACAGCCGGGAGGTCCTGCTCCTGCTCCTGCTCCCTCTGCCCAGCAAGGAGTGCCACCACTAGGGTTGCCACCCCATGCAGGATTGCCCTGGAGTCCCCAAGAATTAAAGATTATGTCAGGTGACGAAACCTCCAGGAACATGCCCAGGCAAAGTTGGCAACCCCCGCCACCAGCCAGAGGCCCTTCGGGCGCGGGGCGTTGTCCTGGACAGACGCTGGGCACCGAGCCCTCCCCCTGTGGGGCTGGCTGTGCGGCCAGGCCTCAGCCTCTCTCCAGAGCGCAGGGCGCCCAACGGGCTTCGCGCGACAGAGCTCGGCGCCCTCGGCCACCTCCGGGGGTCGCTTTAGGCAGCCGGCCGCTCTACCGCCTCGGCGCGCCCCTGAGATTAGGCGCCGGGCTCAGCGTCTTCCCGGCGCCCGGGGGGAGACATTCTCGTGCCCACGCGCAGTGCCTGGCCCAGCTCGGGTGCATGGAGGGCTCAGAACGCACGAGGTGGGGCCGCCCCGAGCTCGAGGGGGCTGGATTCTGGGCCCGAGCTCTGAGGAGCGGCGCAAGCCGGCGCCGCGGGCGGCTCGGTGGCCCTGGCCCAGGCCCCGCCGCGGCGAGCGCCGGGGCCCGCTCGGTCTCGGGGGCCGGCTCCAGCGGGAGCGCTCGGCACACGGGCGGCTGGGCGGGGCCGGGCTCGGAGCGGAGCAGAGCCCGGAATGAACCCTGGGGCTGGGCCGAGTCGGCTCCGCACCGGCCCCTCCTGGCGCAGGGCTGGATGCCAGCGAGCTCCCCACACCGGCGCGGCGTGGCGCGGCTCCCGCCGTCTCCGCGGCCCTCCCGCGGGTGGGGCTGGCGCTTCCCCCCGGCTCAGGAGCGCCTTTCGATGGCATTAATCCGGAGCCGTAATCAGGCGCTTCCTGGAACACGTCTCCGGGGGCAGATAATCCCGGGCCAAGCTGTCCCTAGAGGCGATTGCCTCGCCCGGGGGCGGGATCAACCGGCTGCCGCGGATCAGCGGGGTCACTTCTGAGCGGGCGAGTCTCCCAGCCATGAGGGGCTGCAGGGGGAGCAGCGAGCTCACTCCCGCTAAGCGGTTTATCTCCCGGCAGATGTTGTCAGGCTCCCAGCCAGCGCCGATCATTGGCGGAGGGAGAGGCCGAGAGGCCCGGGGAACGGGAAACACCTGTCGCCCGGGGGGACGGGAGGGGGGGGGGGCTTGCACTGGTGACTGGCACCCTCCGCCTTGCACCATGCGGCGGGAGTGAAGAGTTGCACGGCGGCGCCTCGCCTCAGCAGGGGAGTTCCGGACCCCAGCCGAGGGGAGCTTGGCAGCTGGAGTGGAGGGAGTTTGACTCCGATCGCCCCCTTCTCCTCTCACACCCGCTGCTGCTCTTGCTGCCAGGCTGGGGCAGCGCTTGCCGGTGGTCTAGGGGGAGATGGCGAAAATCAGGGTGTCTTACGAGTACACAGAAGCCGAAGACAAAAGCATCCGGCTCGGCTTGTTCCTGATCGTCTCCGGCATCGTGTCGCTCTTCATCCTGGGTTTCTGCTGGCTCAACCCCGCTTTGCAGGATTTGCAAGGCAAAGCTGCCAACTGCACGGTTCTCTCGGTGCAACAGATCGGGGAGATGTTTGAATGCACGTTCACGTGTGGCACGGATTGCAAAGGCACCTCGCTGTACCCCTGCCTCCAGATCTACGTCAACAACTCGGAGTCCAACTCCAGGGCGCTGCTGCACCAGGACGAGCACCAGCTCATCACCAACCCTAAGGTAAACTTGCGCCAGGGAGAGAAGGGCGGGGGGGGCGCCTGTAACGTCCCAGCTGCGGAGACGGAGAAGCCAGGCCGTGCTTTGGGGTTTGTCTCCGAATCCCGGGGATGCGGGGTGGGGAACTCACGGACACTGGATCAAATGGCCTGAATAGCAAAAGCAGATCAGCCACTCGCGTCCTATTGCCCCCTCTTTGCTCCGGCTGTGCCGCCGCCTGCTGCTAGAGCCCCGCGCTGTCAGTATCTAACTGAGGCGCTGCAGCCTTTGGAGCCCCTCCTCCCCGCCTCCCGTAGGACAGCAAAGTAACTTTATTTCCTGGATAAGCTCGTCGCCCGGTCTCTGGCCGCTCCTCTTCCCCGCCCCGGCATGCACAGACCTGCTCACAGTTCCTTGAAACGGATCACAGGTCTAGTGAGAAGAAGAGCCTGGAGTTTTCCCCCCCTTAATGTTAATCGTGTCCCGTAAAAGAGCCAATAATTGATGGGAGCTTGAAGCCGCGGAATCCATCAGGCTGCGGGGATAGCAACGCCAAGCTTGTGGTTGAGACCCGATCTACCAGGACCTCCACGCTCGGCCAGAGAGAAACACGATTGACAACGGATTGCGACCTTCCCTCGGTGCAATCTGCCCCCCCCCCCCCCGGCTGCTCGGAGAGGAGGGCAGGGGTCCTACGGGGAGGCGCGCTGGGGATGGCAAAGGAATCGCACGCAGTCAGCTGCGGTTGCGTTTCCTTCGCGGTTATTGCAGATTGATGCCGAGATCCGAGGTTCTTCCTTCCAACCCGGCTGCTCCGTATTGAGCCTCGCAAGCAAATACCCGTTCCCGGGAAACGATTGTAAAGTCACAAATCCAGCAATACGACTCCACTGAGGGAGAGCCAGTGGGAAAAGAAGCTAACCCGCGTTAAACGCACAACTTCAGCACCTAGCAATTGAACAAGAAAAATGATGTGGAAGGGAAGGCCAGTGTATTCTTTGCTTTGAGCACACGCCGGGAAGATTTCACCTTTGCAACCCCTTCTTTAAATCAACCAAACAAAAAAACTTTCTCCTGGGATAAGAGATGTGTTTGTGTTTGTAAAATATGATCCCTGTCCTTCCAGTTTACCCTAAGTGTCGTAGCTAGCAAAGGAGTTGAACACTTTTTTCTAAGTTGGCGTGCAGTTAATATAAGCAAGTGGAAGGAAGGGTAAAAAACCCACAGCTATTGCAGCGAGATAAGCATTGAGTATGTATTTATGCTATGAGAATTATTATCCCCTTTTTTATATTTCAAGTGCTACAAAAGCAAATGCTTATCTTCATGCTTTTGCTTTAAAGTTTTTGTCTCTTACATTTGGTTCCTGCTTGAAAGTTCCTGATTTAGATTAGCTGGCAGGGTATAGTGTGGTGTGATTCATAGCTGTGTCTCAATGCTGCAAGTCTCCAACGCATTGTTGTGCATAAGAATACCACTGTGGATTAACAAGGGAGTGCCAGATATTCAAGCGGGATATAGTTACAGGCATATGTGAATGGGTACACAACACCGAGCATGGAAGCCTGGAAGTTAAATTAAAAATGTAGAACACTTAGACAAGACAGGAAGTAGCAGCCGTGTTAGTCTGTATTCGCAAAAAGAAAAGGAGTACTTGTGGCACCTTAGAGACTAACAAATTTAAAAATTGCATTTGGAGAGGAAGATGATGTCTGTCTGTATCTGTACGAGTTTTTTCATGAAGTTGTTAAATTTTCATGAACTTTCATGAAGTTGTTAAATTTGTTAGTCTCTAAAGTGCCACAAGTACTCCTTTTCTTTTTGCGAAGACAGGAAGGTGGTGCATGAAGAGTTAAGTACATAGGGGAGAGAGTGAATGAAGTCTGCCTACTGAAAAATCTACACTGTGTCAGTTACAAAACAAAACAAAAGTTTTACCTCAGTGCTAACAAAAGCATTTAGGATACTGGATTCAGCTATGCATCAAGGGAAACGTAAGAAATCTTGAAGAAAATCTGGAAAATGTCACATCCATGAGCATGAAATTAGGGAACTCTGTGGATATTCTTTTAATGTTTCTCTTCATAATGTGGCTTAATCTAGATCAGTGGTTTCCAAACTTGTTCCGCCGCTTGTGCAGGGAAAGCCCCTGCTGGGCCGGACAGGTTTGTTTACCTGCCGCGTCCACAGGTTCGGGGGATCGCGGCTCCTAGTGGCTGCGGTTCGCTGCTCCAGGCCAGTGTGAGCTGCTGATCTAGCTTAAGACACATTATGAAGAGAAATAGAAACCACTGATCTAGAGTTTTGTAATATGTACAAGCTGGGATACTTTTGGCAATCGACCTGTCTCCTGTATCTCTTGGAGCAAACACAAGAAGTCATGCTTAACTACTCTTCTTAAGCAATGGCCAAGAGATTAGAACGTCTGACGCTCTCCACAAAGGACATCTACTTACTGTGTTCAAGAATTCTTCAGACAAGGAGAGCTGCAAAAGATTTGAAATTTCTGGAAACACCACTGATGAACTAATGGTGATATAATATAGCACTTCCATAAGTGAGGTAAGTACTTCATTTTCTCAGTACTAAATTAGTTGCAGACAGAAGCTTTGAGGAACTAACCTGAATGAAAGATACAAGAAATTATGCAGAGAAGATTCAGGAAATTAAAGATCTATTACTACCACATGGTCAGTATTCTGGGAGCTCCGTTTAGGGATCCAAAGTTACGATTTGAGTTAAGTGAGCATTAACAGAATTCAAGTTTGTTCTGCAGTAATGGTCTCTTCATCAGCTAGGAAAACTCACTGAAGCCACAGTATTCATTTTAGAAGTGGTTATGCACCATTACTTGGCAAAAGTGTTGTTTTCCTGACATTGCTATGGATCCAGGTGTGTGTATGAGAGAGGAAGATTTTAAAATTTCTAAAACACCTACTTGGATTCTTTCATCTTCCAGATGGATTCTAGGATGGCACCATGGTAGATCTCAGCACTGCTGGCTTGGTGCAGCTAATCAGAAAATAGGAAATATACAGGAAAACTATGTTTTAGTTAATCTATTACCTTTTTAGTGGTAAATGGGTTTTAGGCAATTTTTGCTTGTATGTTCATAAATAACTTGAGCTTTTGTGTCAAATTTGAACAAAATTATAAAAATGAGCTTCTGTTATGCCTAACATCACAATTATCAATTATTATTGCTCTTATGTATTTATTTTTACAATGCCCAAAACTGCAAGATACTTTACAAAACAGAATCATTAGCATCTTCCCCCAAAGAGCTTATGTTTTTATTTAAGACAGCAGAAAGTGTTGTTTTTAAGCCAGCATTCCTCAGTACTGTTTGCATTCTAAATATTGCAGCAGAGAACTTGAAAGTGAAACTGACTGAATAAAAACATAATTGATATTTAATATTTCACTCTTTTAAATTTAGTAAACTAAGATGTTGAGGTACTGTTTAGATAAAATGGGGAAGGAAATTTGTTTGAAATGTCATTTGGCATTGACCCTTCAATATTTTGTAGTTTTTTTTGTTTTTAAAGCACTTCTTAATGAGTAAGTCAACTTTCCAGCATTCTGATTGGCTGGAGGAAATTTTGTTCAGTATAATGTATATTTACAAAAGGGAGAAAGTTCCTGAAAATCTGACAGAATTAGTTTGCTAAAAGAATGAGAAGTTAAAGTGCAGAAAACTTATAAGGGCTTCAGTAAAACTTGTGATATGGCTCAGCACAAAAGAGTAAACTAGGATCACAGTAGGGCTGGTACAAGGGTGAACTACTTGGATGAAGAGCTTGAGAGAGAATGACTTGTTGAGTAGCCTTAGAAATTCTATCTTCTTGGTCTTTCTCTATTTAATAAATGGGAACAGTAATTTTTAATTAGCTCAGAGGAGTGTTGTGAAGATTAGTTAATGTTCATTCAGAGCTTGCAAGATAAAAGTCCTAAGTATTTAATCATCCTAGGACAATGATAGAGGGAAGTAATTTGGAGGAAGGCATTAGAACACTCATGTTTAGTGCCAGTTTTTGTTTGTGCCCTGAAAGAAGAAACATGTACTATGGTCTTTTTATTTTTTCCCCTGAGACCAAATTTATGAGCAAGGAGAAAGAGGTGGGGAGGGGGCAGAAGTCAGTACCAGGGAATGTAGGGCACTAAAATCTAATAGGAATTGGATGAAGAAGTAGGAAAGGAAAGTAGCTTATTGCTATGGGCTTGATTCTGTGCCCACTGAAGTCACTGCTAAAGCTCCCATTGACTTCAGTGGGGCAGGATAACATCCTGTATCATGGAGTGAGACATTAAACCATAAGCTTCTTGCAGTCCCACCAGGCTGGTTTATAGACTCACACATATTTTGTTTAGAATAGACATTGGTGTGAGTCATTTGGCAAGGAACAAAGATGTACCACATGTACCTCAAACTGTTCCAACCAACCTGCTTTACCGCAGCTCCCTTTTCAGTAGGGATGTTGGTGGTCAGTAGAGCTGTGTGAATATTGGATTTTTTTGGTTCACTGTCATTTCTGAAAAATAAAAAAATTTCAGTTTCCAGGAGAACTGAAAACAATTTTTTTCAAAATTTGTGGTGAATCATACATTTGAAAGAAAATTAGTTTGGGTTGAACAAAATCTTTTGTTTAGTTTTTGAGCAATCTTTAATGTTTTTAATCTTTAATGTTTTTAATTAAACAATTTCTAGACAAAATAACTTTGAATAATAAAACTAAAACGTTTCATTTTGAAATGCTTGAAATTTCAAATGGGGAGGGTGTCAATTTTTTTATTTTTTTATTTTTTTTTACCAAAACAATGCGGCAAAATCAACATGATTTTTTTGAAATGTGTGATAGTCACTAAATCTGCTTTTTTCACGCCAAAAAAAAAAAAGTTTCGCCCAGCTCTATCTGTCAGTAATATGACGTGCAAAAGAAGGACCTAGGAAAAACCTTTGAGTTATAAGCCCTACCAAATTCACAGTTCATTTTGGTCAATTTCACAGTCATAGGGTTTTAAAAATAGTAAATTTTCATGATTTCAGCTACTTAAATCTGAAATTGCATGGTGTTGTAATTGTAGGGGTCCTGACCCAAAAAGGAGCTGAGGGGTGTCACAAGGTTCTTGTGGGGGGGGTTTGCGGTACTGGTTCCCTTACTTCTGTGCTGCTGCTGGTGGCGGTGCTGCCTTCAGAGCTGTGGGCAGCTGAAGGCAGAGCTGCTGCCTGTGGAACTGGGTCCTCAGTTAGCAACCACCACTCTCCGGCTGCCCAGCTCTGAAGGCAGCAACGCAGAAGTAAGTGTAGGGTGGCATGGTATGGTGTAGCCACCCTTACTTCTGCGCTGCTCCTGGTGGGACGCTGCCTTCAGAGCTGGATGCCTAGCCAACAGCCACTGCTCTCCAGCCGCCCAGCTCTGAAGGCAGTGCATAAGTAACCCTGTGACACCCCCCCAAACACACACAACTCTCTTTTGGGTTATCAAGTTGATAAATGCTGGTTCCCCCCCTGAAATCTGTATAGTAAAGGGTAAAAGCACATAAAAGACCAGATTTCACTGGGGGAGACCATATTTCACGGTCTGTGATGCGTTTTCCATGGCCGTGAATTTGGTACGGCCCTAGTTATATCACATTGTTATATCACTGACTTTGCTCAGGTATTAACAAAGGACAGCATTTTCCAGGCCCCTTTACTTGAGATGCTTTTTGGATGTTACCCATTAGATAAGCAGCCCCCAAAAGGGAAAAAAGGCTTGATCCAAAGCCCCAACAAGCAGAGGCTGCTTTCATATTACAGCTACTGTTGAAATCAGAAGAGGCAATACAACTGGAACTCTCATCTTAGTCCAGGGGTGGGCAAACTTTTTGGCCCGAGGGCCACATCTGGGTATGGAAATTGTATGGCAGGCCCTGAGTGCTCACAAAACTGGGGGTTGGGGTGTGGGAGGGGGCGAGGGCTCCGACTGGGGATGCGGGCTCTGGAATGGGGCAGGGGATGAGGGGTTGGGAATGCAGGAGAGTGATCAGGGCTGGGGCAGGAGGTTGGGGTGCGGGAAAGGGGTCAGAGGTGCAGGCTCTGGTCAGATGGCTCTCTGCATTGCCCTGTCTGCAGGCACCGCCCCTGTAACTCCCATTAGCTGTGGTTCCCAGTCAATGGGAGCTGCAGGGGTGGCGGTTGGGGCGGGGGCAGCGTGCGGAGCCCCCTGGCTGCCCCTATGCATAGGAGCCGGAGGGGGGACATGCCACTGCTTCCGGGAGCCCCGACACACGCGAAATGGGGCAAGGCCCCAACCCCGCTCCCCAGCAGGAGTTTGAGGGCCGGATTAAAACATCTGAAGAGCTGGACTTGGCCCCTGGGCCATAGTTTGCCCACCCCTGTCTTAGTCTGTCAGCGCACTGATTTGTTAACCTTTGGTAAGACCCTCTTTTTCCTCTGCTCTCCAAGGCTGTTGAGGAGGTGGTTGGCTGAGGTGGTATGTTGATGGGCAATCCATTATTTGGTTGGTGATTTTTAGTTTATGGAGACAGACAGGCAGAACATTGTATGGGCACCTATAGGTGTAGTTTAGAAACTTGAACAAACAAATAAATATACATCTACATATTTGCTGTTACAAGTTTTTAACTAATATTGTCATTAGTTTTCCTTAACAATTGCATCGCATCTTAAGCTTCCTTAGTCTCTTATTGTGGCATATAGGCTGCTGCTGATTGATGGTAATTTACTAGATGAGACTGTAAGAGTAGAACGTATATATTTGTCATAAGTAAATTCTCTAGTAATTTAATTAAACTAAACTTAAGGCATAGAAGGAAATGCTCTTCAATTATTTTACCTACTTTTAGAAACTCCTGTCAAAAACCAAAACCTGAGTTTTTGTCTGGCATAATAGTTTACTTTAAAAGCATAGGCATGTATACGGGGTGTGTCGGGTGTGCCTAGGCACACTTTAATCAGGGCCGCCCCAAGCGCAAAATAAAAAAAAGGGCGGCCGGACTGCCAGAGATGGGGAGCGGGGGAGTCTGGGGTAGGGTGGGCCCTGGCCCAGCTTCTCTTCTCCGCTCCTGCTCTCCCCTGCGGGGGCAGAAGCTTGGTGGTGCTGAGCGCCCCAGGCTCTGTCCTGCCGCTCCACGGCAGCCAGCAGCCAAGCTCCTGTTCTTCCCCCAGCGTGCTGCATACTCACCCCTCCTCCTCTCACTCTATCCCTGCCCCTGATCAGCTGTGTGCTGGGGAGAGAGAGGAGGACGTAAAGAAGAGGCTGGGGCAGGGCCTTGGGAAAGGGGGTGGAATTAGAGTATATCCTTTCCAGCCCCCTGCCGTGAACCACTCAGGGCAGGGGGGCTGGGTGCACCCCCATGACCCCAGCCCACCTCCCCAGCCCTGACTCCTGCACCCCCCTCACACACTCCAGCCCTCTGCCCTGACTCCTGCACCCCCCATGACTCCAGCCCTGACTCCTGCACCTCCATACATACACAGCCCCCCCACACTCCATGCCCTGACTCCTGCACCCCCCCACATCCGCACCCTGAGCACCAAATGGGAAGCTCCTGCGCCCTCCTGTCCACATATCCACCTGCATCCCTCGCAGCAAATGGGAGCTGCCCCAGGTAAGTGCTCCACACCTCAACCTCCTGCCCCAACCCTGAGCCCCCTCCCTCATTCTAGCTCCTGGCCAGACCCTGCAACCTACCCCCAGCCTGCTCCTGCACCCTAACTCCCTCCCAGACTCTGCATCCCCAGCCCTGTACTCAGTGCACCCCTACCCTCAGCTTGGTGCGGAGAGAGACAGAGAATGGGCTAGAACCAGGGAGAAGGTAGATACCCACTCTATATGGGCAGGAGTGGGGGGGATCCTGTTTACCTCCTCCCTAGCCCTGCTGCACTTGCAGTTTACCCCCAGCCCCTCCCTTGCTTCATAGACCAACCCTAGCTCCCGCCCCGCTGTGCTTTTGCCCCCAGCCCTTGCCTTGCTCCAGTCAGCAGGGACTAATCCTCCCCCCATGCCCTGCTTTGCTCTTGCCCCTGGCCCCTGCCTTGCTCCAGCTGGGGACCAATCCTTTCCCCTGTCTGTAGTATGAGACAATTTATTAAAGTAATGTTTAAGAAAAGTTTTGTAAATGAGTTCTAATAGTTCATGGTTTAGGGACCCAATCTTACGGGGTTCCACAGGGTTCTGTATAGATTATTTAGGTTAATCTTTCTATCTACCCAATGGGACTCAGTGCTCAGTCTAGAAGATACCATCAGAAATGCTTAGTTTTGCAGTTGTATTATGTTGTATTATGCAATAAGCACCGAATTGCATAATATAGATGTTGTAGAAATGTATAGAAAGCCCACATTCATTCGCAGCATGCATCCCCACTACTGCAGTGCCGCATTACCATTGGTCCTCCCCTCCCCTCCAACTATTATTCTAGAAAATTCTTTGACCTATATAAGCGGCCGCGTGAGGCGTGCCCAGCGCAGTGTCTACAGTGTTTGTAATCTTTGTCGCATATACTCTACTGAAATAGCATAACAAGCCCATGGCTTTATGTTTTAATTCAATTGTATTATACCCCCTTTTAATTTTAAAATATGGATCGGTTCTTTGTTCATCTATGAAAAGGAGCAGACAAACTGAATTATAATGAATGTGCTGATAGTAGTGCAAATACCTCGGACTCCTCGGTTAAGAACTTACATGAATTTAATACCGCCACCAGTTCCAGTGCATGCAATAAACTGAGTAATGACCAACAGAAACAGACTTTGTCTCTTAGTTCAGGTCAGTATAGTTGCTATTCAAAGCCATCAAACATTCCATCTGATGACCCGGTCTGTGATATTCTAAAAAATAGATTAGAATGCCAGTCTCGATTATCTAGAGGTCCTTATCAGCCTAGATTGAGTATGTTTCCTAGAAGTAAAATAGGGAATAAACAAAGAAGTTTTCAGTCTGATTGGTATGAAAAGTATAGATGGTTAGAATATAGCCCATCAAAGGACGCAGCATTTTGCTTTTACTGCCATTTCATCTCCTCTAATGATGCAGCAAACAGAGGTCACACCGATCCAGCATTTATTGATAAGGGATTCAGAAACTGGCATAGGGCTAACGAATGTTTTAAAAACCACCACCAGTAAAAATCTCATGTGTTGAGCTGTTCTTCATGGTCAAGTTTTATTGAAGGGAAACCTATTGTTGTATTGTTGGATGAGGGCAAGCAGGCTTATCTGTCTAAACAAGAAGAAGAACAGTGCCATAACCGAAGTGTAATGGAGCAACTGATTGACATCGTTCTGTGTTTGGCGAAAGGTAGGAGACCATTCAGGGCTCACAATGAAAAAGCTGCCAGTTTTGAGAGAGGTTTATTTTTAAATCTTGTCAATATGCTCCAAAAATATGATCCTGTAATGGCAAAGCATGTGCAACAATCTCCTCGAAACGCTACCTATCTGAGTAATCGCATCCAAAGTGATTTAATTGTAGCCTTGCACAACGTTATGCAACAAAAGATTTTGTCTTCACTAAATGGAAAAATGGTCTCAATAATTGCCGATGACACTACTGACTGTGGACACCATGAACAGATGTCCATTGTGGTGCGGTATTTTGACAATGAAAAACATAGTCCATTTGAACATTTTGGGTCTGTTCAGAGACTATTAACAGTTGATGCTCAGTCTCTTTTTGGCCAGTTAAATGACATCCTTGGCATTCTTAAAATTGACTGGTCATCAGTGATGTCTGTCTGTTTTGATGGCGCATCTACTATGTCTGGAGGTACTGTGGGAGTTCAAATGAAATGTGAAGAAAGAAACAGTGAAATACTCTATGTACACTGCTATGCGTATTGTTTGAACCTCATCCTAGAAGATGCATGCACAGCAAGTAAACAAAACAAAACTGTCTTTGATTTTTTTCGTGTTATTCAGACTCTTTATGCCCTCATGGAGGGGAGTCCTGTGTGACATGCAGTAATGGAGAAGATTTCACAAGAAGTAGGATCCCAATTGAAGACTTTGAAGTCCCTGTCAAACACAAGATGGGCATGCAGAGCAGAAGCAGTGGCTGCTGTAAAACAAAACCACTCCATCATTTTACAAGCTTTACAAGAGATTATCAAAACAACTCACCTTGCTGAGGCTAAATTAAAAGCCAGGGGCTTTATCCATGAACTAAATTCATTCAAGTTCATCTTTGCTCTTCACATGATGCACCCGATTCTCCAGGTGGTGGTAAAAGTGAGTAAGGCTCTTCAAGCTCCAGATCTCAACTTACTTACTGCAATGACAGGGATGAAAAGCTTGTGTAACTCTTTGGCTGTGATGAGAAGTGGCCCAGAATATTTTCAATGACAGTGTAAAAATGTGTGTAGAGAATGATATATCAATTCCTCCAGTTAAAAAGAGAAAAACGTCCACTTGTATTGATGATGTATTTGAGTCCCAGCATCACTTTGATACAAAAGAGGAGCAGGAGAGAATAACTTCATTTTCCCCACTCCTAGACTCCATAATTACTGGCATTGACCACTGATTTGAACAGGAGACTTGTAAAATTGTGATTACAATGGGAAAACTGCTGAGCTTAGACATTGGCAGGGACGATATGAGAATTATTGCCAACAAATTTAAAGTGTCCTTGGATGAGTTGGAAGCTGAAGTCGGATTGCTTCGGGGTTATGATGGATCTGTTCCTAAAGGTAGCACTACGAATACCACCAGCGAGTGGCTTGATTGGTTAAAGGAATTGGATCGGTCTTCCATGTGCCAGGCCTTTTACAAATCTATTCAATGCTTTGCAGTCTTACCTGTTACAAGCTGTTCACGTGAAAGAGCCTTTTTGAAACTAGCACATGTAAAAAACAAACTAAGAAGTACAATGTCCCAGCAGCGCCTCGACTCACTCGTGATTTTGTACATTGAACAAGAATTTGCTTTGTCAGTTAATTACAATGATGTGATTGAAGAATTTAAATCCGTAACATCTGGTGAGCGACATCTCATTTTCTAGGACAGGAAGATGAAGAAACCTTAATCTGTTTTGGTCAATTTAGGTTAGCTCATTATCTGGTTAAAGACAAAGATCATGAAAATTGACTGTATCTTTGTATACGCCTGGTTATCACTACAGCAAACATTTGGTATTTTGTGTCTCATTTTTTAAGTTTGTACTTTTTAAGTAAAGTTTAGTTGTTAATTTAAAAAACATTAAGGTTTTAGTTTCTTTAGTTTGTTTGATGAATAAAAATAATATCCTTTATGATTTGAGTATTCAATAAATGTTCGCCTTAAAAAAATAAAAATAAATAAAATTCCCTGGGTGCACACCCTAATGAAATGTGCTGTGCACGCCTATGTTTAAAAGTAGTGACATATAGCGACAAGTAGTGACACATGGTTTGTGTCCATAGCAGATTTTTTTTTTTTAAGTTTGTCTTGGGACAATAATGTTCTTTTTAGTTTTGTCATCAAATCTCATAGGCTTTTAAAAGCTTTCCAAATGCTATGCTAATATAGAATAGCAATATTAACAGATTATAATTGTGGTTTAGTTAAAATATTCTTGACTAAAATCATTAATGAATGAACAATCGGACAGATCTCTTAACCCCAAATGTTTTTATTAAAGTTATGGCTTGCAGCAGTAGACACCCAATATGTTAATCGTTTGGGCATACTCTTATTAACCATAGCAAAAATCCTGAACAACTTGTTTTTAATGGTCTTTATTAAAAGACCTTTTATTTTCCATATCCTGGTTTAATTATTCACTAGGGTATCTATACCTTCTGTGTGAATCAGTAGTGTGAAAAATGTATGCTTTGGTCTCATTACAAACTTTCTACAACAAAACTGAATTAGTGGCAATCTAGACCTTCCAAAAACAGTGTTTTTGGCCTGTAAAACTATTTTCTAAATTCTATAGTTTAGCATTCCACCTTAGATTCATAACTTCAAGTATCTATATTGACATGCTAGCAAATATTGTATGTTTCGAACAATGATCTCAAATTTTCTTCCATTAGTATGTAATAAAGTCAAAGTTGTATTGTATGGAATAATCATACAATTGTGCAATCCTAGATTCATTTTGATTCTTAAAAGATTAGGCAGCTGGGTCAGAGTAAATCCAGAAATATGAATGTAAAATACTGTATAGGATTAGAGCAATTTAAATGTTTGTTTTCAGTATGCCTGATTTGTGGATGATGGATTTTTCAGATTAAATTAATTAAAATACTTATTGTAAACTTTCTTTAGTTGCTCCAATTGCAGTAACCATTTTCATGCCAAAGTTTAACAGCTTGGGGCATTGGAGACCTTCCATATAAAGTACAAATACAAAAAAATCAAGTTTTATGCCTTCTGTACCATTAATCAAGCAGAATAGATTAATTTTGGAGCCAGTACCAATTATGCTGCTGCTAATCCCAAACTCTGAATTTATTGCTAATACATATAGTGCAGAGTGCCAAAAAATATATTTAGTTGTGTAAATTTACAATGGAATATGTCAGCTTGCAGCTAAAAAAAAAAATTGACACGTGCCTCCTTACTCGTTTGTTTAGAATCATTTTTTCTCTTTATGCCTGCAACTGAGCATGACGCAAAAAATAACTTGTCTGATTTATACTTATTTTAGAAAAGACTTATGTGAATGAATATATATGTGTATCTTTAGCTATGTATAAAATATAGAGTTTGTGTGTGTGTGTGTATAATTGGCTAGATTCTTCCTGGCCATAAAGGTGGGCGTGCTGGGAGTGGCTGGGAAGAAGGAAAGAAGTAAATAGCATGCCTTGCCCATATAGTGGCTGGATAGAACTGCTCAAGGATAGCTCACTACTTATTCTCCCATGTGTACTATGTTCCAGAAGGGGATCAGGTGAAGGGTTAGCCATAGCCATGACTCAGATACTGTAGGGGGAAGAGGATGGAGTAGCTGCACCACCCTAGTATTGGACTATATCAACTCACATAACTATCTAGGGCATAGTGTATATTACATCACATAGAAAAAACTGCACTGAAAACATTAAGGTTGCAAAGGTCAAACACTCCAAAATTAGGAAATGCTAGAATTAAGGTCACCTTTGCAACCTTAACTTGGCCCCCTTCTGTATGTGCATTATGGCACAGCCTGTAATTATATGATCACCTACTGTTTGTTTTACACAGGGCCCCTGCCTCATTCAGTGCACAGGATTGACTGTGCACATAGAATGAAGCAGCTGTTTTGTTTTTGTATTTCTTTATATTCATTATTCAGTTTGTGGCCCCAGGCCATACTTAGTGTTCATATCCAAACCTTGCACTGGATACAGAATTATTAATTTCCTCATGGTCTTTTCACCACAGTAGCTGAACCTAACAGCTGTTAATGGATTTGTCTTCTCCAGACCCTTGTGAGGTAGGTAGGGTTTCTACAGATGAGGAACTTGAGACACAGGTAGATTAAGTCCATTAATTTTAGGTGTTTTAGTGGTTGCATGCCCAGCTGATACATCTAGGGCTTGATGTTTCAGCGTACTTAACAGCACTTTATATATTCAAAGCACTTTATGGACATTGGCACATCCTTGTAAGGCATGTAAGTAGCCTCTCCTCCCAGTCCTTTCAAGCATACTGTCACAGTCTCCCATATCCCTTGACTTGTCCAACCTTCCCCTGCACTTCTGTCTTGACCACTGAGGGTATGTCTATGCTGCCTGTGGGAGCAAGCCTGCTAGGCTGGGTAGACAGACTCATGCTAGTGGGGTTTGAGCTAGCACACTAAAAATAGCAGCATGGACATTGCAGCTCGAGCAGAGACTTGTGCTAGCCACCTGAGCTCAGACCCTAGTGCATAGGGTGGTCTTGAGACCCTGAGCTGCAACGTCCACACTGCAATTTGTAGCATGCTAGCTCAAGCTCTGCTAGTGTGAATCTGTTTACCCGGCCTAGCAAGCTTGCTTCCAGCTTCAGTGTAGGAATACCCTGAGCTGCTATGTGATCATGGGCAAGTCACTTCACCTCTCTGTTCATCCTCTCTGCCTGCCTTGACCATTTAGAGTAAGGATAGTCCAGTGGTCAGCATGCTGGCCAGGGAATTTAGAGATGCGAGTTCAGTTCCTTGCTCTGTAACAGATTCCCCTGTCTGATCCTGGGCCAGTTGCTTGATTTCTGTGCCTCCATTCCCCAGCAGTAAAATGGGGATAACAGCACTTTCCTACCTCACAGAGGTGTGGAGAGGATAAATACATTAAAGATTGTGAGGTGCTCAGATACCGTGATGAGGGTCATATAGGTATGTAAAACATATAGTTATGTGTGGCTTTGGAATCCGTCTAATTCCTGGGACATTAATCCTATTTGTATATTGTGCTTTTATATAGATTGTACAAGTACCCAGAACATATTTAAACAAATTAATGCTTGCTCACGATCCATCTTATAGCTGGGGAACAGAACAGAAAAGCAAAGTGACTTACCTGAGTCTTCATAGTGAATTGGTGGCAAAGTCAGGATTAGAAGCCAGGGCCTCCTGATTCCCAGCCCTGGGCTCATTCCTCTCAACCACACTGTGCCTTACGGACAGAGGTGCTGAGCATCACAGATCCCACTGCATTCAGTTGCAGCTGTGAATGATTGGCACTTATGCAAACCAGAGTTTAGGGCTGTCAAGTTAGGCACCCAGAAAATGAGGAACACACAATTAGTGACCAACTATAAACATGTTGGTTTAAGTGACTTGCCCAGCATCGTACATAAACTCTGGGGTGAGGCTGGGAGAGACCCCATTCTTTTGGGTAGTCGTCAGGTGCCTTAACCATATGACTGTCTTTTTTCTTCCTGCAGTCTCCTGCCTCATTCACCTCCCAGCTTCCAACTTCTGCAGCAAATGAGGAGGCAGTCTACGGACAACATCCCCCGTTACTGCATAACCCTGATTCATTCTGCAAACACTGTCCATCCTGGGCACTGAATGAGGCAGGGGTCCTGTGGAAAAACTAGTATGTGCCCATTTATTTAGCTTGTTTCATAATGCATACACCCAAGGAGGCAGAATTGTGCAGAGTTTCTGAATGAGATTTGGGCTAAAGCTACTAGGGACAGAGACCGTCTCTCATGTAGATATGTGGATTCTCATCCCCTCTCCACCACACTCGCTCACTTCACACTCCATTCACCTGCCACTCTGCTTGCGCTCTTGCATTGTCATCAGCGTCCTACAGGCTGGAGAGAATTCACTTCAGAGCCTTTCAGTTCTGCTGTTGTTTCATCATAGGGTGCCTGTTGAGTGATACATAAGGTATTGTCTTTTTTCAGGGATTCAGTAAGCTACCCTAGAGTCCATATCGAGACTCTCAGCAGCATCTGAACCTGCATTTGAGCCTCCCACATGACACTGGGGCACACTCTCACTGATCAAAATACCAGTGCAGAGAACCATCATTTTATTAAGACAATTGAAGAGAGGCTCAAATTTTGGATGTGTACCTATAGTCATGTGCCAGTTATGGACGTGAATATATAGGGCCCCACCAAATTCATGGTCATGAAAAATGCATCACGGACCGTGATATTTGATCTCCACTGTGAAATCTGACTATTGGAGGGGAGGGGCAGGGGCAGGGCTGGGGAATGCAAAATTCCCTCCCTCACCCTTCATATACTACATGAAATCACAAATACTGTTAATCAGAAAGTAATATATGTAAGGTGTTAGAAACTAAAAAGGGGATCTTTGGATGCCCTATGATAATGTGTGGCATTATTACACAAGCAGTGATGCCAAATTTTGGTGGAAATCTTCCACTTCACCTTCCTTGACCTTAGTCCTCTCTGAGTTTTGATGGACCTGAAGGATCAACATTGCACTATGCATTGAGTATGAAGATAATGAAGTGGAGAGTTTTTCTGGAAGTTCAGTTGGTGCACGACTCCATAATCACACATCCTACAATGTATTGTAGCACATATCAAATTACACAATTCAAATATGATCTCAGTTACACAGCATCAGCTAATGAAATTCCTCCCTTATTCCAAACCTTTGTTTGGATAAATGACTCAGGACCCAATTCAATAAAAGTGTTAGGAACAGATATAAAAGCTTGGAGTACATACAGCTATTTTAGTATGGCCCTACCAAATTCACAGTCCATTTTGGTCAATTTCACAGTCGGAGGATTTTTAAAATAATCAATTTCACAGTTTCGGATGTTTACATCTGAAATTTCACAGTGTTGTAACCATGGGGGTCCCAACCCAAAAGAGGGTTGGGGGGGTCTCAGTGTTATTGTAGGGGGGTCATGGGGTTGCCACCCTTACTTCTACGGGACGGCTGGCAGGGGTGCTGTTTTCAGAGCTGGGCAGCCGGACAGCCATAGCTGTTGGTCAGATGCCAAGATCTAAAGCCAGCAACACCACCAGGATCAGTGCAGAAGTGAGGGTTGCAGGGTATGCAGGGGTGGGTTACTATACAGCCGAGTTTCTCTGACAGCCTCCTGCCCAGGTCAGGGGCTGACAGCTGGAGCCGCAGCCTCCCTGCCTGGGTCAGGGGTTGATAACCACCCTCACTTCTGCACTGCCTTCAGAGCTGGGCTTCCAGCTAGAAGCCATGGAGCTTACTGCATGGGGAGATTTTCAGAATTGGGTCTGACCCTGCTCTGGGAGCAACCCTTGCACGGGAAGAGGAAGTCCCGTCCCTCCCCAATCCGGGCAGATATGAATTCCATTCCCATCTCTGCCACGGATGTGCTGTGTGACCCTGTGCAAGTCATTTTACTTCTCCATGCCTCTAATTTCCTTCTCACCCTTTGTTTGGCTTGTCTAAATGATCTCTTTTGGGCAATGCATTTGGACCTTGCCTAACACAATGATGGCCTGATCTTGATTGGGACCTGTAGGCCCTACAAATAATTAATAATGCTCCAGGAGTTGCTAGGTAGGACAAACATTTCTCACTGATGCTATTCTAAACAATAGCAGACACTAAGAGGGAAGCCTCTCAACTGATTTCCCCCCACTTCTTGAATTAAATAGTACAAAGATGGCAGCAGTTTCTCTGAAGATCTGGCAGGAGGGGTACAAGTATTTTACTGACTATCACGGTTTTGGGGCAAATCACACTTCAGACCCCTTTCAGTTCCTCTCAGGTGTGCCCCTTTGGAAGCAGGTTTCACTAACTTCATCCCTCTCTGGGTAGAGCCCTATGGTCCTCCCACTCCTAGACTGGATCTCGGGGCTGTCGGGTTAACACAGGTGATAAGCTGGGAGGCTGCAACCTAAACTGGGTTTGGCACCTTCTAGCTCTTTTCGTCTGGGAGCCTGTAACAGCTGATGAGAGTGACTCAAAAATAATTTTTTCAGAACAAAGCACTATTTAGTCATTCAGGCAAAGACATGTAGCACATTGAACAAAGGGATAAAACAAAAAGGCTATATATATATTTCCCCTTACCTATATCTTCAAATTTGGTAAGCCCCCTTCAGCCCAGTTACCTTCATCTGTGGGTTGGAAGATGAAGACTGCCCTGCTACAGTATGGTCTCTGTGTCTTGTTGTATTCCTATCAGTGCTCACTGATGCTCCCCAGCAACTCAGTCAACCCCCTTTACTCTTTTAGGCCCTTGATGCTTTGATGGTTTAGTATCCCCTTTGATCCTGGCCTCAGAAATGGGAAGAGTAAACCTTACCAGCCTGGTTGGGGGCTGGCTGGAGTATTCCCCATCGTTTCCTCAAGGACCCCTGGTATTCTCTGGACATACTTTATCTTTGCCATTGTTTTGTTGTTACCAGTTTGTTTTCCTTCTGCCATCCTCCTTTGATTTAATGCCTTGAACTCACTCAGGATAATACCAACCAGGTGAACTCCGGGGCATATGTTATTTATAAAAAATAATAGCCATTATTACCTCATTCGGCAATTACCATTTTCAAGTTGGAATTATAGTAGTGGGATTGGTACAAGTGAGCCATGTCAACTCAGCCAGATTGAGAAATGAGGAATCTCATGCATGGGGGGTGGAATTTCTCCACAGGAAATCCTGGTGGCTCACTTTTCTTATCAAACACTGTGATGTGCCTATAAATTTCATCCAGCAGAGAATGCAACCAGAAGATGACAGAACAATAAAAGGAGTGACCTCTAAACATCTCCAGGAGAGCTCAAACACTGCACCAGGCAAAAGACATTACTGAAACTGAATGAACATAGCCCAGCAGACAGTGCAAACATACTCCTCCTTTCTCCTCACTCCCATGGCAGGGGCCTATGCTAGTTCGTGGCCTAAAGAAAATCTCTTCGCTTCAACCAGAGTCAACGCAGCCTGGCAGAAAGGCACAGAAGCCTTACGCCCAATAACCCTCATAAATAGAACACACCCTGTTGTCAAGCTAACAAGTCTTAACCCTTCCACCAACCAGCAGGCCCTAAAAGACCTCTGGTGGACGTGGTAGTCCTAAAGGCCACTGCTGAACAAACTCCCAAACTGCATTATTGAACAAAGAAAGGTTTTGGCCACGGGAAGTGATTTTAAATTTGAAATAACAAAAAGCAACAAAACACTTGTATTCTGTTTCAGCATCTGCAGAACAATAGTCATTGTGGTGCTACTTATTTCTAAAAATACAAACCTGGAAAAGAATCGTAGGGTAGGATTCTCTTCTCAGCACCAGGATGTGAACAGCTATACATGACAGCCACACCAAATGTGTTGCTGTGAAAATGGGGGCGCTTTGTTATGAAAAAGGCAAGTTTTAACTTGAAACAAACGAGAGAGAATTTGCACTTTGTTGCAGGTTAGAATACAGGAGTTTATTAAAAATAAGTGTGGATGCTGACAGAAATAACAACGTTTTACTTGATCAGACTGATGAATACCTAAGAACTTGTTTTTACCTGTAAAAAAATCACAGTGATATAATGGATATAAAGGAGACAGGCTTCCAGCTCTGTACAGTGTGAAGTAGTTCAATGGTAGAGTGGAGGCATAAGTTCACCGATGGGATGATAGAAAAGTGCCCACCAGGCACCTAATCAAGATCCTTTCCTCACAGCTGTCTTTGTTTTCAAATAAGAGTTCTGAGGGACTCTTCCCTATTAGTTGTCCTTTCAGGTTACTATGGAGAGACCTGCACTAGGACTTCCCTGAGCCTGGGGTTCCTGTCTGCTACCCCTACCGAAGAGTGTGGAAATCCTATATCTGGCTTCCTGTTGGTCACATAGTTCTTCCTCGTCATATGTTCTGTGACTACAGCTCCCAGTTTTAAAAGGGACACAGGTCATACCATGCACACTGTGCTGTGCTCATGTGAATTCAGGCTCAATACCCTCTCACACGAGGGAAGGTAAATAAAAATGTTTCCATTGTTGCTTATGTTAACAAAGCAGTGTACTGTTTGTAGTGATAACTTTGCCTATTGAATTTCGCAAATGAAAGGGTGAATTCTCTCTCTCCTGGATGGATGGGATACCTATTAATGACTGAAAGAATTATGCTTGTGCCCTGAGGTATAAATATTTCTCCAAAGAATAAACTGTGGTACTAATTCTAAAAATATGTGTTTAAGGTATAAGTGGTATGAAGGGAGGCATTGTGGTTAAATGAGAGGCTGGGAAGCAGGACACTTGGTTCTGTTCCTCTGTGACCTGCAACAAGTCACGTAAGGCCTGATCCAAAGCCCACTAAAGTCAATGGACAGACTCCGATTGACTTCAGTAGACTTTGAATCAGGCATCTGGGCCCGAGTTCAACAAAGCACATAAATACAGGCTTAAATCAGGTTGACTTCAAAGTAATTTAAGCATGTGCTAAAACGTTTTGCTGAATTGGGATTTTCAATGTCCTGTGCTTGTTTCCTGCAAACCTTGTATCTATTAATGTGGGGTAATACCTATCCTTTGTATGGTATTTTGAGATCTGTTGGTGAAAATTTGCTGTAATAATGACTATTTATTTATTTATTTATTTGTACATTGTTAAATGGAACATGTGATTGTACATGTCATAAAAGTTTGTAATGATTTCTAATTTTCAAAATATCACCCATGCGTACAGCTAGCTAGAACCACCTTGAAAATTAATCCTCTCCTTTTCATCTTTTTTAATTTCAACATGCGAAACAGTATCATGTTTCCTGGAAGGATAGAGGAGTGTGTGAGAAAGAGCCGATAGTAGTAAAGTTAGTAAAGCACATAGTAAATCATTCTTTTGTAACTGATCATTAAAACATAAATATTGAGCAATTAATGATCAAGGAATGTTCATCTAACTTTTTGGTCCCTTCTGTTTGAAGACTTGAATCCATAGATTCAGTCTTTATCACTATGTGTGACTTTGGTGAGGAAAATCCAGAGAGAATGATGCCTTATATTGTTGAGTACTAAAATAATTGCATTTTGGAACCTGTTTTGACAGTGTTCATACATCCCTCCCTGTGAAAGAGAAAATCAGAAGAATTCTGAAATTGTCACACACTGGCAGGAATACTGGAAAGTGGAAGTGGGTTCACATCCATTTACATGTTATTTTAATAAGCATCTAAGGTAAGTCACTGTCTACATTTGCATAGCTAGAAATATTTACACAACCTTTCCATCCTCTGCTTTCCATTGGTCTTGAAGCAAAGTATTTGAAAACGTTCTATCTTGACAGTAAAAAATGTGTGAGAGAATTCTCATTGCTGGTGAACAAAGTATTTTTAGTTTTTTGCTGTTGAATTTTGTTTGTGTGTGACACTGAAAGGCAGTTGTCCCAGAAAAAGTTTCACTATATTGCAAAAGCTGACTTTGTTTTGCTACCAAAATTGACAAAATCCTTACTTGTAACAAATTTGTGTTTCTTCCCCAAAGAGGAAGGAATTATACCATTTTGACTGTGAGGAGTTGTGTTCATGGAGGAAATGAGCCTTAGATTTGATTAATGTTTGTTCACACAACTATCAGTTTTCATTCTTTCATACTTATAAAGTGGAGAGTTGTGGCTTCAGGCAATTCTACTTAGGGAATTATTCTTCTTTCTGGGTGTCTGTGTATTTCCCATTAGCAGTAATTGGACTTACACATGTATCAAGGGATAGATAGCTTTCTTAGCTTAAAGCAGTCAACTTACCTCTCCGTATATTTTCCCTTCTCAGGTACATGGATTGATTATTGTTGTTCTTCTCTTTTCCTGTTTGTCTGTATCTTTCTGGTCATGTTGTGTCCAGGAGTAAGTATTATACATCCTTGGTGAGACTGCATCTGTAAAACTGCACCATGTCATTACCAGAAATGTGTAGCTAGATTGCTCTTCCCTGAATTCCCTTCAATGAAAAATGACTATATATCTGCTGTGATGGGCATAAGAAAAGATTTAAAAAACAAACCAACAAACAAACAACCTCCCAAGCCTAAATATGAATAGTGTGGCTAAGGCCCTGATCCTGGAAGTGCTTAACCCATGTGCTTATCTTCACTACCATTGCATCAGTGGGGTTATTAACGGGAGTCAAGTTAAGCATGTGCATAGGTGTTTGTAGGACCATGGCCTAAGGAAAGAGGGGGACCCAATTCCATAAATATTTGAAGGGTGTAAACAGCAAAAAGAAGGATGGATGGATTAAAGCAGGATCTGTGGATTCAGTTAATGGGCTGGGAATGGGGATCTTGGTCTCAGAAAAGTTGAATCTGTTGGCGGTGGGGGAGTTGGTGGCAAAGACAGCAAGAGATTGTTTTGGCACGGTAGCAAGCCAGGGATGGTATTAATTTTTTTATGGGTTTGATTCCAACACTGGCTGTGATTGCCATCATACTTCTTATCAGATAGTAGATGCAACTAGAATGTACGGAGTGACATTATGTTGTCTGTGTGGCCAACTTATCTGTAACTTTCTCCAGAGTTGGTCAATATCAAAGGCCTTCCAGCTGATTCTCTGAGTGGAAGGCTGACCTCAGACTGGAGTATACACTGAAGCCAGAGTGCTGGCATACAAATACCATTGTACTGTGCTATCTCACTTCACTGACTTTCATTACTTTCAAGATTGTTCAGCACTAGGGTGCTGCTTTTAAGATGACTGCATTTTATATTAAGTTAAACTTTCTTGGCAAGTACGAAGGATGCATTTTAGTTTTTTGCCTTTGACATTGCTCTTCTTATTGATCATACAGGAGAAGGAGAGTGTGACGGGTTCCACCCAGAACTGGGGTACCACTGAGCCTTCTGACCCACCAGCCTGGGCTCCCTCTCACACTGTGCAGCTGTGACAAGCTGCAAGGCCCTCCAAGTTTGCACTTTCACCAGCATTCACACAGATAGGGACACACCCAGCTACAGTTACATGCAGGCTCTCTAACCACCAGCCTAGGACCCCAGAGCAGTACCATCCTGCCCTGGTCAAATCTGGCCCGTATCTGGGATTAATACTTGGTCTACCTCTCCCTCAATGTGAAGAGGACCATGTACACTTGTGGTAACCAAGCTGAGATTTTCCCCAGACACCTTAGTCAAACGCACACTGGTTTGGATTAAAACATAAAATAAATTTATTAGCTACAAAAAGATAGATTTTAAGTGATTGTAAGTGATAGCAAACTGATCAAAGCAGATTACCTAGTAAATAAACAAAACTGCAAACTGAGATATAATATACAAGATAGGTAGGATATGAATTAGCAGATTTTCACCCTGAATGATAAACAGGCTGGCAGATTCTTAAGGCACAAGCTGCCTTTGCTTTGCAGTTTGGGTTTCCCAGGTTTGCATACACAGGCTAGAAATCCCTTTAGCCTGGGACCATCACTTTCCCCAGTTCAGTCTTTGTTCCTCAGGTGTTTCCGGTGTGGTGTTATAAGGAGAGTGAGGTACCATCATGTCATTTCCCTCTTTAATATCTTCTTCCCATTTCCCACAGTTCCTGGGGTAATCCTTGTGCTTATGTGCATTTCCTCAATAAGCCATTAACATTGTTTGGCCTTTTTACTGTTGTATCCGAAAGGCTGCTTGTGGGTGTTTTCAACCTCACAACATGTTTCAGTAACACATACATAGCCAAACTTCATAACTTCACATACGACGATAGCACATACCATCCAACAAGATATTAATGTCGAGCAGATCAAGACTTTTAAAATGATACCTCACAAGGCATACTTTGTGCAAAACATATCCTAATTACATGACAGTGGTGAATAATGGGGTGCCAGGGTGTCACAGAGAGGTTGACAACAAAGTGGTTTAGAGATGTTCAAAGTGCAAATAAACTCACTAACACAGCATTGATCGGATCGCATATCTTTTCTTTTAGAGGCAGGAATGAGTTTCGAAAGGTCAAATACATAGAAAGGGAAATGCTTGTTTGGGTCTGCAATTTTTAGGTTTTATTTATGTAAATTAAACAGGTTGGGAAGCAGAAAAACACATGAAGAACAAAAAGAAAAACTTAGTTCTTGATTTTAAAATGGGAATGTGTGCAGTTTTTGTTAGTGGTTTTTTTTTCCCCCATGTGTGGAAGAGCTGTTATATGTTGTATGTACATAGTATGTATAAGTACATAGATAATGTGTTGGTAGGTGTTGTAGAAAACACTATACATTTGTTTGTGAGATTCTATACGCCTACACTTTCAACTAAGGTCTGAGAACTTGCAGACCCTCCAAGAGGCCTGCCCGTGGAAACCTGATAAGATAAGACTTGACATCTTCATTTTTCTAATTTTAAAAACAAGTGGAATGCCTGGCACACCCCTTTAAAAAATGTGGTCGTCTTTTTACGTCCTCAAGAAGCAAAAAGGATACAAGTCCACACTGTGGATTTTTCTTTTTAAATCCTATGTAGATCTCCTTTAAAATATTGCTTGTGTGTGTTTACATGGATGCAGAGTTCCATGACCTAATGCAACATCATCAGGTATGGTAGAAGCAGCAGCAGCACACAGTAACATTACATTGCAACACCTGAAAATAAATTCAGAGACTCTATTTTTTATTGTTCTGCAAGCTAATTTTGCAAGATGTGGGACTGCTGCACAAAAATAAGCATTGTCTTGCACATTGGAAGGCTAGTGGCAATGCTGGGGCTAAGGTGATCATATCAAAATAATAGCGACAGACAAAGGAAGAAGATTGTTTATAAGTGTGAGAATAGGTGCTTAGAAATTCATAAGATGCTTCCTTTTCACAATTTGCTTCATTAACATAATGATGCTCATTAACCATGATGTCCTTTTCCATTTCGAACAAATAAAAAAAGCCAACTACAATAAACCAATGATCACTTTTTATTTCTTCATCTTCTTTTTCCTGCTACTAACAAGTCATGAAGGGTGTCTGTCTGTTCCCTGTCAGAATGTATTGCAACGACCAGTCCTTGTGCTTGGTCCAGTTGGTAGCACCAGTCAGAATTTGGTATCTACTGTGTCGAGGTAGACAACTGGTAAAAGTAGCAAACTGATATGGCTGAGTGGAACTGATCGGGATTTAAATCAGGGAGGATAGCCAGGAGAACAGTAGTCCCGCACAAGGAAATAATAGAATAGTGTTTGGAGTTATGTGGGCAACTGAGATATCTGTACTATATGGGTGATTTTACTATCCCACCTACATATTTAAAGATCTGGAATTAAAAGGAGCAGTTATTTATCATTCTCTTGCTGAGGAGGAGCACCACTACGAGTGAAGGAAGAGATCACCCAGCAAACAAGAGAAGGAGCTGTGTATGTGGGCCACAAACTATATAGCACGACATAATCAAGATTAACAAGAATCTAATTTCCTCTGTCCTGTTTGGTCTCTCTCTGTGCTCCCTCAACCTCCCACTACCACTTAAGCATAGCACTTCTCCTTCTCTTCCCATTATTGTCATTCACACCTGAGGCATGTCTTTCTGCCTCCACTGCTACCCTTCCTGTTTAAGAACAAAAGAAACACTAGAAAGGACATACTGGGTCAGACCAATGGTCCATCTAGCCCAGTACCTGTCTTCTGGTGCCAGATGCTTCAGAGGGAATGAGTAGAACAGGGCAATTATGGAGTGATCCGTCCCCTGTTAAGCAGTGCCAGCTTCTGGCAATCAAGGTTTAGGGACACCTAGAGCATGGGGTTGCATCCCTGATCATCTTGGCTAATCTCCACCCTTAGAGGTTTTTAAGGCCCGGCTTGACAAAGCCATGGCTGGAATGATTTAGTTGGTGTTGTTCCTGCTTTGAACAGGGGATTGGACGAGATGACCTCCCGAGGTCTCTTCCAACCCTAATATTCTGTGATTCTATTCTGTGATCCTATGAATTGCCATTGATGGACCTGTTCTCCATGAATTTATCTAATTTTATTTTCAACCCAGTTCTAGTTTTGGCCTTCACAAGATCCTCTGGGAACAAATTCCACAGGTAGACTGTGCATTGTGTGAAGAAGTACTTCCTTATGTTTATTTTAAACCTGCTACATATTAATTTCAGCCTAGTTCATATGTTATGTGAAGGGGTAAATAACATGTCCTTAGTCACTTTTCCCACACCATTCATCATTTTATAGACCTCTGTCATATCCCCTGCCCCTTATTCATCTCTTTTCTAACCTGAATAGTACCAGTATTTTTAATTGCTCATATGGAAGTTGTTCCACACCCCTAATCATTTCTGTTGCCCTTCTCTGTACTTTTTCCAATTCTAATATATCTTTTTTGAGAGAGGGATGGCCAGTGCTTCACACAGTATTCCAAGTGTGGGTGTGCCTTGAAGTTATACAGTGACATCATGATATTTTCTTATTTTATTATCTGTCCCTTTCCTAATGGTTCCTAACATATTGTTAGCTTTTTTGATGGCCGCTGCACATTGAGTAGATGTTTTCAGAGAACTATCCACAATGACTTCAAGGTTTCCTTCATGATGGTAATAACTAATTTAGAGCCCATCATTTTGTATATATATACTTGGGATTATGGTTTCCAATGTGCATTACTTTGCATTTATCAACATTGAATTTCATCTGCCATTTTCTTGCCCAGTAATCCAGTTTTGTGAGATCCTTTTGTAGCTCTTTGCAGTCTGCTTTGGACTTAACTATCTTGAGTAATTTAGTATTGTCTTCAAACTTTGCCACCTCATTATTAACACCCTTTTCCCAGATTGTTTATGAATATGTTGAACAGTATTGGTCCAAGTACAGATCTTTGGGAAACTCTGCTATTTACCTCTTTCCTCCATGAAAACTGACCTCCTCCTTTTTGTTTCCTATCTTTTAACCAGCTACTGATGAGGTGACCTTCCCTCTTATCCCATGACTGCTTACTTTGCTTAAGAGCCTTTCTGAAAGTCCAAGTACACTATATCTACTGGATCACCCTTGTTCACATGCTTTGTTGACTCTCTCAAAAAATTCTAATAGATTGGTGAGGCATGACTTCCCTTTACCTAAGTCATGTTGACTCTTCCCCAACATGTTGTGTTCTAATATGTTCATATATGTGTCTGATAATTCTGTTCTTTACTATCGTTTCAACCAATTTGCCTGGTATTAAAGTTGGGTTTACCAGCCTGTAATTGCCAGAATCTCCTCTGGAGTTTTTTTTAAAAGTCGGTGTATTCTCTGCCCCACTCTACCAGCTGTTCTTTTACTTTTCTCTATTCTCTTCCCCTAGTTGTGTGGCTCCTTTACATCTTTCTAAGCTCATATTTCTGCTCTCTTGGGGAAAATTATTGAACTTGAAGGGGATTTCAAACAGTGGATTTAATGACAGTTTTTGACACTCCTCCTTCCCCTTTACCATACGAAAATTTTCTGGGTAGCTGCTTTATTTTTCTAATATGTACATGCAAGTGCTTCATGCATGGTTTGTTAGTCACTAAAATGCACATTCTATTGGGGAGCCAATTATCACAACAGACCTCTGAACTTTTGAGCCTTGTTCATTGCAACTACCACACAGTTGTACACAAACATATATGGGAATGTGCTTTCATTAGCGAACAAGGCTTTATATTTGTCTGTCAGAAAGAAACTCTGAATCAATCAGAATTAATCAGACAAATGAATCCAGTATCAAAATGTCATTAGTCATTTGTTCTGAGGTTTGTCCATGAAGGTAGAATTTCACCTCTTCTGTACTTTTGGTTATCCTTGGGCCACAGGATCAGCCTGGGATGAGACTAATCTTGAAGAAAGGCTATTAAATTATCACACAGAGATGTTCCAGTTATCACTCACTGAATAAATCTGCTGTGTGTACAAAGGACTTGGGGGTTTGTTTTAATAAATTTGTAATACATATGCAGATTGATGAAAGTCAAATGTTTACAGTCCCTGGGGCCTCTTATAGGAGATTCTGTAATAAATGTGGAAGGATAAGTAATAAACTCTATTTGAGGAAAACATTTGTAATGCCACTCCTGACTTTACAATCCTGTCTGGCTTGGGGGATATAGCTGATTTGCTACAGTGCTTTATTACAATGGATTCTACTGGTAGCACTCATGGTTGCACCAATTATTGTACCTAGCATGGATACCAAAACAGAACATAGATGTGATGGCACAAGCTAGCAATCCAAATATATACTCAGGGTCCCCGGAGGGCTTGTATTCAGATTGGTAGCCTATGCTGAAGCCTGCGTCACCACTTCTACACTGCTACTGTTACGTTACCTGTGCTAGCTAGATAATAGCTATGCTTATCTTTGCTACAATCACATCTTCACTCTGCAACGCAGAGTACCCAGACAGACAATTTTTTAAAATCTTCCCTCTTGTCGCTATACCCACAACAATTGTTTCCCGGCCAACCTCACATCTCATTTTCAGCGGAACACCCCACACTCATGGGGCCTGTGTCCTTCTTTCTAGCTTCCTGACTATGTTTTTACATGTTAATTGACCCGGGTGGAGTTGCTAACGTGAGTGCAGCTCATTGCTTTGCATCTGAATTTAAAGAGAGGGCTCATGTAATTCTTATAATTCTCCCAATGGTCATTTTTCTCTTTCTCAAATATAAAATGGTAGATTCGTGTATAAGAATATGATAATATCCCTTTAAATAATTTCAAAAAGAAAAGGAGTACTTGTGGCACCTTAGAGACTAACAAATTTATTAGAGCATAAGCTTTCGTGAGCTACAGCTCACTTCATCGGATGCATTTGGTGGAAAAAACAGAGGAGAGATTTATATACACACACACAGAGAACATGAAACAATGGGTTTATCATACACACTGTAAGGAGAGTGATCACTTAAGATAAGCCATCACCAACAGCAGGGGGGGGAAGGAGGAAAACCTTTCATGGTGACAAGCAGGTAGGCTAATTCCAGCAGTTAACAAGAATATCAGAGGAACAGTGGGGGGTGGGGTGGGAGGGAGAAATACCATGGGGAAATAGTTTTACTTTGTGTAATGACTCATCCATTCCCAGTCTCTATTCAAGCCTAAGTCAATTGTATCCAGTTTGCAAATTAATTCCAATTCAGCAGTCTCTCGTTGGAGTCTGTTTTTGAAGCTTTTTTGTTGAAGTATAGCCACTCTTAGGTCTGTGATCGAGTGACCAGAGAGATTGAAGTGTTCTCCAACTGGTTTTTGAATGTTATAATTCTTGACGTCTGATTTGTGTCCATTCATTCTTTTACGTAGAGACTGTCCAGTTTGGCCAATGTACATGGCAGAGGGGCATTGCTGGCACATGATGGCATATATCACATTGGTAGATGCGCAGGTGAACGAGCCTCTGATAGTGTGGCTGATGTGATTAGGCCCTATGATGGTATCCCCTGAATAGATATGTGGACAGAGTTGGCAACGGGCTTTGTTGCAAGGATAGGTTCCTGGGTTAGTGGTTCTGTTGTGTGGTGTGTGGTTGCTGGTGAGTATTTGCTTCAGATTGGGGGGCTGTCTGTAAGCAAGGACTGGTCTGTCTCCCAAGATCTGAGAGAGCGATGGCTCGTCCTTCAGGATAGGTTGTAGATCCTTGATGATGCGTTGGAGGGGTTTTAGTTGGGGGCTGAAGGTGATGGCTAGTGGCGTTCTGTTGTTTTCTTTGTTGGGCCTGTCCTGTAGTAGGTGACTTCTGGGTACTCTTCTGGCTCTGTCAATCTGTTTCTTCACTTCAGCAGGTGGGTACTGTAGTTGTAGGAATGCATGATAGAGATCTTGTAGGTGTTTGTCTCTGTCTGAGGGGTTGGAGCAAATGCGGTTATATCGTAGCGCTTGGCTGTAGACAATGGATCGAGTGGTATGATCTGGATGAAAGCTAGAGGCATTTAGGTAGGAATAGCGGTCAGTAGGTTTCCGATATAGGGTGGTGTTTATGTGACCATCGCTTATTAGCACCGTAGTGTCCAGGAAGTGGATCTCTTGTGTGGACTGGTCCAGGCTGAGGTTGATGGTGGGATGGAAATTGTTGAAATCATGGTGGAATTCCTCAAGAGCTTCTTTTCCATGGGTCCAGATGATGAAGATGTCATCAATGTAGCGCAAGTAGAGTAGGGGCATTAGGGAACGAGAGCTGAGGAAGCGTTGTTCTAAGTCAGCCATAAAAATGTTGGCATACTGTGGGGCCATGCGGGTACCCATCGCAGTGCCGCTGATTTGAAGGTATACATTGTCACCAAATGTGAAATAGTTATGGGTCAGGACAAAGTCACAAAGTTCTGCCACCAGGTTAGCCGTGACAGTATCGGGGATACTGTTCCTGACGGCTTGTAGTCCATCTTTGTGTGGAATGTTGGTGTAGAGGGCTTCTACATCCATAGTGGCTAGGATGGTGTTTTTAGGAAGATCACCAATGGACTGTAGTTTCCTCAGGAAATCGGTGGTGTCTCGAAGATAGCTGGGAGTGCTGGTAACGAAGGGCCTGAGGAGGGAGTCTACATAGCCAGACAATCCTGCTGTCAGGGTGCCAATGCCTGAGATGATGGGGCGTCCAGGATTTCCAGGTTTATGGATCTTGGGTAGCAGATAGAATACCCCAGGTCCTGGCTCCAGGGGTGTGTCTGTGCGGATTTGTTCTTGTGCTTTTTCAGGGAGTTTCTTGAGCAAATGCTGTAGTTTCTTTTGGTAACTCTCAGTGGGATCAGAGGGTAATGGCTTGTAGAAAGTGGTGTTGGAGAGCTGCCTAGTAGCCTCTTGTTCATACTCTGACCTATTCATGATGACGACAGCACCTCCTTTGTCAGCCTTTTTGATTATGATGTCAGAGTTGTTTCTGAGGCTGTGGATGGCACTGTGTTCTGCATGGCTGAGGTTATGGGGTAAGCGATGCTGCTTTTCCACAATTTCAGCTCGTGCACGTCGGCGGAAGCAGTCTATGTAGAAATCCAGGCTGCTGTTTCGACCTTCAGGAGGAGTCCACCTAGAATCCTTCTTTTTGCAGGAAGGTCTCTGTGGGTTAATATGTTGGTCAGAGGTGTGTTGGAAATATTCCTTGAGTCTGAGACGTCGAAAATAGGATTCTAGGTCACCACAGAACTGTATCATGTTCGTGGGGGTGGAGGGGCAAAAGGAGAGGCCCCGAGATAGGACAGATTCTTCCGCTGGGCTAAGAGTATAGTTGGATAGATTAACAATATTGCTGGGTGGGTTACGGGAACCATTGTTGTGGCCCCTTGTGGCATATAGTAGTTTAGATAGCTTAGTGTCCTTTTTCTTTTGTAGAGAATCAAAGTGTGTTTTGTAAATGGCTTGTCTAGTTTTTGTAAAGTCCAGCCACGAGGAAGTTTGTGTGGAAGGTTGGTTCTTTATGAGAGTATCCAGTTTTGAGAGCTCATTCTTAATCTTGCCCTGTTTGCTGTAGAGGATGTTGATCAGGTGGTTCCGCAGTTTCCTTGAGAGTGTGTGGCACAAGCTGTCAGCATAGTCTGTGTGGTATGTAGATTGTAATGGATTTTTTACCTTCAGTCCTTTCGGTATGATGTCCATCTGTTTGCATTTGGAGAGGAAGATGATGTCTGTCTGTATCTGTGCGAGTTTTTTCATGAAGTTGACAGATTTCCACTCTATACGGCTAAATTCAGTGCCTTGCATAATCACAGGTTTCAGAGTAGCAGCCGTGTTAGTCTGTATTCGCAAAAAGAAAAGGAGTACTTGTGGCACCTTAGAGACTAACAAATTTATTAGAGCATAAGCTTTCGTGAGCTACAGCTCACTTCATCGGATGCAGTGTGTATGATAAACCCATTGTTTCATGTTCTCTGTGTGTGTGTATATAAATCTCTCCTCTGTTTTTTCCACCAAATGCATCCGATGAAGTGAGCTGTAGCTCACGAAAGCTTATGCTCTAATAAATTTGTTAGTCTCTAAGGTGCCACAAGTACTCCTTTTCTTTTTGCGAATACAGACTAACACGGCTGCTACTCTGAAACTTTAAATAATTTGTGAGCCCTTTAATGATGCTATCTATATTCTGTATTTTAGAACCTTCCAAAAAATCAATCAGAGCAGCAGTAGCATGTACTTAGGCCTGGCATGTCAGTATACATTTAGTAAACATGTTAACGTGTCATGTCATGTACACAGAAAATTATACAGTAAAATAATATATGTTTAAAAAATAGGACCTCTACTGAGTACTCCAATATCTGATATGTTGCACAGATATTTGGAATTGAAGAAAATGCTTAGTATGCCTTTGGCTCATTTCCTGTATGGAAAACTTTTAAAAGATCAAGTATAAGACTTGAATATCTCTCTATAATGAATGTTACAATTCATCACTCCTGTAATTTGTACAGATGCGTTCCAAATTCTCTGATAGGACACAACTGAAAGGAAGTCTGGCTCTCTCTAATTACACCTTCATTGCCCTAACTGAATCCAGTTTTCAGGTTTGCTTGCTCGCTGTTTTATGTATCTTATTCTTTGATTAGTACCCACTTTAAAAAAAATACTTAGTCTTAACTTCCCTTGCAAGTTGAGAACCGGGAATGGGGATGCTCTTTGTTAACCATTCATTGTCAAATTCCACTCTGTTAGTCAAACATTAGGTACAAAGTGTGACAAAAACAGCATAGTATTTTCTGAGAAAATATTTTAGATTTGTGTGCTATCATTCAAATATCAAATATTGGGGGGGAGGGGTTATTATAGTTATAGTAACTAATTTACTGTCTCAGTATGATCCAGGAACACCCAGTGGAGTGCACTTCACTCGCTGTCCTGCTGAATATGCCAAGTTCTTTTGCTGCTTTTTTTTTTATATTGTGCTAGTGCCCAGAGGCAGAATCAGGGCCCCATTGTGTTAGACACTTTGAAAATGTATAGTGACACAGCCCCTACTGTCATGAACTTAAAATCCAAAGGGATAATATTCAGTGAACTAACCATCTCCCACTGATTTCAATGGGATGTCCATAGACTCTAGGGTTTGCTATATCAACACAGACTATCAGTCATTTAGCCTGGAATTTTGTCTTTCTTGGTGGCTGGGATGTTTCAGGGAAGAAAAAAAAAGCCATAATATATTTAATGAATTCCACAGTGAGGTATGTGGGGAAGAGGCAAAAGAGTTTCGTCCCGACTCTCCTGACCTTGAAGTTTGTTTATCTTATAATAATCAGAAAGAGACAGTATACCTGGAAATTAGAAGATCAACAGCCGATGAGAAGGGTTGTAATCACTGGGCCAGGATCTCCTCTCATTTCCACCAGTTTTCCATCAGTATAATTCCACTGACTTCAGTGAGGGTGCTTCTGATTGAAACCACTGAGAGGAGAACCATGCCAGCTATATTCAACTCACTGGGCTTAATAACACCAACATGCAAGTTATTGGTTAGTATTTTAAGCAGGTTTCAGAGTAGCAGCTGTGTTAGTCTGTATTCGCAAAAAGAAAAGGAGTACCTGCAAGGCACTGAATTTAGCCGTATAGAAAAAAAAAAAAACCCTGTCATTATGCAAGGCACTGAATTTAGCCGTATAGAAAAAAAATAAAATTTGTTAGTCTCTAAGGTGCCACGGGTACTCCTTTTCTTTTTATTTTAAGCAGAGCAGTTTATGGGAAGACTAGCATCAGGTGGCCCTGGTCCAGAGGGGTAATGTTGGTTCTGACCTTATCCGGACATCTCGAACATCAACTCAAATCCTTTTCTGGGATTTGAAAAAGTTCTCCTCCCCTCTGATCGTTATTTGTATGTGTGTTTCTGCTCTTTGTGGCTCTGATTGTAAAAATAGCAGAACTGTCCATGTATCATGAGGCTGATTTAACGTTATTACCGTCATTACAGTGGGAGCAGAAAGAGGTAGAAATGAGAAAACTTGTCCATAAGATTTCCAGACGAAGTTTTCAGACTTGGGAGGTGCAGATAAACAGTTGATATTTCAGATGCTTTATCCAAACTGAGTTTCTAAACCTTTTCAGGTTCCCCTATTGGAAATTAACAAACCTGCTACAGACCTGAATACTAAAATGAATTGGTCACTATGGAATTGGCCTCTGCCTAGGGTAAAATTTTCAATAGCGCCTAAGTTCCTGTGACTTTCGAAGTGATTTAGGCATGTTTGAAAAGTTTACTCATTGTTTCCATTGGCAGTTGTTTTGTTTTCACTAGCAAACCACAGATTGACACTACTCTGATAGACTCTGCTGTCATGAAGTCCTGTACTAGGCGATTGTAGCAGTTTAGGAATGAGAAAAAGGCTGTGTCTATACTAGGAATTTGCCTCGATTCTAGCAATTGATGGCAATCCACAGAGGTAGTTAGGCTGTAGCAAACCCCTAATGCAGAGAAGTGGCAGAACTGTGGGGAAAGGGGTTGTACTGGCACAGGCCCTGCTTATGTTATATTTGACTGTTACCAATGCTTTGTTTCAAGCATTATAATTCTCTCCACACCCCTATGCCCAGTGTAGTAAAAACTAGAAGTTAATGAGTTAGAATGTTTAAAAAGTAATTAAAGTAATTAATTAAAAAGTAACACTTTAAAAGTAATTATCTCATTTTGATGCAATTTGACACCTACATTTTAGAGTACTGATGTAGTGTATTAAGTGATCATTTTACTGTTTTTCGTAAATAACACTCTGATGTTATTACATTGTGCTGTCTTTCACTGCTTTATATGATAACCTAAAATCCCAGACCATTTTTTTCTGAATGGGTTTTTCTCTGCAAAATACTTCAGACAAAACACCCCGGCAGAAGGCCATGAATGTTGATCATATATTTGCAAATTAAAGTGGAATGATCCACTTAATCATTTTCTGCCCTGTTACAAATAAAATGCCATTATTGTTTCCAGGTCAAATGCCTTCCATTGAAGGATGAATTGATGCCTGTTTGATATATATATATAATTTATTTCTCCTGTTTTTCCTCCCTCCTTTACAGACCAGATGATGTGCTGCTTAGGCGTACCCATGATGAGACGGTTCTCTTGCATTGCTTTCTCTGGCCTCTGGTTACTTTCCTGGTAGGAGTCCTAATTGTGGTCCTGACAATCTGTGCAAAGAGCTTGGCCGTTAAAGCCGAGGCAATAAAAAAGAGGAAACACTCATAAATGGAAAAGTCACTGAAGGAAAGGGAAAAAGTTGTAAGAAAATCGAAAGTGGCAAATTCGACATACCTACACGTCTGGTGCACCCAGACATGCCCGTTGCCAGGGTTTTGTCAAGCTTTGGTGTTGCTGATGCCTGAGGATTATTCTTGGGGGACAGCTTTATGAAATGTCAACTAATTGCTTTTTCTGCTATGACAGTAAACAAGAATATTCCACTAAAAGATTCTAAACTGCACCGAATATGCTGTACTGTATTAGGCTAAACTTGAACAATGGCTAGTTTATCCAGGTCTTAGTTGTACTGAGGGACGATATCAGAAAACCCGAAAGGTGGTGAATTTCATCTTTGCAAAACAATCTTTGTTGTTAGTATTTGGTATTAAATATTTAAAATATTATTTACTTTATCATAGACTGTATTTCTGAAATAATAAAGGATGGTTGGTTTTGGTTTTTACCTTTTCTCAATTCAGTTTTTTTAATGTAAAGTTCTAAAGTAACATGTTCAACTGATTTTATTTTTTTTCACTGAGCTGGAGAGTTTCATTTTGAAATTGACACTTTAACCTGGGTCTAGACAAAATTCTTCTTTCATCCTCGGTTGTTTATCTTGCAAAATATTAAGATCTCTGAGGAATTTTCTCTTGTAATTGGAAAACAAATACTGATTTTTATTTGAAAGAGGAAAACAATGCTGGGAATAATCCTATTGACTCAATAGCATTCAGTCCTTAGCAGTTCTATAGTATTCTGTTAGCGTTATCAGCTTCACAAAGTGGTGATATAAACCACACACACATCGTTTTGTAGTAGAGATCCCGCTAAGATGCTGTGTGACACTTCTAATCACATACTTAAATTAGAAAGTTCTATGAGCCATGGAGTCACTTTACATCACTTTGTTCAAGTGAAAAGAATAACATCTCTACTTTTTACAGACCCTTAGTGCATGTAACTAAACTACCATTGTCACAGTCACTCCATTGCGGTATACAGTGCTAACAGTCTCAGCAAAAGGATGTTTTTCAACATCAAAAATAAGATATACTAGTAACTGAATAACTCAGTATCTGCTTTCCATATCTTACCCTGCCATTTCCAACTTTCAGCATCGTAAACCTCAGGGCTATTTATCCTAGTCGGGTTAGAGAATAAACATAGAAGGCACATTTTAGTTCAATGCAAAGCTGTCTCTGCCTTTGTCACAAGTCTTATTAATGAGATCCCACTTTTCAATATGTTTCTGATGTAAATCATATGATAATATAGTATATTTTTAACCTTCGTTAACAAGTCTGCAACTCTAAACCTGCTCTTTATTTTTTTAATCTCTGCCATTCTTAGTGTTGATTTAAATATCTAATTTGTTGCTTCCGGACTCATTTGACAATTATCCATAGAAATATTTCCACAAAAAAAGCAAACTGGACTTTAAACCCTAGGAAACGTTCTGATGTCATAAGGTGGTTTCCATTGTCTATTATCCTTTCAGTGGTTATTGTACAGATAATCAAATATTCAAATGATTTAATAGCTTTTTATTTTAGAAATTAGCATACAATGGGGACAGCATGGGGTAGGACCCACAGCTGTGATTTAGGAGGCCTGCAGTCTGTTCCTAGTTCTGCCACTGCCCCGGTGTATGTCCTCTAGGATGTCACTTAATCTTTTTGTATCTCAATTTCCCCATCTGTCAAATAAGGATAATGTTACACTTCTCAATAAAGTGCTTTGAAAGCTAGGAATGAAAAGTGCTATATAAATGGTGTATACATAATTCTCTGCTCAAAGGCTCAGTCACCAGGAAGTACACCTTTTATCATCCTCCTCCTCTAGGTACAGTCTGAGGCGGGGGGGTGGAAATTGCTACGATGAATGGAGGTTGTGATTTTTTTCAAACTGCCTATGGAAGTTTGGCATCTTTTGAAAATAGAAGCCTGCTAGTTAGCAGAGGACATATCTTTTTATTCAGTGACAGTTTCTAGATTCCACGACCTCTTTCATGTGCTGCAATCCTGTTGCCTTAGCAACACACTACCTTAGCAACAATCTGAGCCATTCCATGGGTTTTATTGTCACACTGCAAATCAGAGAAAATTGCTGTCTTTGGGCAATTTTGCCATTTGAGTGAAACAGGGGCAAGCCCACTTTATATATGTTTCCATTGACACCCACTGGGCACGACTCACTACAGGCAGTCTGTATAATCTTTATTCGATGCACATTAAAATATCTTTGTTTTTTTCAAAGGAAATAGAAAAATTTGGTGAGATTCATCCAGGGTTTGAGGCAGCAGCTTGGTTCTCATAAATCCAGATTAACTAAATCCTCTCTATCTTTGCTGTAAAAGCTCTTGTGACTGAACTGTGTGGCTGATTCCCTGAGCAAAGGTAAGGAGTGACTTGAATCCCTATGTCAAATCTAGTTTGTTCGAACATCACAGCTGTAAACCTGCTAGAACTGTGATTTGTGGACACCACTGGGAGTAAATCACAGTTATCAGGATGATACTAAATCACCTTTCATCTTGCAGAGCAGTTGCAGCATGAGTAGACATAGAAAATTCAATTGGAAAGCAAAGAAAGACAGTAAGTATCTTTCCAGCATGCTCTACAGGCTATGGAATAGTCGAGGACAGAATTAATTCTATCACAGCCTTTGCGTTGGTGATATAGAAATTTCCAGCTAATCCCTACTCTTGATGACTGCCTCTCGGGATTTCCTACCTTAAGATTGTTTTATTGATTCCCTATTGGCTTAAAGAAAAGGAGTACTTGTGGCACCTTAGAGACTAACAAATTTATTAGAGCATAAGCTTTCGTGAGCTACAGCTCACTTCATCGGATGCATTTGGTGGAAAAAACAGAGGAGAGATTTATATACACACACACAGAGAACATGAAACAATGGGTTTATCATACACACTGTAAGGAGAAAGAAAAGGAGTACCCGTGGCACCTTAGAGACTAACAAATTTATGAAGTTGACAGATTTCCACTCTATACGGCTAAATTCAGTGCCTTGCATAATGACAGGTTTCAGAGTAGCAGCCGTGTTAGTCTGTATTCGCAAAAAGAAAAGGAGTACCCGTGGCACCTTAGAGACTAACAAATTTGTTAGTCTCTAAGGTGCCACGGGTACTCCTTTTCTTTTTGCGAATACAGACTAACACGGCTGCTACTCTGAAAACTGTAAGGAGAGTGATCACTTAAAATAAGCCATCACCAGCAGCAGGGGGGGGAAAGGAGGAAAACCTTTCATGGTGACAAGCAAGGTAGGCTAATTCCAGCAGTTAACAAGAATATCAGAGGAACAGTGGGGGGTGGGGTGGGAGGGAGAAATACCATGGGGAAATAGTTTTACTTTGTGTAATGACTCATCCATTCCCAGTCTCTATTCAAGCCTAAGTTAATTGTATCCAGTTTGCAAATTAATTCCAATTCAGCAGTCTCTCGTTGGAGTCTGTTTTTGAAGCTTTTTTGTTGAAGTATAGCCACTCAGGTCTGTGATCGAGTGACCAGAGAGATTGAAGTGTTCTCCAACTGGTTTTTGAATGTTATAATTCTTGACGTCTGATTTGTGTCCATTCATTCTTTTACGTAGAGACTGTCCAGTTTGGCCAATGTACATGGCAGAGGGGCATTGCTGGCACATGATGGCATATATCACATTGGTAGATGCGCAGGTGAATGAGCCTCTTATAGTGTGGCTGATGTGATTAGGCCCTATGATGGTATCCCCTGAATAGATATGTGGACAGAGTTGGCAACGGGCTTTGTTGCAAGGATAGGTTCCTGGGTTAGTGGTTCTGTTGTGTGGTGTGTGGTTGCTGGTGAGTATTTGCTTCAGATTGGGGGGCTGTCTGTAAGCAAGGACTGGTCTTTCTGCCAAGATCTGTGAGAGTGATGGGTCGTCCTTCAGGATAGGTTGTAGATCCTTGATGATGCGTTGGAGAGGTTTTAGTTGGGGGCTGAAGGTGATGGCTTAGTATATTTTCCAATACTTGTTGCATATTGTCCAGAGATCTGCTAAGAAAGTGTCGCACTTTAAGGAGATCAAACTAGTCTTTGTTCTCCATTTCATTCAATATTTATATTGCCACTACTTTGAAAGACTCTGTTTCATCATGCTCTCCAGTGCACAGCTTTATTAAAAAATGTGCATTCTCTTTCATGTGCACCAGTTTGTTTATATAATATTCAAATCCAGTAGCTTCTTGTGCTTATTTGAAATTATTTGAACATTGTTTCTTTGAGTCCACCTTCTCTGACATTGTGTTTGGCATGTTTTTGTAGTTGTAATAAGTTAATAAACATTCAGGGGTGGATTAGAAAAATTAACTACTACGTTAAGAAGCTTAACTCAATTTACCTGAGCAGGAGAGGCACTTCTGATTCTGTCTGCATAACATTCAAAAGTAAGCACACACACTTTGTAGTGTAAATATAGCCCGTTTTGAGTAAATTGTGTGTTCTGTGCAAAATTGGTTGGAATTTGAGAGCTATATTTCCACAGTCTGTCTCGTTAAGGCTGGTCCTCTGCTCAAAAGTCAGCTCTGGTGAGCCAGTAGGAGGTTGCAGCAGGAGTTTGAGCTATTTAAGCAGTGGTCTGTGTGAGCTTTGTTGCCTTGGGTTGTTAGAGGGGTACCAATAAAGAGTTCCAGTTTAAACAATATTCTGATCTCTTGAGTGTAATCTCTGGTGAGGGAGAACTTCACTAAAGCTCACCAGCAGAAAAAAAAACTGGCATACACCAAAGGCCTGAACCATAGCCCATTTCAGTGGACTCCAAGCTGGGCTCTAATCAACCGAAATGTGATAGCCAAGCATTACAACAAAACAGTCATTTGGATATTCCTACCTTGGAACTTCACAGAGCTGGTTAATTCTTTTGGTGAGAATTAGACACCATAAAGATGACGTGACTGGATTTTCTCAGTTTCTAATGCTATGGAAGTATAATGGAACTTTTAAATCTGCATTCAGCTCTTTTATCCTCTTGTAGCCCTTTGCCTCAGCTCCAGACATACAGAAGCTATCCTTCCAGTACCATATATGTATACCTACAACTGTGAGGCATATCAAACAAATCTCTGCTTTTGGTACAACAAAGGGTCTATATAGCTTGCTTATCCTTCAGCGTCCAGATGACAGAGCAAAAGAAAAGCTCTTGGTTTAATATGGGAGATGCCAAAGGGAAAAATAGGTTAAAAGTCTTTAAATCCCTAGCAAATGGACCATTCTTTATAGCGATTAAATAAACTTCAAGAAGTGCAAGTCCCTGGCAGCAAGAGATGTAATTCCTATTCATGACACACAGAGTAATGTATGTATTTTAAATGTATACCAGTGAGGGAATAATATAGATGCTGGGATAGTGTGGACTGCATGTTTATAAAAGGAGTGGATTGCTAAAGGATCTTTTGTCAGTATTGCACATACATGTTTTTGAATAACTAATATCCATTTTTACAAACTTTTACCTGTCTACAAATATTTGAGGGACCGAGGTGAAACAGAAGGAATTCTCTAGAATGGTGCAAAAAGCATCAGGGAGGGGTTTATAATAAGTAACCTCTTAGACTGTGGAATAGTTTCCCAAGAGAAGTGACGGAAGCTTCGTTGCTGAAGTCATCTAAAACATACGGTAGGTTTGCTTCCATATTTAATTTCAATGAAAATCAGCAGTCCCTTTCCTCAGCATGGAGCAGCTGCCAAGCCTCTATTAAACTTAAAACAAAAGCTTTCCCTAATTTTGCCATCTAAAGAAGTTGTTAAGATGATATGTCAGACTAACTATCGTCTGTACCAATGGAAAGCATAAAAAACATGAGCAAGAAAACCTTGGAAAGAATGATTGTGCAATCAATCAAACAGTCTTGGAAGATCACAGCCTTGCTGAATGGCTCAGACTGGATGTTTACAATTAACTGGGAGAGGTAGGGAGTGTACCATGTGAAGCGATGTTCTGATATAAAAGCGATTGCCTACATGTGCAATGTTTAATTCACAGTTTTATCATTCTAATGGAGGTTTGCAATCTCATAGACCAGAAAACCACTTTCTGTTCATTACGCATACATCCTGTAGATTTTAAAAACAAATGAGAAAAGTAAATAGAATTACTCATCATACTGTATAACTGTATGTGAAATAAACATTTTAAAAATGCACAACCTATTTCCAAAGAGTCTGTAATGCATAGATTAATCATCCTGAAAATACATTTCCCAGAAAGGCAAGGAGGCTGACTACTAGAAGCTTCTCTGGTGCTGTTTATATAAAGGGTAATTTGCTGAGGAAGAGTCTTTAATTTAATAATATACAGCAGTATAAAATATATGCCAAGCTCTTTCATAACTTTTTGGCTCATTCCAGCTTTGAGTTTCATTTGTTGCTCTCTAGAAATAGTATAGGAAAATCAATTCTCACAAGCTGGTTCGATGTCACATATTAGTTTTCACCAACTGACATATTTCCTAGACAAAGCAGTTTAAATAAACCAAATTCTTATAGTTTGAAGAGAGTCTCAGAAGGACCAGTTCTCAAAGGAAGTTAGTGCATTCATTTTGTTCTCAAAATCCAGGAGGGCCAAAGCAGGGCTGTTCAGAGACGAGTGAAGTTTCCCTGTCTTTTTTCAGAGTAGCAGCCATGTTAGTCTGTATTCACAAAAAGAAAAGGAGTACTTGTGGCACCTTAGAGACTAACAAATTTATTTGAGCATAAGCTTTCGTGAGCTACAGCTCACTTCATCGGATACATTCAGTGGAAAATACAGTGGGGAGATTTATATACATAGAGAACATGTAACTGCAGCCTGAGGACAAATCCAGACTGGGTGTTGTTCTTGCTGGTAGGCTGAAATAAGAAACAATTTCTAGTCCTTTTTCAGGGAATAAGCAAATATTACAGATTTATATATATAAATTCATATGCAACCTTCTGGCTCTTGACAAGAGGCTAATATGCAAAGCTTGGGCCCCTCTACAGGCAGTTTGTGGGACTGCAAGCTGAGTTTTGAAGATTAGCCATTTTAACACATGGCTATGACTTTCTTTGATTTTGCTGGATAGTATTTGCCAGCTCAGCCAAGCTTATTGTTGCCATTGTGAAATTTGCACATGAATTTTTGTAACTGCATGCCGTAGGAGCAGTACAGTTTACATTACATACCAAAGAGAGATTTGCTGGAACAGTGGCAGATTATTGAGTTCTGGGATAAAAGACTGGAAGATGGGATTGAGGTAGATGATCTCAGAGATCTTTCCAGTGCCCATTGTGAGTGAAAAAGGAAAAACTGATAGTTGAGACCAAACAAAGACTGTATCAAAGGTAGAGAGAGGAAGATTTTGGAATCATTGAGCACTGGAATGTCTGCTTTGGTGAGAGGAGACTTAAAATTGGAGAGCAACCTCAAGTTCAAAATTGATTATGCTTGTTAAATGATTCCGGAAGGGAATAGAGCACGAGCTTTCTCTTAACTCCAAAATATCTGACAGTTACTTCCAGTTGAATAATAACAAAGGAGACTGATACTGTGAAGCAAAGAGTGAGTAAGGATAAAACGGAAACATTAATGAACTGGAGTCTTGTCATGGTGACAATGGAACAAACTGACACTGCTCATTTTCTGATGAGAGAATGTAATTGATGTAACCTCCTGTGAACCCTATAACCCTAGAATGATAAAGCCTAAAAGCAGTTAACCAAAGTCAGGCCAAGAAATAACTGATGTAGGCTAGAACCTTGCTAAATTTTGTTTTGAAAAACTAGGCTTCCGTTGATAGGAATGTGTCCTCATGAGAGAGCAATCCGAGGGCTTAGGGTAAAAGAGAACCCCATACTAGACATGGAGGAGAAGGATAGAGCTAAATGAGAATGCAATTAAGACTTGGGGGCATCAGGACAGCAAAAATGTGGACTCACTGCTAGCCCAAAGAGCTAATGAATATACAGAGGACTTTTAGATCAAAGAGAAAAGAAATGCTAGAAAGGATGTGGACTCATTAATAAATGAACGTGATAAAATCCTGAATGACATTAAAATGGCTGAGCTATTGAACTGATCCTTTAAATCAGTCTTTTTAAGAAAACAGGCCTGGACAGTCAGGAATTAATGAAAACCTTGTCAACAAAGCTGTTTATAAGCAGCAGAGAAGACAATTGAATATAGACCAGTCAATAAGTCAGATGATATGCATCCCAGATTGTGAAGATTTCTTAATAAATAGACTGAACCCTTGACAATTGGTTTTGAAAAGTCTTGAAAAATTGGCATCAGAAGAAAGGAAAAATGAAAATGCAGTACCAACATTAAATCAATCCCTCCAGACCTAGGAAATCTAGCTTCAATCCTTATTAAAATGATGGACCATATACAATTAATAGGAAAATACCTTGAAGATAACACAACCAGCAAATGGCATGGATTTATTAAGAACAAATATTGTCCAATAAACCCGATTACATTTTTTACAGCCAACCTAGAAAATAATGGGACTACAGATGAAGTAAAACAACTAGCATTGTTTTCTGTGGCTCAAAATCTCATTTGAAAAATTAATTCATATCGGGTTGGCTACGAGCAATGAAAGACAGAGTTCTGGCTGAAGAACTGTCAACACAAAGCAATAATAAATGACAGTACATCATCTGCATTAAGGTGTGTGGTGAAGTGCCTCAGCAGCTTTTCTTTATTCTATGAAAGGCAACAGAAAGAGCCAATTAATTGCCTTTTTAAAGTATACAGAATCTGGAGGAGTTATGAACATCAAAGTGATAGACAATACAAAGGAGACCACAACAGGTTAGAAAGAGGAGCAGAAGATAAAATGTCTTTTATATCTTGAAAAAATAAGCTAATAAATTAGAAGTGATGGAGGAGGGATACAGCAAATACAGACGTAGTGGGAGGAAGCTACTTGGAAGGCAGAGATGCTAAAAGAAGAGCCACAACTGATAGTAGACAGAAGAGTGGTTATGGCACAAAGCTAATTATACATGATTTTGATGTAGAAGAATTGGTGTGTAGGACTGAAATCACCCATTTCTTGGGAAACCAAGTCGCCTTTCCAGTATATCTGTATATTTTATTAACACCTTAACTCTGGGTGCGGTTGTGTATCAATTTTGGCATGTTTTTCTTTAAAGTGATACTGTTAAATGGGAGAAGGCAGTTACTGGCGCTATCAATTGACAGGTTAGTTTTAGAATACAGTAGTTCTGCATCTGGAGTTTGAGCAAGAAAGGTGTGCATGGTTATCAGGATATGAGAAATAGATGTTGGCTTGCATTTGCAGCTGATCAGCTTGTGTCTTTATCCGGCATTGATACTGTACTTGCATTTGTGCAGGTGGTAGAGCCCCATGACTTTCATGGGGTTCCCTGGGTTGCAGGGATCCAGCTGCAAGATGAAGGGGATAAGTTTTTTTTTCCCAAAGGATTTTGTGTGTCTATATAGAGATTACGCATGGCTGCATGGCAGTTAATTTTACATTCCCCTGGGGGTTTTACTCAGTTTAATCAAAAAGCTCAGAACACCTTACAATTGACCATGTGGTGTAACACTTACAAATTTTAAAGCATTTGGATTTTTCTCTTCTTTTTATTTGGAATATGAGAAGGACTCAACCTTAGCCTTATAATGGGACCATGGAAGCAACCTTAACTCCATAATCAAATAGCATATGCCTGTAGAGTCAGGCCTGGAATCTTGGTCCTCTAGCAACCAAATCAAAGGCTCTTCTTACACCTTGCGTTTAAGACAGATCTCTGTTAACTGTCACCTGTAGAAGTGCTCTGAATTTGTTTCTAATCTGCAACAAGACACTAGAGGACAACATATTTATATAGGTGTGAAATTCACCATGTGCAGAGGGCTAGCACAAGGCTTACATCCTACTTAAGCCCTGCTTACACTTTTAAACAGAGAATAAAGTGGTAATAAGCGATGCATAGACTTTGTACTGGCCCTTTGCACAGCAGTGAATTTCATCCATAATGATTGCTCCTGCTCCGATTGAACTCAATGGCAGAAAACTCCAAAGTGACATCCATGAGTTCAGAACTGGGTCTCTAGCTCCCACTGAAATCACTTAGGCACAAAACTATTCACAAAAAGAAATCATTAATAACTTTGCTTGATTATAACCTATTTTCTTCATTTATAGTAGGTGCAGGAGTTGTTAAGGAGTTTTCACTATGTGGGAAGTTTGAGCAGTAACAAGTCATTTTTGAGCAAAATCGAAACACAGAAAAGTTAGACAAAAATCAGCATTTCCAATCAGGGTTATATTGAATGACCAATTACTCAAAAATGGTTTGTTCCTGCAAAGTTTTAAGAAAATTTTTCTTTTTGCCTTCAGAGTAAATGTGATGGTTTAGAGCCCATGTCAAACTGATACACGTGTCAACATAGGACTTTATAATGGAAGCTGGTTGCAACTTTAACAATGTCTCTTAATTATATAGATTGAGAAATAGTCTCATTTCCTTCCTTCAATTATAACACACATACTTTCCCCTTTCATTTTGTTGTTTCTTTCTTAATCATACTGATGACACACACACACACACACACACACACACTGAATGGTGTGGCAAAGATTTACCAAACTCCTCCTCATTCTGCATTCATCTATATTGAGCTCTGTCTGTCTCGATAATTAGCTGTTAATCATCTAAGGGCTGGTCTTCACTGCAGGGATCGATGCTGCTGCAATCGATTCAGCAGGGATAGATGTAGCTCTCAGAGAAGAGTAAGGGAAGAGCATCTCCTGTCGAAGAAGTGCAGTGAAGACACCAGGGTAAGTCGACCTAAGCTACATCAACTCCAGCTATGTTATTCACATACCTGGAGTAGCATAATTTAGGTCGATTTACCCCCATAGTGAAGACAAGAACTAAGACATTCTGTACCGAGTTGCGTTCCTCCTCATTGTATTGTTCCTCTATCAGCCGTGTCTGTCTAATAATCTTCTTCCCTTAGCTTATGTGTTCTAGGTTGGTTATCAAGATGGCTGAGATTTTAGTGATGTCTCAGAAAAAAAAATCAAACATCGAAATAGTGATTTTTTTTTAATTTGCAAAAAGATCTATTTTAACTGATCCATTTAAAATTTGATGCAAGCGTTGTGCTTCACTGGCTTGCAGCATTCTCAGACTGAGTCAAATGATGGCGTTGGTAATATTAATTACTGTATCACAAAGAAATTCTGATAATTTGGCTCCCTTTAAAAAAACACCTAATCTTGTACTACCATGTGACACTTCCCAGGGGTACCCAGGTTTACAAGGCATCTCGCTACAACATGCCTTAGCGTGAGGAAGCTTTGTGTGTGTGTGTCAGCCTCCCAACTCCAGCAGCCACAGGCAACACAAGCACATGTGGGCTGAGCTGTCCCTCTGCAGGTTAGCAACTGGTTCACCTGAACCCGTGAGCCCTGCGACTGTTGCTGTGGAGTGTCCAGCCCGTTCCACAGGATACCTGCACTATTCACCAATGTGCTGCTCCCAAGGAGGAGAAAATCCCAGCTTACCAGTTTCACCTTAGAATACAGCTCTGTTTAACACAGCATTTTAGATATGTATGTGGCTTTGACTTTGAAACACCAGTGTTCATAACACTGGCCAGTTGGGCAATCGCAGTCTCATAAGGAATGAAGACAGCTTTTGTTTTATTCCCTTCTTACTATTTGGTCTAATGCTGCCTTTGCTTTTTTGTCTAATGATGTTTTTTACATGCACTCTATGACTCACACATTTGTCTGTTATCCCTTTTCTAAACATCTGCTGTTATTAAGCTTAGCTGTTAAACTCTCTCTGCATATGAGCCTCTTGGAGACTGAAGTCAGCTTAGCTCCATCTATGCTAGGAAATTGACCTGCTGGTGATAATGGTTGTCAATAGTGGGTCCCACCAAACTCATGGACATTGTTTTAACTACTGGTGTAGAGAGGGCAGAGAACAGTTTACAGCACCGTTTCAGACAGTGTGATGGAGACTTGTGCAAATTGGTTGACAGTAGTGGTGCGGAAAAGAGCTTTGGCTTATCTATATTCTCAACCCTGATTCTGGAAGATCTGGTGCTGACAATTCATGTCAGCAACGGGTCCATTTCCTAGACTGTGAACCTGGTAGACTTTTTTCTTTAATTTTCCACCAGTGCTGCTATTGGTGCAGCCCCATCGGTGGTGGAAGCCTGGCTGGCTCACCAGCATTTTAATCTTCATGCTTAGGTCTAGTTGCCAAGGTGTTTTAATGCTGGCAGATATGGGTAACTGGTTTACACTGGTCACCTGTTGTTGCTCTCTCCAGTGGAACTACTCCAGTGCTCATACATGTAAAGAAAATCAGTCTAATGTCAAGAAGAGCTTAGAGTGGGGGGGAACTCTTTTGTATGCAATATGGTACCACTATTTAGAGGTCTATAGGCTTTCTCTATGCACCGAAGAAAACAAACAATAAAAGAGTAGTTACAATAAATATTTATGAATTTATTCTTAAAGAATTTCAGCTTCAGAATTTAAAAGCCAATGGAGGACCCAAGGAAGAGCTCACGAATTTCATGTCTCCCCTTGATATCTGTACTGTGGCTTCTCCCACTTCATATTATTTGTCCTCACTTGCTGGGCCTTTCCCTGGCTTTCCAGACTTGCACGTGGTTTGTCCTTTGGCTCAGTGATCTCTTGCTTTGAGAACCAGTTTCCCTCTTTGTCATGACATCTACCATGTCTTGGATGTCAGGATCAAATTCAAGCTTGCACCCTTGTTCTGTGTGATCAGAACAAGATTTGCAACAGTACTCTGTGAAATGTGTGATTGATTATTCAGTTCTGAATACTAAGTTGGAGGCTCAACGATCACACAAGCAGCTTTTAATAAGCAGTTCATTCTAGGGCCATATACCAACCAGATTGGAGTGTGTGGCCTGCAATAAAACTTTAAAATACAACATTACTTTGTGTAGCAATTTGCATGCCATCTGGTTTCCAAAACACTTTCCTGAGTTGCATAATTTAATTATACAGTTAAGTAATAGAGAAGGAAAGAAAATGAGGAGGTGTAGGTAAGGGAATGTTTGTCTGCTGTGTGTTTGTGTGTGTGTATATATATATATATATATATACCATTGTGAGTCAAGTTCTTCCCTTGGATGTGCATGCAAACATATTTGAACTGGTGATCTAGCAGCAAAATAGGCCATTGCCCATTTATAATCTTCTGATGGATCCAGTCCCCCAAAAAATATAGTTTCTAATCCGCAGTTTAAAATATTTTTGGTCAGATTCCCAGGTGTGTCAGAGTGTGGCTTGGTGCACTTGGAGTTGAGGGGCATAGGTGGCTTCACAACACCCTTTGGCTTCCCCAATCCTTCCCCAGTTTTCTTAGCCTCTCATGTGTGGTGTTTTGGCTTGCAGTTCACAAGACAGCTGCGTATTCCTTCCATAACCAATTGTCACTTGTATGCAAATTCCTCATTGCTTCACACTCACCATTCTGATTAGCAAATACATGCAAATTAGTGAGATCCCTGTTCTTTTATTCTACTTGTATTTTTAAAATCTGCTATTTTCATTCTTTGCAAAAGGTGACGGTTCCTCTCCCACCCCCTAGCCCCCGCTTCTTGGTCCATTTGCCCTCATGTATTTATTAAACTCTTGTATATTCTATCTCTTTCCCCACTTTGTGTCCATCTTGCTATTTAAATTGTAAGCTCTTCAGGGCAGGGACCCTCTCTCACTCTCTGTTTGTACATTGGCTAGCACAGTGGGGCCCTGTCAAGGTTCCTTCCCCACTCTGAACTCTAGGGTGCAGATGTGGGGACCTGCATGAAAACCTCCCAAGCTTACTTTTACCAGCTTAGGTTAAAACTTCCCCAAGGTACAAACTATTTTACCTTTTGCCCTTGGACTTCCACTGCCACCACCAAACGTCTGGGTTTATTTTTGAGAAAGCATTGTTTGGAAACGTCTTTCCCCCAAAAATCCTCACCAAAACCTTGCACCCCCCTGCCTGGGGAAGGCTTGATAAAAATCTTCACCAATTTGCATAGGTGACCACAGACCCAAACCCTTGGATCTTAAGGACAATGAAAAAAGCATTCAATTTCTTAAAAGAAGAATTTTAATATAAGAAAAGGTAAAAAGATTCACCTCTGTAAAATCAGGATGGTAAATACCTTACAAGGTAATTAGTTCAAAACATAGAGAATCCCTCTAGGCAAAACCTTAAGTTACAAGAAAGACACAAAGACAAGAATATTCATTCTATTCAGCACAGTCTAATTTCTCAGCCATTTAAAGAAATCATAATCTAACGTATATCTAGCTAGATTATTTACTAAGTTCTAAGACTCCATTCCTGATCTGTCCCCGGCAAAAGCATCACACACACAAACCCTTTGTTTCTCCCTCCCTCCAGCTTTGCAAGTATCTTGTCTCCTCATTGGTCATTGTGGTCAGGTGCCGGTGAGGTTATCCTAGCTTCTTAACTCTTTACAGGTGAAAGGATTTTTCCTCTGGCCAGGAGGGGTTTTAAAGGTGTTTACCGTTCCCTTTATATTTATGACAGGCCCCAATCATTTTTTGGAGCCTTACCATGCTACAAATAATAACATGTATGTGCACAGTGTTCTATACACTAGGGGACTTTTATTGAAAAAAAATAGTTTCCCCCACTTTCTGGTTACCAATTCAGAGCCCAATCCTGCATCCATTGAAGCCAATGGCAGTTTTGCCATTCATTTCAGTGGGAAGTGAATCAGAGCTGAATTGCATATAGTCATTGGAGTTTTGTTGGTAATGCCAAAATCACAGCCAGTGCTGAAATTTCAGTAAGAACACATTCTCCGTGGCCTTGGGTTGTGTGTTACATGTTATTTTTAATTGTTCATGCTCTTTAACTGTTTAGTTATGTTGTATTGATTGGTGAAGAAATCTTAATCAAAATGTCAATTTAAGTATTGTTGGTGGAGGTGCTTTGGGGCTTTACGCTTTGTCCTTTACTTGCCTAACCTCTCCCATTCCTGTAGTTCACAGGCTCTCTCACTGAGCTCCAAATGAGGTATTTCTAACCATGAATAAGGGTGGCAGAATTAGGCCCAAAATTTCCTGATTGTTGTACTTTTCCTCACGTGGTCCCTACTTCGACAAGGCATTTAAGCCTCATCCCACTGAGGCAAATAGAAATACTCACATGTTTAAGAACTTGTTTAAAAAAAGGCTGTGATGGGTTTTCTGCTCTTCCTATTGCTGTTTCCAACACTGTAAAGAGTGAACATTGTTCCCTCCAAGTTAGGCAAGATGTTGAGAAATGCTGCACATCCTCAACTCTCATTTAAAAGTCAAGGGAAGTTGAGAGAACTCAATATCTGCTTCCACAAACCAACTTTTTTTTCCAGACAAAGAATTGATAATGATGAGGCTGCTGCTGTGCTGAGACCACAGGCAATCCTGCTGACCGATTGTTTCCTTGTACTCCCCAGTTGGTCTATCTATATCCTTCTGTTGTCACTTATACTTAGATTGTAAGTTCTTTGCGGCATGGCCTGTCCTTTTGTACAGCACCTAACACAATGGGGTTGAGGTCCATGACTGGGCTCCTAGACACCATGATAATATAAATCATAACAATACCACCTGGCTGTAGCAAGCCCCATGTTTGGCATTACAGCTGATTTGAATTTTTTGCCAGTTTGGTGAAAATTTTGGTGCTTTTAATGGAAATTTTCCAACCACCTAGAGAAGTGCAGGGCAAATAGGAGGGGAAAAAAATGGTGCACAAGAATTTGTCACATGGTCTAACCAGCTCTAAGCGGAATGATGTGCTATTATAACTCTGACTGACCCCAGTCCACAGCAGGTGGGATTGAACCTGGGACCTCTGGAGCTGAGTACATGATCTTCTACCACATGAGCTAAAAGCCAACTGCTTGTTAGCTGAGGCTGTAGAGCAGATTCATGAACCTCTCTCTCTAAGTAGTCTCGGTGCCACTAGATGGGACAGAACACCATACTCAGGACGTGTGTGGGTTACAGTATAGCAGTGTCCTTTGATATTTTTAGTTCTCCCCAACCTTTCTTGCATGGATTCAATTTCTGTTAGCTCATTTGCTAAACGTCTGATACTCAAAATATATTTTTCTTTCTTTTGACCCCAGGCATCTTTTAGATACAGGGGTAAACTAACTGGATAGTTGTATTTATCACATCTTGAGCCCATACTCTGTCATGTTGTTTGATGCTTGAATAACATTCTTTGTTACCTCTGTGTTTCTTCAGTTTTACCTAGTCTAAAATAACACTAGTGAAATCACTGTGACAGGCAATTAAAATGCCCCCAGATAACATGTGAACTTGTTTCTCTCTCTCCCTTATTTGCATTTCATTTTTCTTCCCTTGCAGTGTGCGGCATTTGAGAAACTTTATTTTATTTTTCTGCATTTAATTATTTTTTAGTAATTACTTCTACAGTATAGCTCAGCTTACACTGAGGTGTATTCTGGTACCATTACTACACAGTATATGATATGTGTTTGTTTCTTCAGGAAGGTGTTCGCTTTCCCCTCTGTATTGCTACTAACCACCTTGTACTTTTCATATTTCCCTATTCACAGTAGGATAGGAAATAAAACCAAATTGCTTTTTCTGGCCACCATCCTGTTCCCATTCACAGCAATGGATGTTTTGCCACAGGGCCCTGTGCAGCTCCCCCTGCGTCTGTTTATAAAAGCTCTTAAAAAGATCTTCATATTTTTAATCTATTAAAATTTTCAAAGTGAGTTCTGCTATTGTAGCCCTACACCACAGGCCACACCTCTGAAAATGCATGCAAATGCAACTGAAATATCAGGCACATGCATTCTCCACTTGCACCTTTTCGGATAGTCTCTCATATTGGCTTCCTCTTAAAGCCATCGATTTTTGTTTCCTTTCGTTGCTCTCCTGCAGGCAGGGTCTTTCTAACAACTAGCTCACTTTTTTGAGCTTTCATAGTCTTGCACTGCGACAACTGAAAATGAACTTTGGATAAGAGATTTCACATTGGTTACTAGAGGCCAAGAGAAAAGTATTTGGGAGGAAAAAGCAACCGCCACTCAGTAGCATATGGTGTATGTACTTCTCTCATGAGCACACAGTCGTTGATGAATTTAATGTCCTCTGAAGACAGTCTAATTTAAAAATCAAATTCACGTATGACCTTTTCCCTAAACAACAGGACAACACAAATCCATAATGCAAAAGCAGTCAAATAGAAGATAAGGACATGAGTTTAAATTAACTGTTTTATTCATGAACGCTGTGTAAAATACACTCAAATATATTTGCTTTGTAGACAGGAGTTAAAACTATAAAAGTATATATAACAAATACATAAATTAAACAATAGTAGTGTAGTTCTGTGCTCACCTATTGTTTGTTAGGAACACGAATATGAATAATTATATAGCATATGAAAATGGAATATTTTTCTGCAACCATTTTTTCTGAAACTTTACCCACGTACAGAATTTATGACTAGCTAGCTTTAAAAAAAATTGTTTAGCAATGTAAAGTAGTGTGCTATTTGAGAACACTATATAGTCAGCTCCTAGACTTGACTTACTATATAGTTTTAGCTTTCAAATTAAACCAAAAAAAAAAAAAAAGCCAACCTGCAAATTACTCACCCACCATTACTGATACTGTATACCACAGTTCCACACTAGTCCATAGTCATATGTATTTTCTGCTACAGTCGTTCAACAAGACCAATCTTATCTAATTCATTGATCTGCTAGGTCACGAGTCACCCTGCTTTACTTTGGGCACAGGAGTGTCACCAGGGAGAAAGGGGATGGTCACAGGACAACAGGCCACAGGAAGCCTGCTAGTGCAAACTCATCTTTCATTCAGAGATGCACCCTCCAGGGACAACGGGGCCCAGAATGTAATGCTCAGAAGGTTGAGGCTGAGTCATCAACAAAATGACTCTCATCTTATGCTTCAGCCTATTCACACAATTGAATGTCCTTGAAGCATTGACAGACAGGCAACTAATTGTATACAATTGCGAGCCATGCCAGTTATGGCTAGTGCATTGTGTACAAGGACATGCAATTGCTATAGGCCATACCTAAGTATTACACATGAGTAGCTACAATCTATGGCTCTTGGCCCAGTCACAGCAGATCACCCTCCCAGGTGATAACGCTCAGGCCATTACCACCCAGGAATAGTAAGGAATAGTAACTTTGCATTGTATGTGATCTCACTTTGCTGTCTGTGGTTCCAGTGCTTTGCTTTCCAAAACACAGCATCAATGCCACGGCATAATGTGTAAGCTGAACACAAAGCTGCTCTTAGGTCTTTATGGGCACTCCAGCTGAAGAGAAATTCTTTATGTAGCTGCCTAAGAAGTACTTTTTTTTGGCAGGCATTTATCAAGCACATTTAAGCCATATAAATAACTATAACAGCAGATACAATTTATAAAGTTGCGCTTTCATGACATCTTCACAGTGTGTCTATTGCAATCATTTAGTTCAATGACCTAGTTGTAATTAAAAAAAAAACAAAAAAAACCTCTTCTCTAAATCTCTAGCTATGTTATGTGAAAGTTTTTGCTAAAATAAGTAGTAGGCCTTGCATTGGTATTGCACAGACTAAAACAATTCATCACACTTTTTATTAAATACTTTTCAAGCAAAAAAAATATTAACTAAGGGCCCAGGCCTGCGAATGATGCTGTACGTGTCATTGCTCATGTAAATAGTCCCATTGCTATTAATTGGACTACTCACATGAGGAAAGGGGTCGGGGGGATTTACAAGATTGAGCCCCAAGTGTGCAAATCCTAGCTCAAGGGAAAACAACATTGAGTGTTGCTTTTTAACCTTACAATTGGAAAACATCAAGAAGGGGATTCTTAGCTATACAGTATATAAAAAATCTTCAATTGAGGATTATGTTCCTTAACAGCTATCTTTCTTTAATATAGTCCAGCCTTTTTGCTCTAACAGTTCCCTATCGGTTCTGGCATTCTATGTCAAGGCACAATAAATATAATTAATTATACTAACTGGTGGCTTGCACCAAAAATATCACAGAGCTTCTGACATTTAGTTGTTCTCAGTATAATTATACTTGCTACACATGAATATGTCAGCTTATTAGCTAGCACACAGAACCAGTCATACGTGTGTGTGTGTGTGTTTGTGTGTGAGAAGTCACATATCTAGGGTGAAGCTGTTCAAGAGCACGGTACGCGAGTGTTTATGGCTGCTCATCATTTTGGTAAAAAAGGAAAAAGTTCATGACCTACAGGCACTGTTAGGGTAAAGAAATGTTGAAAACAGACTTTGGCTAGGGCATCATGTTTTGGCTGCTGATTTGTGCACTTTAAAGGCATAGAGACAGGAAAACAACTTTTAAAATAAAAAGAGGAATATGCTTTGTAGGCTTTTGAAAATGATGAACTACATCTATACACCATTTACAGTCCTGGACTCGTGCTCTCCAAGCGCACATTATTGAACAGGTTTCATTTCCTTAGCAGAAAAAAATGTCATGGTACTAGCTAGGGAGGAATAATTTATATGGTACATTTGACATTCCTTCAACATGCAATTGTACTGATGGGAACTAACCTCATGCCTCATTCACTACAGTGTGTGTGTGGGGGGGGGGGAGGGGTGGCTGTGAAACCTTGTATAAAGGGAGGTCTCTGGAGCAGCTGCAGGAAGGGTGTCTGGGGGACTCCAGAGCGAGTGGAGAGACACAGGGACTGTCGGGATGGTCTATCTAGGGGACTTTGGGTGACCTACAGTGTTGGTGAGTAGAAATCCCTGGTTGTTCTGTGTTGGCCAAACCCACCAACCCCACTGAGTGGAAAATTTGAGGAAAATTCTGCAAGGGCAGCCTTGGTGTTTTCCTCTGCTCTTCCATTGTCACTTTCATGGGTGTTCTGCAGCAGGGAGAGACTAGCCTCAGCATGCAGAGGTGCAAAAAAGGCTTATGTCCTCTCTTCCTGGAACCTGGGGCAAGGTTCCTTCTTCTCAACCCTAATACATGATTTTATTTTAATTCTGTGCAACAGGAGCTGTTTTCTCCCCACAGCTGGGGCTGTCCTGAAGTGCTGGTTGGGACAGTATTAAACTTTATGGGCCACACAGCCTGGAGTGGGGGTACCAACATGCCAAAGAACAGGGAATTTACAGCATCAGAGGCTCATTTGAACAACTTCTCCTCCAAACAGCTCTGCCCCTTCCTCAACAAAAATATTCAAAGTTTTTGTCTTGTGGCAGGCCAGAGAAGCTGTGTGGAAAGAGATCGGAAGGCAGGCCGAACTACCAAGCCTTTCCTTTCTGTTTTGGAAAGGATTGTTCTTTAAACAAAGTTTTCCTTATATTTTAATAGTGAACAGTCCCTTTCCTGTTAATTCAAAGTGAGTTTTTTTAAACACAAAGAAACAAATGCTATTGATAGGAGTGCTCAGATTACAGTATCAAGGGAAAAGTGATCTCCAATAAAGACCAATGGCAGCTTAAATGCCACTATTACTGTGCAAACTGTTTCCATCTTTGGCATCCGTAAATCTGTATATTCTTAAGGGGGAGGGGGTCTATACTGATGTTATCCAGCTCTGCCTACTCTTTAAACTCTCTTAATAATGACTTTTGTTTTAAAGAGTGATAAAAATTGCCAGGTTTTGCATCCTCATGGAGGTAAGTCTCTGCATGTCAGTCAGGGTGAATGCATGTGTAGTTTATTTATTATCTTTCGCTCCTGTATGCATTCATTTACATAGTCATGCAGGTCAAATCAAAATCAGACCGCCCATGAGAGTAAAAGAAGAGTTCTATTAAACTTCAAGTTTCAGAGTAGCAGCCGATGAAGTGAGCTGTAGCTCACGAAAGCTTATGCTCAAATAAATTTGTTAGTCTCTAACAAGTGCCACAAGTACTCCTTTTCTTTTTATTAAACTTCAAGGCAACATATGTTAATATTTTTCCACTAACATTCAGATTACAGTGAAACAGTTGCTCATAGTGAAGTGGATGTTTTTTTTATTTGGATGTTAATGAGTTTTTGCTAAATGGTACTCCTTCATTGCAGCACCCTGGCATTGTGATTTGATCAGAATGGATGAAATCCACAAGCAATCAGCAATCAATTTAAAGTTTAGAATTCCTATGTAGGACTACTATCCTTTATCTGACATGTATCTTATTTCATCTTGTGAACACTGAGTCAGCTAAAAAGGCTGGCTATCCTTAATGGATTTTTCTTGTATATTAAGTGCCAATACACAACCTACTCCAAACTCAGCAGTTCTTTTTGACACACAGTTTAAAATAGTTTATGTAGAAAAGTTCTTAAAAACTTTAGTATGGAAAAATAGTATTATCTGAAGCTTAATATTAATATAAACATTATAGAAAAAATACATCTTTACGTAACACCAACATACAATTATATACAATAATATCTATTACACTTAAATTATATATCTTTAAAAAAGTCACCAGACCAATAAATTATACACAGCATCAATGGAAATGTCTGGCACCGCTCTAGTGCATGAAACACACACACACACACACACACACACACACCACACACACAAAGTTAACAAATCTGATCACAAAAGCAGGTGGCTGTTCTTAGTGTCTTGAATAAACAGCATCTGAAAGCAAGGAAAACAGATTAGAAAAATCAGCAGTCTGTTTTATTTTCCATCTTTAGCAGATGAATATGGTGTGTGGAGAAGTGGCGGAGCACCAGCACTGTCTAGAGATTGGTATGACAAGAGGGAGGCACTGAGCAAGTTCCCACTCACAGCTCCGCCATTACACTTCAGTCATGAGTTGTACAACTCCTGTTATTTCAGTCTTTGGCCTCTCACATGTGGAGGTGAGCGTCAGATCACCAAATTCTTTCCCACTTGGGAAAGGAGCCAGGCTTTGAAGATAGGTCATCAACAATGGAAAGGAAATGTCACTTAGTACTGTTAAAAATCACTGGTGTTGCACTGGAAATATACATGGTGTTTCATGAAAATAAAACACTTTCTCTCTCCTAACAAGCTTATAAGTAAAATGGACCAGACAAATGTGAGATGTGAGGTAAGAATACGCAAGGGAAACCAGGAAGAGACAGTGAAGGAGGAAGCAAATATTTCTGGGTAGAGTGAGTTTTAATGGGGCAGAGAGAAGGAGCTTGGAGGCTGTTCCTGTCATAGGGGACAGCTTAATAATGTGTGAGATAGAAAAGAGTGTGAAAGAAAGCTAACGGGAGTAGTAAGGTGACGGCACTGGGAGGTGAATATGATGTGAGTGAGTGGTGTAGGAGGAAATGAGATCAGAGATGTAGATGTGGAGGTGAAGCTGGGATTTAATGGGGAAGCTAATGAAGAGGAGAATGAGATGGCCAGAGTGACAAGAGAGGAAGATAACCGTAGCATCAGCATTTTGGTTAGAGTAGAAGAGAGAATGTCTGATAGAAGGTTATAATAACCCAGGCAAGAGATAATGCAATATGTCCCTAGCTATTAAATTGTGAATCTGAAAAGCTTTATAATTCAATAACTTTGTCCCTACCTCTGTGATACTCTGGATTCACATTTTCATATATTGGAAACAAGGGATTTTCTTGTTCGCTGCGTAGCTTTCTTGCTCTTAACACATCTCTCACACACTGATGTAAATAGACATACTGACACTGGAAAAGAGGGAGGGAAGCGTCAGAAATTAGTGAAATCTGCAAAGGAGTAAGAAAGTCTTACACTTAGATGCCACTGAATGGTAAAACATGGTGTTTTGCAACACCTTTGTTCCAAAGGAGATAAAAAGCCATGTCAGTTGTTATGGGAATGTATCTTTTTCATAAGATTATTATTTGAGCGGGTTTGGAAAATTCTCCAATGGAAAATTTTTCCACTGAAAAATGGTATTTTGTTGAAACTGAAAATTCCTGTGGGATGTCAATATCAACATTTCTTTTGGAAAATAAATTTTAAAAAAGTTTAAAAAAATGTCAGAATGTTCTGTTTTGACATATTTGGAATGGATTGTTTCAATTTTTCCAAATCAAAATGGACTTTTAATTTTGAAATAGCTTTTATTTCATACTGTTAAAATAATGAAAAAATTAAAGTATGAAAATCAAAATGAAATGTTTCCATTGACTAAAACTTGAATATTTTTCAAAATGTTTGTTTCATGGGAAATTTCAGAATTACTTATTTTCATTCTGATTCAGAACTAAACAAATTTTGAAATAGCAGAAATTCCTGTGACATGGAAATTCCTGGTTCTGCACAACTGATCTGTGTAGCAGCTTTCCAGTTTACTGTTGCTGCCCATACAAAACATTAAGCCTCATGTAACATAATGAAGTAAGCCCTTGTCAAGTATGTTTTTCAACCTTCCTGATAACAAGAGTAACTTCCTGATAACTTCCAGGCTGGGCAGCGAAGTGCAGTTAGGCCCTGTTTATACTGGACAAGGAAAGCCTGTGGGACCCTTTTCTAACAAATTATATTTAAATATGGATGGTTTTTACCAAAAAAAGTCAATGTTCTTTCCCTTGCCAGTGCTGACAGGATTTAAATGTGCTATAAACTGGTTTATTAGACTATGATATTGACTGTGACTTCCCTGGTTTTCCAGCAAGGTTAGCCCTTGTCTATGCAGACCAAGTGAACTGTGTTATCTCCTTTCTAAGGCTAGTGTTTGAATAGTTTACTAGAAAGGAGCTAAGATATTGTTTTGACCAGCGTGGACAGGACCTAACTGATAGGATCTGCTATTCACCCAGGTTGCCTTCGCTTATGCATAAACTGCTAATTCTCCATGCCGTGCCATTCTCTCAGAGCAATGACCACAGGAACACTAGCATTACATGACCAATGTATTATAGTACCCATAGACATTAGCGAACACCTCCCCATACTAAGGCTCTTGTTTTTAATTTTACTTTGCCTTAAAAGCATCATTTCCCCATGGACCACAATTTTTTTTCAACAATTTCTCTTCATTTGCATAACAAGTTTAATTGTTGCTCTGTACTTTTTTCTCTACTGTCCTCTCTCTGGGAAAGTTACAAAACCTGCTGTCATGCACATAAGGCTGCTGTCTCTGGGGAACAGAATTCTGCACCCCACCCACCGATTCAGTGGAAATTTGGTCAGGGCACAGCATCTTCAGTTAGCAGATACTGCTAAGGGCTCATGCTGTGAGTGAAATGGAGCAGTGATTCCCTGCCAGTTAGGCAGCTGTGGAGACAGCTCCCTATCATGCTAACCAATATTATTTCATTGTTTCCTTGTGCTCTCCTGTTGTCGATTGTCTGGAAGAGTTTACAATCTATGTCTCAAGGAGGGGCTGTCTTTTCATTCTGGGTCCGTACAGTGTGAAGCACAATGGGACCCTGTTCCACGTCTGGGGCTCTGAGCTGAGGGGAGAGAGGGCTGGGGGGACTGTGGAGTCCTCTCTGGCCCCAGCCCTGGGACAGCCTCCCTGCACCCCAAACTCCTCATCCCCAGCCCTGCCCCACCAAAAAGCCCACACCCCCAGCCAGAGTCCTCACCCCCACCCTCTGCCCTAGCCCTGAGCCCCCTCCAACCCCCCAAACCCCTCATCCCCAGCCCGAGCCCTCACCCTCCCACACTCCAATCTTCTGCCCTAGCCCTGAGCCCCCTCCAACACCCCAAACCCCTCACCCCCCCCCCCAGTGTGTAATATAGGGAAATTGTTAAATGCTTACTGTTTCCAGTCCATTTTTACAAGATTAAAAAATATACATATCAGCTTACAAGGTAGGTGTGTGGGGGGCAGGAAGGACATGGACCTGTTCTGGGCACCACCAATAATTATACAGACCTGCCACCCCTGCTGTGGTGCTACTTCAATACAAATAATAGCGTGTCCACTTCCATCTGCCCACCCTCCCCATCCTAGGCTCTCCCAAACAGGTGAAAATAAAACCTTCTTTTTACACAAATATAGAAGTGGATTTTGGAAGTTCTTCTAATGAAGCCATGAATCTGGTTCATGCCAGATTCCTCAGGTTCAGTGGAGCCTAGAACTCCAACAATTCCCAAAAATAGTTTGCTAAACAGAACCCTTGTAGTATTTACCTCTACCCCAGGATTATGGGAAACCTTCAATACAAGAAGAAGCACCAAGAGAAGGAGAAAATCATTTATAAAAGGTTTGTTAGAACTTCTTTCTGTGCTGGATGCACTCCCTAGCCTTGGAACAGGAAGGACCAGACTATTAATCTGGGCTCAATTCAGTTTTCATTTTTGCTATGATTTTACCCCTGGGATTACTCTGGGGATTCTCACTGTTTGCTGTATTGAGGCTGCCTACTCCAGGGGCTTGGATGGGACTCAAGCCATCACTGCAAGGGTTCAGGATAAGATGGAAGAGGTAGTGGTATCTGTGGTGAGTTGTTTCCACAGAATAGTATATGAGTTCTCCACAGTCCTGTCAGACATTTTACCTGGGTATGGCATCTGATTAGGACTTTATGCCAGGCTGCCACCGAAGATCCACAGCCAGGTCTGGGAAATTCTGACTTTGTACTAACTAGAGCTCTTTGATGATTAAGATAGCATTGAAATAAAATTCAGTGTCTCCTCATGCCCATGTGCGGCCTTTGCAGACATCAGCAAACTTAGCCACCCATAACATAACCTCCAAACTGCAACAAAGAGCTACATTGGTATCAGGCTGCACAGCCTAGTAAACCCACTCCAATTTCTCTATTAACACGTTCCACAGAGACAATGTACAAGCTGCCTCCATTACTCTTATTAAATTAGTCCCTAAGTGTTTAGCCACCAGTCTCTGAAAGTGATTTTCCTGCACTTTTAAAACCATAAAAGACTTGCTTATCCTGTGCTAACAAGATAGATTCAGTCCCTTCTCCATAATGGCTTAGGAAAAGATTGATCTTCCTTCCCAATAGCATAATGAAAGATGGACATGTCAGCCCAGTAAGTACAAGGACACCACACAGTAGCAAGGTCAAAGTGCTACGGTTTTAAAATAATAAACACTTGAGTAATTATCTCCATCCTCCATTGTTTTCTCCCTTTATGACTGCCTATCTATTCATCTTAGTGCCCATCCCCAATGTACTTAAATGCTTATGTTCCTTCCCCCAGTATATTTATCTAACTCAGTAACTCCAGTGCAATGTGCTGTTAAAGGTCTGCTGCGCTACACTCCTGAGGGTGACTGCAGTTCAGTGGCGGGTGAAGTGATCCCTATTTCTAAGTTGTGTATAGAACTTGATATGTAAGGGCCCGATGCAGCTCCATGGAAGGCAATGGAAAAAAATCCCACTAGCTTCACTAGGAATAGATCAGGTTCTAAGTGCTACAGTACCTGTTAACTATCTTACAGTGGTGCCACAAGGCCTAATTTATGAACAGCTGTGAAGTGCTTCGAGATGCTCAGGTAAAACTCTTTGTGTTCAAACTATTATTATTATATTAATGATGAAGATGTGCCGTGCTGTGCCATCTCCAAAGCTTACCTCTGTCTGAACCATATGAACCCTGTGAAGTCTTAGATCATGCACTGCTCCATAAATATCCACTGAGTCCTTAGAGTCTAATTGCTGAAGGATTCGATCCAGTGCAATGAATGTGCCTGTCCTACCAACACCAGCACTGAAAAGAGATGGAAAACACAAACCCACTGGGTCAAAGCTCTCGCCCTCTTTACATTTCACTCAGGCAAGAAACAGATTGGCATTGCTATAGATCCATCATGGTCTTTGGATTATCTGCACTATACAAGTGGCAGCTCTAGGATTTCAGATGGTAATAGTTTACAGTGGAAGTAGATTTTTCGTTTGGAGTCATAGAACAGCTAGTTGTGATATCTCCTTTGTCACTAGTTTGTCACTATGGATGAAGTTAGGCTGACATTTCAATATATCCAAATCTGTTTGTAAGGAGCCTTTAAAGTTGTTTTCTTTCTAGAGATGAACCGGTCTGTTCAGACTATGACCCTGAATATGGACCCAAATGTTTTACATTTTTGGGTGAGGTTCTTTGGCCTGTGTTATGCAGGACGTCAGACTAGATGGTCACAATGGCCCCGTCTGGCCTTAAACATCTATGAAGATCTGGACACACATTTGCAGCTCAGATGTACCACTAGTTATGCTTCACTTTTTCTTAATTAAAAAGGGGTAATGAGACATTGGGCCAGAGCCAGCAGTGCAAAGGAGACTTAAAAATCTGCCAAAAGGCTGCAGCTGAGGGTCACCCTGGAATAGCAGGTGTGCTAGGGACAGTGCTCTAGTGGTCCTACCTGGAGGCATGACCTCCTGAGAGCTGTTATTCACTGGCACGAGTTGGGCACCCAGCATCTCTCAGGATGAGGGCATGTGTGTCAAACACTGTTCCTGACCACCTAGCCCATAGTCTATCTATTAAGGCCGGTGGCTGTTCCATAGAAATTTAAGCAAAAGTTACCCCCTGAGAGACACCAACATTAGAGATCTTTTAAATATATTTTATAAAACTCCTGAACCAATCATATCCTACTTTCATTTATACCTGCAATGCAGAATGGTTGGTCCGGTGTCTGGAGTCCTGTTGATATAATCTCTTACAGTTCTCACAAACTGGATCAGGGACTGGGTGGTCTCTGGAACTCCATGGTCTGGCCATACTGTGTAATGAAAGTGACGAATGAGCCTCTTTGAGTCAAGCTGCTCTTCCTGTCAGATCACAGAAATGTGGATAATCAGGACAGTTAAGAGGCAGATGTTCCAACACACCACGTCTTTGTAGTGAACATCATGTTCTGTTACTGCTGCCACTAGGGAGTAGGTCACTGGAGAGCAATCAGGATGTGTGAGGTTTAACCATTCTAAGTTTTCCTAACAGATTTTTTAAAAATAAAATAAAATAAATAAAATAAATGAACATACACTACAAATTTTAAACTCCCTTATTGTCCATTCCGGAAGCACTGACTCAGACAGCATCTCAACTATCAGGTCTCCGTAATACAAGGAATCCTGGTCCAGGGGCCAGTAATGATCGCACTTCACCTGTATGAACAAAGAAAAGAGTGTTTCAATAATAACAACAGCTGGAGCCACCCTGTCATATTTAAACACCTTCTTATCAGCTCAGTTTTTGCACAGGGTTCCTAATTGTCCCCCGCTTCCAAGGAGGCAAGAAGCAGTCACTCATCAGTAGATGGACAATTAAGGCAGCTAAAATAATCCATATGCACGTGTAGTCAACAAAAGACCTAAACACATGCTTAATTAAGTAAGCAAAAAGTTCCATTGAGTTAGGCATTGCTTAAGTACTTCGCTATGTCAGGGCCTAAACAGCAAAAAGCATTTCTACATACAGTTATGATTGCTTGCACTCTTTAGACTATGTTTAAAGCAGAGGTTGATCTGGACTGATTCGGTGAACCAATACTTTTTCCTGGAGTGTGCTAGAATCTGAACTTTTATTTAAAAAAAAAAAATTAAATTGCTAGTTCTTTTAGTTGCTAAAGACAACTTTCCACCTTACATGCTTACCTTACACCTTTAGTTGCTAAAGACAACCTTACAACCATACATGATCAGAGTATGAACCAATTCAGTGATATCTACCTGAGTCTGAAGACAGCCTGAAACAACAACTCTGAAAGAAACATGCATTGTCTTATTCACGACAAGGGTATCTTAATTATAAAGGCTAATGTTTGCAATTTAAATGTCAACATTGTTAACTACTTTACTGTTGATCAAAGCACATGAAAAGAGGAGGGATGATCATATTAAGAAGATCAGCTGTGAGTAGACTCTTGTTTTTGACAACTCAAGAGATGGAGCTTGGACCACTACTTCCCACACCTCCCCTCAATTCAATCTCTGGTTTAAAGAGTGATTGGGAATGCAGGGAAGCTGCTCTGGTTTTTAAAAAAACAAAAACAAAAAAACAATGCAATGGACTTGGATGTAACCATTACCTCTGTGTGTCTATATGAGGGCATCAGGGAAGGAAATAATATTTACGGTTTCTACAGTTTAGTCACTTGCCTTTGTACCATACATAGAAGATGTTTTTATGGTGGCTCAGATTCTGATTACAGCAGCATAAGTTTTATGAGGTTGTCATGGACAGTGAAATAAGTAAGTGAAAGGCCCAGAGAAGTTTCATAATTGTAATATACTAACCTTAAATAAATAAACCATGAAGTACATGTAATGCATGGTGCTTATCTCATGATCTTTATTGATTTCTACCTTTGTCCTCCCATATCCCAACCTTTTGTACGTTGTTATCCCATGCAACATTATGTCTACCGACTGGTGTTGAGAAGCCCTTACGTAAGTAGTCACGCTGAAGCCACTCACTGTGATTACAGATGCAGAATTAGGCCCTTAGAGATTGCAATGTCTTTGGGTAATTGTTATATTTACCCTTTAAGTGCCATGTGTGCTTAGGATACTGTGTTTGTGCCGTGGGTTCTATTCTTAGCTCTCTCACTGATCCGCTGTGTGACCTTGGATTAGTCGCTTCACCTCTTTGTGCCTCTGTTTCCCCATGTATCCTTTTTCTGTCTTGTCTATTTAGACTGCAAGGGCCAGATGTTTAAAGGCATGCAGGCACCTAACTCCTACTGCAATCAAAGAGATTTAGGTGCCTAAATAGCTTCAAAAACCTGATTCTAAGCTTGTGGGGGCAGGCATTGTCTCTTACTACGTGTCACTGCCTAGCATAATGGGACTTTGATCTCAGCCAAAGTCTGTGGGTGTTAGTGTCATACAAATAATAAATACAAAATTTAAAAATAGTAATGAATAAGCAAGAAACCTCCCTACTCACTCGGCCCTTCTCGACACACTGGGTTACCATGACAATATTGTGAACATTCTGTTCCCATGCCATCTTCCAGAAATCATCTTTGGTGCCAGGCAAAGGGCCCTGAGTCGCAATGTATTCCCTGCGAAAATTATTGCCCTACAAATCCAGAAAATTCCAATTAGTTTCTATAATGCCAGAGAAACAGACCTTATTGCAACTGCAAACAATCCACCACTGTTGTGGCATCAACATCTTCACTGCAGCCACAGCTTGAAAACTAAAGGACGCCCTAAACTCTGGAAGCAGAAGGCTGGTGGGAGCAAGAAGGAGGAAGAGAAAGTGCCAGTGTATTTAAATATTGCTGGAAGGTATTTATTAGCATTAGTCAGAGATTTCTCATCTTTCTATTGTGTTCAGCACTGCCCTAGGCATTTTGAACCACTGGGTTTTTGTTTTGTTTTGCTGTTTGCCATTAATTAACTGAGCTCTGGATTGAAATTTGGATCGTTAGGGCTCTGTTATTATCAATCATAATTCCCTGGCAAAGGGCACAATTGTAATCTCAGCCAATTTCACCATAATACAAGGTGCAAACACTTTCAGGATGAAATACAAGTGTGGACGTATGATCTCAGTGATAGCTGTGCTTATTGCAGAAATTGTATAAAAACAGTGACCTTTCAGAAGTTGTCCTTGGCCAATTATAACAGCACTCTTATATAACTATAGCAATTCAGGGAAGCAGTTTTAAGAGCTGACTGAATCAGTCTCAGTTAACTGTATGGCAATCAGACATGGCCTTTCAGCACACACACAAAAACAGTTCTCGGACTTTTAATTAAAACCAGTGAACATATGAAAAGAGGGAGCCCTAAGGATCTAGCTACATGTTAAGTTTCACAAGAAGGTGAAATTACCATTGGAGAGACAAGAACTATAAAAAAAACACCATTGAGCCACTTACTGGTATGTAGCTTGCATTAATATAATCTGAGCAAGGATCATCATCTACGTTGGAAAGCTTCACTCTTGATGTATCATCTGGGAAGAAATGTATTACAAGAGGTTTATGCCTAGGTCTTGATTTTTCATCCCTTTCACATAAATGGAAATGTGCCCATGTAAAAATACTGACTGCACTTTCACAGTCAGAGTTGGCAGGTTTGTTTGCAAATGATAGCTACCCACATGTGCACAATACCTTTCACCAGGGGGGTTCCAAAGGACATTGCGGCTGATGAGCGAGATTGTATGCAAGAAGCTAGAACCGCAAAGGTCCATAGGCACGTAACTGTCTTGTTTGGCACCTCAGTCCACAATGTAGGTGCCACCGACATGCTCAAAATTACTATTAAGCTCCTTCCTACCCCAGTAAGTGTCTAGGGGCAGGTCTTCACTATCCACCGGATTGGCGGGTAGTTATCAATCTATCGGGGATCGATTTATTGTGTCTTGTCTAGACGCGATAAATCGATCCCCAAACACGCTCCCTGTTGACTCCAGCTCGTGAGAGGTGGCACCGGAGTCGACGGGGGAGCAGCAGCGGTTGACTTGCCGCCGTCCTCATGGCCAGGTAAGTTGACCTAAGATACGCTGACTTCAGCTACACTATTTGCGTAGCTGAAGTTGCATATCTTAGGTCAACCCCCCTCCCCACCCACTGTAGAACAGGGCTAGGTTTCCAGTGGTGGGCATGTGCAAAGCTGCCTAACAGATCATACCACCCCATAGCTAACAAACTGCTCAGACCTGTTGCTCAAGCTGAAGCTTCAAAGCAGGATTCTCAAACTAGGGGCTCCCCCACCAATCTCTCATGTGGGGCCCGACCCCAGAGATGTTGGCGCAAACCTTCAGGATCAGCCATCATACAAACGAGAGTGTGAGCATCTATCCCCGAGTGTAGTGGCCAGAGTAGTCACTTAGGATGCAGGAGATCCAGGTTTAAGTCCCTCCTCCAATTATTTATACTAAGTGGAAAGCTCCAATAGGAGAGACAGAGAGATCCACCCATAATACACAATGCCCTGGGGGCTAGGCACTCTCCTTGGATGTGGGATTTGTGGGTTCAAGTCCTGGTTTCAAATCAGAATGGAGATTTGAAAACAGGTCTCCCACATTCCAAGTGAGTGCTATAAACACAGAGCTATTGGCTACAATGGGGTGGGTCTCTCTTGTCTTTCAGGAGAATGGTCTGGGTTTCATCTGCTAGGGCATGGGTTTACCCAGCTCAGATGCCTAATGTCAGGAGAGGATTGATGGTGGAGAATTCTGAGCAGCGGGAGGTGCCTCCCTCTGGCATGTCAGGTAAGTAGAGTCCCAGACCAATGGGAGCAGGTGCCTAAGTACCTTTGTGAATCTGGGCCCTAAGTCCTGTCTCCTTCCTTTTGCATGACACTGATGCTTTCACAGGATCCCTGTGATAGGTGCCTACCTCCCCTCATGCATTGATGGGGAGTCTAAATGTCTAACTCAGGATGGAGGGCTGGGCAGAGCACCTACTGGTTAGGCACTGCAATGCCTAAGTATCTTTATGGATTCAGCCCCGGGAGACTTCACCCCATTTTCCCACAGGTGAGCGCAATCCCATTGCAGAGCACAAGCCTCTTCCCTGGTTGTGCTCTTGTGGATGCCAGCTACTTGAAAGAGGTAGGGAGTTAGGGTAATGGTGGGACTGTGGCTGCAACCCTCTTTGCCCCTGACAGCAGAGCCAGCAGTGCATGGAGGAGAGCACACACTCTTCTCCTTGACAGACAGCTGTGTCTCCACTTCACTGTGCAGCCCCCTGGGAAAATGCTGGGTGATTGAGCAAGACAGCATTCCTCCTGAGTCTCTGGCTGCAGAGTTGCCTGTCCAGGGCAGACTGAGAAATAGAGGTACCATAGCACCATACACACTTTGGGTACTTCTCCCTGGCAGTTGGGTGGGTACTTCCCAGCATGGGTAGACAGACAAGTGCAACTCTGCTTGAGCTAGCGTGCTACAAATACAAACCCTCCCGGACCTACTGGGTATGTACGTGGGTAGGTAGCCCTAGCCACTGCCCATGCTATCCCCAGCTACACTGCTATTTTAAGTGCACAAGCTAGCATATGTCTGTCTATCTGAGCTGGGAAGCACCCTCCATGCTGCAGTTAGACATAGCCACTGAGGGATCCCTTCACCACTATTGAAATGCAGCCATCTCTGGATAAAACATGCCAACTAACGATGGCACACGGCAATACTACATGGCAAGTTAGGACTGGAAATCAAGCTGACTGCTACCATAGCCCATTGAAATTGCAGGGGGCTATTTAAGGTGGGCTAATTACCTCCAGCAGGCATTTCCCAGGGCTATCCCTATTCTCATGTGCCACGTACTGCCAGGATCTTTGTCTTGTATGAAAGAGGATTCCTTCAGGATTATCACCTTCTGCCATGCTGGGGGTACTGTGCTACTGCAGGCTCATTATTAACTCTGAAGGAAGCGACTGTCGCCTATCAATGTCAAATAAGTGATTTGTGGCCACTAGACAGGTTTGAACTGACAATATCTGAATGACTAGGGAGAAAGTAGCCCTGCTGCTATCTGGTTCTGATCACACAAAACACACATGCAAGGTTTCTATTATTCCTACTATCCACCCTGACAGAACAGCTGAAAGGCTAGAACAGCTGAAGCCTTTTATAAACAGAATGAACACTAGTCATTACGCCTCTGGTGGGAAGTGAAATTTCATGAGAGCTGCTGTTTTAAAGCTGCTCATGGCCATACACCATCAGCATCAAAGCACCAAGACTTGGCTTGGCAATGCTATTTCATCTCGGACAAGGCGAAACAAGGAAAGGAATATGCTACATGCCCCATCCCATCCAGAAAAGAAGTGAAAAATAGCAGGTGTGATGTAATATTATATATCCAAACATAAAACTTACAGGGCAATATATTATTGTATCGATTTTTCCCTCTGTTCTCTGGCAAAAGCGCTATGTCACATGATTGGCTTCGACCCACATCTTTTAAGTCCTGTAAAAGGCCAAAATGAATGTGAGGTGAAAATTACAGGATGCTACAAAACAGAATGTACAGCATGCAAGGCCAAGGAAAGGAACTTATTTTTATTAGACTGAAATTAGAGAACTGGAGGCATTGGCTTGAACCAGGCATACTGCTGGTAGGCACTGTTCAAGATTTGCCATACAGCTCTGCTAGCACAAATCAGTCCTGACCTTCAGCACATCCTGGTGATCCTGTGTTGGGCCTCTCATGAACAGAGGCTGCCAACTGGATCAAGTTGTGGTTTTGGCAGTAGGACAAACGGTTTAAGCTGAGACTGTCAAACTCATTTTCACTATGTGAAGACGACCAGGGAATGCATGTCTCTGGGGCTGAAGGGTTAGTGATCCAGAGTTCGCACCCAACCAGTCTATTCAATAAAGAAATGGTTCCACTGGATTGGATTCGTACCTCATATTCCTTGGACAGGAGGTAGTTGGAATCTGCTTGGAGTTTGGTGAAGTGCGCTTCAAACTGATTTACTTTTATTGGACTAAAACATTCGACAGAAGAAAAAAAGACAAAAACACCCAGTTACCCCAGGAGACAAGGACATTATTCACCTAATTCATTACAAAGGAAGATATTTTAAATGAAGAAATATTTGCTTTTACCTGGAAATTCTCCGGCTCCTAGAAATAATTTCAAAAGAAAAAGAAAGAACTTGTCAGTGAGTGACTGGAGAGACTGTTTCATCTATGATGCCACGTTAAAACAGTTTTCTCTTAGAAACAAACTTTGAGATTACCCTCTCTGCCCCAAGTTCAGATGGACGGACAACGGCCTGTCCCTGCGAATGCTCAGCCTTGCTGTAGTTCGCTCTTGGCCATTACTGCAATACAAAGGAAGCTATTCTTACTTTGGTTTAGTGCTATGTTCAAAGTCAATGTGAGTTGGGCAACAAAAGTATCTTGTGGCAGGAAATAAAGAAAAGGAATAAAAAGAGATGGCTGTTTCATTTGCTACTCTGAAATGGATCTTTGCGGTTGCACAGTTTTCCTGTACCTTAGTTTGCTGCAATAGGACAATAATTTTATATCATATAAGAAAAAAACGGTGTAAAACAGTAATGGTCTGTTTTTTACCATAAGAGACACAGCCCAAACTACCACTAAAGTGGGTATTAGCGCTCGTCAGGAATTTTTTAACTGTCATGCTGATTCGTCAAAACTGAAATTTTTCACGGAAAACCTTTAGTTGGGAAGGTTTCTCAGGTCCAGGAGGGAATTTCTAGTGAGAGAAAGAAGCACCCACCCCAGCATAACCAATAGACTGATGACCAGGGCACTCACTTGGTTTAGCAGAGACCCAGATTCAAGTCTCTGGTCTGAATCTCACTCTGTTGTTTTTTTTTCCCTTGAAAATTTTAGAAAGGTCTTGGTTTTGTTCCAACACAGAATGAAAAAAAAATTCAAATCCTCAAAATTTCTGGTGACATAGAATTCTTGTTTTCCAGCCAGTCCTAGTGGGTGTCCTATGGCAGGATAAGGCCTAACCAACTGATCGGTAGAACATCCCTGTGAAGTAGGTATTATCCCTAGTTTCCATGTGCAGATTGTGGAACAGGTTACTGCTGTGCTTTTCAGAAGTGCAGAGTGCCTGCAGCTCCCACTGGCTTCAAGTGTTGTGGGTAGGGTGACCAGACAGCAAGTGTGAAAAATCGGGACGGGGGTGGGAGAGTAATTGGCACTTATATAAGACAAAGCTCCAAATATCAGGACTGTCCCTATAAAATCGGGACATCTGGTCTTCCTAGTTGTGGGTGCTTTGCACCTCTGAAAATCAGGCCATCTGGGACTTGTGAAGGATCAAAGCAGGAGTTAGTGGCAGCAAATCGGATAGATTTGGGAAGTTTTTGGAATTCATTCTGTGCTCATTCCACTATTCATAGCCAGTTTACACCCATCTGTTCTTGTGCCAACATTGTCCATTAGCTAAATAGTTCTTCTCTCTTCCTGGTGTTTACCGGCCATGAACAAATTCAGGTTGGAAATTAGAAGAAGGTTTCTAACCATTAGAGGAGTGAGACGCTGGAACAGCATCTCACTAGGAGTTGTGGGGGCAAACAACTGAACCAGTTTTAAGATGGAGCTTGATAAATTTATGAATGTGATTATATAATGGGGCTGCCTGCAATAACTGGGATCTGGACTCAGTGACTCAGGAGATCCCCTGCAGTCCTACATTCCTATGTTCCACTAAACCACACACACTGTCTCTCCATCTCTGATCACCATTTGTTCCCTCAGAAACCTCTCTTGTAAATGAAAGAAACATTTACCTACTGTATATGACACAGAAAAATATACTGACGTTCACTGACCCATTGAACAGAACTCATAAGAAGAAATCACAATACAGTTGAGAAAACATGCACTTCATATGATTTACTATTTACCATTCAAAGTATGTAGAGCAAAAATAAATTAGAGGATAAGGGACATATTTTCAAATGCAGGTGCCTAAGTAGCAGCCAGGAGAAGATGTGTACATCTATTGTGAATGCAAAACCTGCATTTTACTCATGCATAATGGTAGCAGTGTATGCATACAGATATGTAGGCATGCATTTGTCTGTAGGCACAAACAAATGCAGGTTTTACACACAAGTGCACATGCTTTTTTCATGGTCAGCATCTAGACATCTGCATTGAATATGGGCTTAAGTGTCTAGAAGAAACTGCTAGAGAATAACGTCATGCAGACTAAGAATTAGAGCTGGTTGGAAAACAATTTCCAACATTTCAAAGAAAAATTCCATTCCAATTCCAAGCGAAATGTTGCATTTTCAAAATTTCCCACAGAATAGAAATTCCAAAATTTTTTGACTCAGAAATATAAAAAAAAATTCATTTCAATACTATAAAATGTTTTGTTTCAATAAGGTAATTTTTTAATTTTATAATGTTAAAATATTATATTTAATATTTATATATTTAAATTAAAATAATATATAGATGATATAAAATTAATATTATAGAATAAAAGTCAGTTCAAAATGAAATGGAACAATAAAGTCAAAACTAAACTTTTTGACATTCTTGAAAGAAAATGTTTAAATGTTTCCAAAATGAGAGGGTCAAAATGAATCATTTCAAAGTTTTCCCATCAAAAATGTCATTGAAATCAATAAGTTCTCATGAAAGGTTTAAATAAAGCCACATTTTCTGACAGAAAACTGCTCCAGTGAAAATGTGTTGACCAGCTCTACTAAGAACCAAAGGTCCCATTGCAGCCTTAAATCATGCAACTCCTATTAATCAGTGGAAATCCTGTTCCTTAATCAAGGGTAATATGGGGCTTCTTAGTTCAATATTCAATTTGTACAAATGGTGAGGGAAATGGAATTAGGTTTTTGCTCTCCTAAATACAATTTAAAGTTTTCATCCAATTTTACACCTTCCTCAGTGTCTCAGATTGAAAATCATGTCTAATTTCATCAGACCTTGTTCAAGAAAAATTAAAAAAAGGGAGTTTCTACTTACCTAACTTTTTGTCTGTAGACAAATAAAGCAGTGACAGCCACCACCATCACAATGAGAAACAAACCAGCACTCACGCCTTCTATAACTCCAAACATGGGTTCTAAGATAGATAGATAGATACACACACACACACACACACACACACACACACACACACACACACACACACACACACACAGAGCAAAGGAATTAGATAAATACAATGTTATCAGTTAAAGACACTGAAATAAATACAAAGGAACTTCAAATGCATATATATTTGGAGGACTGGGCTTTGATATTACTTCCTTAGTTTTTCAAGAACTTACACTGTACATCAGATGGGCAAGAAATAGGTAGAAGAGAAAAAAGTTCTCTCCTTCCATAGAATGAGGGAGTGAAGAAACAGCCAGATTTCCCAGGAGTTCAGGTCTCCTCCCCAGGCTACAGTAGTTCACTGGGTTTTTCAAACTGAGTAGGATAATTCACTGATTCAGTCCCATTTCGAGACCATTTACACTGGATGACAAAACCATTTCATTCTCACATCCAGAAAGGAACTGTTGTCTGGATTCAAGGGATTTTTGAGGCTTAATCAGTGTTTGGAAAGTATTGAGATCCTTGTATCAAGGGGCTATGCTATTATTTATTTTGTTTGTATTGTAGCAGTGATTAGAGACCCTCAGTCAGGGACCCCACTCTATTGGGCAATGTGTTCCTTCCCAAACAATTTATAACCTACGGGCTTATTGCTCCACCATAGCTGAGATGGGGGAACACAGGGGCTGGTTGTGGCTCCCTGATCCTGTGCTGCTTGGCCACGGCATAAGTTAAGAGTTGCTGAGGAGCAGGTCTAACTCATGCCACTGGCATAAAGTCCCTAGGTGACCTTACACCGTGAAGGATCAGCATAGTTCTGCCACACCTCCCTCCCACCTCTGACATCTCTCCTACACCCTGGACACATGGCACAGCAGGTGCAGGAGGTAGTTGTACCATCTCTGGTTATACCGCCTCTGCTCTGACAGCAGGTGCAGGAGGTGGTTATACCATCTCTCACACCAGAAGAGAGCTCCCTTGCACCAAGAGAAATTTCCACTAGCCATTTCTGTCCACTTTGAGCAGCTTGAGTGGCAGAAAGCAGACCGGAGAATCTAGCCTTACGTATTATTTCTGTCCCGAAGGATGCTGCACAGTCCTTGCTCTCTCTCTCTCTGATTCCCTTTTAAAGTGAACCCTATAATTTGTAGGAAGTTTTGTACTTCAGAAGGAAATCATGGATGGAAGGGGAAACATTACAGCTATTGTTTTAACAGACAGTGCTGAATACCAAATATTAACTGGCGGAGAGCTGAATCTCAAAGTAACTCAGTTCAGCAACAAGGTCCTTGCTGCTCTCTCCTACCCACTCCAGCACCAATGGGTGTCATACCATGTAACTGGTACAGTTAGTATAGAATAAAAGGAGAAACTCACCTGACTCAGTAGTGATTGGTAAAGAGAAAAAGGTATCTGCGAAGAGTGGCTCAGTGAATTCCCTCAGGTCTTCACTAAAGAGCTGGGTGAAAGCTCGGATACTGATCCTGGAAAAGCAGAAGGGTTTATTAGATCTGTTTGGGAGTTGGTATCAAATAGGAGAAAACTAAAGGTTAACACAGAAATAGCAAAATCACAAAACAGGGCTTCTGGACAACATTTACTAAGTACATTTCCTGTGTCTTCTAACTACTGTTATTGTTATACCTTTTGCTGTTCAGCTTCTGCTTTAGTGAGAGTTTCAAAGCCAATATTTTTAGCACCTCAGCAGTTCATTCCATTTTTTAGTATTTTTTGCTCAACAATATGTGGGGAAAATGAAAGAAGGACTAGATACTAGATGGCACAACATATTAAACTTGGGGAAAAAAAATTTCTGCCTAACTGTGTGATCAGAGGGAAGGCTTATATATCACAGTGTGTTCTTTGTATAGGGCTGCAGTAAGCCAAAAAAACTGCTGAGTAGCTGATCTATGGATATAACTGCCCTCAATACTATCATACTGGGTCTTGGATTTGGATTACGTTCTATGCTTCTGATCCTGCACACACCTTTGCATGTGAATAGTCATATTCAGGACCTACTTCCATCTTTCCTGATATTAGGCCTGTAAATGGACTATTTATGTGCATAAATGTTTTCAGGATTGGGGCTTTACCACCTTAGGCTCCTGGGGATCATGAAAGTAGTCCCATGAGCGGGACAAACTAATCATAGTGAGCGGCGTCTTTGTTGGATTTAGGTCTTTGCTAGTTTCACAAGCTCCTGATTGCCAAAAATTTGTCGCTGAAAATTAATCAACAAATCTGTTCACATGAACACATTGATTTGATTGGACACGTGGTCACCTGGTAAGCTTCTGTTCTTTGACTGGATGAACGTAGTTCTTAAGCAGGTTTCTGATACAGATACACACAATGAACAAAATAAAAAATTCTGCAACATTCAATTGAAATTCACTGTTTAAGTCCATGAATTTTCCTCTCAGCAAACTCATTTCTAAGAGCATTCACAGAAAGCAAAAGGAGCTCAAATGAAATCTAAGCAAATTCATTAAAAAGCTGAAATGAGTGTCTGTGAAAGGTTTGTTGATCTAGTCACTCAGCTCTCATTGTGGCTTTGGTAACCTGTTGTGGAGGTTCCTGCCAGTCAGCTGATAGAATTTAGAATCAAAGAAGTTAAGAGGTAGAAATCCTTACTCACAGTAGGTCTCATTCTGAGTAGGGATAAGTGGGCATAATTTCCACTGAACCCAGCTAGAGCCCACTTGAAAGCTGCTTTCACTTCAATTGCACAACTGCCCCATTAAGTTTTTACAGGTTTCAGAGTAGCAGCCGTGTTAGTCTGTATTCTCAAAAAGAAAAGGAGTACTTGTGGCACCTTAGAGACTAACAAATTTATTAGAGCATAAGCTTTCGTGAGCTACAGCTCACTTCATCGGATGCATTTGGTGGAAAAAACAGAGTAGAGATTTATATACACACACACAGAGAACATGAAACAATGGGTTTATCATACACACTGTAAGGAGAGTGATCACTTAAGATAAGCCATCACCAACAGCAGGGGGGGGAAGGAGGAAAACCTTTCATGGTGACAAGCAGGTAGGCTAATTCCAGCAGTTAACAAGAATATCAGAGGAACAGTGGGGGGTGGGGTGGGAGGGAGAAATACCATGGGGAAATAGTTTTACTTTGTGTAATGACTCATCCATTCCCAGTCTCTATTCAAGCCTAAGTTAATTGTATCCAGTTTGCAAATTAATTCCAATTCAGCAGTCTCTCGTTGGAGTCTGTTTTTGAAGCTTTTTTGTTGAAGTATAGCCACTCTTAGGTCTGTGATCGAGTGACCAGAGAGATTGAAGTGTTCTCCAACTGGTTTTTGAATGTTATAATTCTTGACGTCTGATTTGTGTCCATTCATTCTTTTACGTAGAGACTGTCCAGTTTGGCCAATGTACATGGCAGAGGGGCATTGCTGGCACATGATGGCATATATCACATTGGTAGATGCGCAGGTGAACGAGCCTCTGATAGTGTGGCTGATGTGATTAGGCCCTATGATGGTATCCCCTGAATAGATATGTGGACAGAGTTGGCAACGGGCTTTGTTGCAAGGATAGGTTCCTGGGTTAGTGGTTCTGTTGTGTGGTGTGTGGTTGCTGGTGAGTATTTGCTTCAGATTGGGGGGCTGTCTGTAAGCAAGGACTGGTCTGTCTCCCAAGATCTGAGAGAGCGATGGCTCGTCCCTCAGGATAGGTTGTAGATCCTTGATGATGCGTTGGAGGGGTTTTAGTTGGGGGCTGAAGGTGATGGCTAGTGGCGTTCTGTTGTTTTCTTTGTTGGGCCTGTCCTGTAGTAGGTGACTTCTGGGTACTCTTCTGGCTCTGTCAATCTGTTTCTTCACTTCAGCAGGTGGGTATTGTAGTTGTAGGAATGCATGATAGAGATCTTGTAGGTGTTTGTCTCTGTATGCCTCTAGCTTTCATCCAGATCATACCACTCGATCCATTGTCTACAGCCAAGCGCTACGATATAACCGCATTTGCTCCAACCCCTCAGACAGAGACAAACACCTACAAGATCTCTATCATGCATTCCTACAACTACAATACCCACCTGCTGAAGTGAAGAAACAGATTGACAGAGCCAGAAGAGTACCCAGAAGTCACCTACTACAGGACAGGCCCAACAAAGAAAACAACAGAACGCCACTAGCCATCACCTTCAGCCCCCAACTAAAACCCCTCCAACGCATCATCAAGGATCTACAACCTATCCTGAGGGACGAGCCATCGCTCTCTCAGATCTTGGGAGACAGACCAGTCCTTGCTTACAGACAGCCCCCCAATCTGAAGCAAATACTCACCAGCAACCACACACCACACAACAGAACCACTAACCCAGGAACCTATCCTTGCAACAAAGCCCGTTGCCAACTCTGTCCACATATCTATTCAGGGGATACCATCATAGGGCCTAATCACATCAGCCACACTATCAGAGGCTCGTTCACCTGCGCATCTACCAATGTGATATATGCCATCATGTGCCAGCAATGCCCCTCTGCCATGTACATTGGCCAAACTGGACAGTCTCTACGTAAAAGAATGAATGGACACAAATCAGACGTCAAGAATTATAACATTCAAAAACCAGTTGGAGAACACTTCAATCTCTCTGGTCACTCGATCACAGACCTAAGAGTGGCTATACTTCAACAAAAAAGCTTCAAAAACAGACTCCAACGAGAGACTGCTGAATTGGAATTAATTTGCAAACTGGATACAATTAACTTAGGCTTGAATAGAGACTGGGAATGGATGAGTCATTACACAAAGTAAAACTATTTCCCCATGGTATTTCTCCCTCCCACCCCACCCCCCACTGTTCCTCTGATATTCTTGTTAACTGCTGGAATTAGCCTACCTGCTTGTCACCATGAAAGGTTTTCCTCCTTCCCCCCCCTGCTGTTGGTGATGGCTTATCTTAAGTGATCACTCTCCTTACAGTGTGTATGATAAACCCATTGTTTCATGTTCTCTGTGTGTGTGTATATAAATCTCTACTCTGTTTTTTCCACCAAATGCATCCGATGAAGTGAGCTGTAGCTCACGAAAGCTTATGCTCTAATAAATTTGTTAGTCTCTAAGGTGCCACAAGTACTCCTTTTCTTATTAAGTTTTTAGTAGTCCACATTTAGTAGCTAAGCTTGATTTAATGCTGCAGGGAAAAGTAATTACATTTAATGTGAAGCTGCAGCTTGTACATAAACATACATGATATCCAGTTTGTCTGAAATACAAATCATAGTTGTTTGGAGATATTACTTCAAATACTCTAAAAAATACTTTTTTGGCTAAAATCTAAGGCCTACATGCTGGGTCACACTGCAGGTGCTTTCTGCTCTTCCATAGGTGCAAAGTGGCCTTAAGGTAATTGGATTCAGCCCTTGGAGGTTCATGCCAGTGCAGAGCATGCAACAGGAGGTGTACAGGTGCTCTAGCAGCTCCCACACCATGCCCGACTGTGGCTAAATCTTCCCTTTGTCCTGGTCAGCCTCAGCTACTGTACAGGCTTCCTGAGTCAGTTGGAAGCTGGCACAGGGTAGAATGGCCTTTGGGTTGCTCCAGTCTGCACCAGCAGATTGGCCTGGTGGAGCCTGTCCACAGAATTAGAGGAACACAAAACTACCTTTGCATCTCCTGCTCTCCTGTTTTAACTGTCCTGAATGCTTCCCTGACTCAGCTGCTGATCCAGCCCTTAAGTCTCTCCACAGAGAAATTAGCAACTGTAACAAAGTTCCCCATCGAAGTTAAAGAGATAAAGAGGCCTTTGCACAGCATGGAGTTTTGCACATAATGAATTGTAGCATTTCCAGACAGGTGAAGGAAATGTTTATACATTAAATATGAGATGGGGCAGGGACAAAGCTTTTATAAATTGCACAGTACAACACAGAGAACACCATGTAACACAGGTTATTAATCTATGGCAGCTCAAGTACATCAGGCATCGAGATAGCATAGTACCTAATAATACAGCACATCTCACACAGCAAAATTACCACAATAAATCTAACCTATAGGCAGTCCTGGGTTTCAGTGGCCCATCACAGAATTTCTGCTGATTGGGATCACATTTTCCTCCCAGACTTTCCATCTCAGCTCCAAGCTTAATGTCAAAGCTCTTATAGTTGCTGTCAAGGTTTTCAGCACATTTGCTTGCAAAATAGTTGGTCTGATAGACACGTATGGAATTGTTATGTTTGTATTCCAAGTAGGAAGGTAACGGGTGCTGCTGATCTGGCTTCAGCTCTTCACTGCCTAGGAAAAAAAATGGTAAAAAAAAATTGCACATATGCCACAGCTCTCGTGCTATTAGTGCAGTAAGTATCTAAGGCCGAGGGCATCAATAGACATATTTAACACTTGACAAACTTCTGTACTTTGTCTGGGAGGTAACATGGTCTAGTGAATAGAGCATGGGACTGGGAGTTAACTACCAGGAATCTATTTCCAGCTTTGACCCTAAACTGTTGTATGACCATAGGCAAGTCACTTCCCTCTGAGCCTCCGTTTTCCCATCTGCCAAATTACCTTCCTTTGTAACGCACCTGAAGGTCTATGCAAGGAACACACAATATACAAACTGTTATTATTAACCTTAACTGCAGGGGTCATTAGTAGCTATGTTATCTTTACAGACAACAGCTGGTCTGGTGTGGTAATCTGATCCCCAGGAGAAGATGCAGAACACAGCAGATTCCTACGGCAAACAGCAAATTCCTACAGATAGGAAATTCTGTGTTTCAAAGCAACCTGGCACTGTGGTTTAAAAAGCTTCTTACAGTCTGATAAAGACTATGCTATACTGTCTTCAAAATTGTTAAGCCACACGAAAGCCCCTTCTTTACAGAGACCTCTACAGACTCAAATTACTGAGTGTCCTAAAGAAACTGTCCTAAAGAAACACTCTGTGCTTTTCTTAAGTGAGTGATGGTCCACACACTGCTGACTTGTGGCACAATTCCTAAAATTAAGTCTTAGGGTATGTCTACACAGCAGCTGGAGATGTCATTCCCAGCTGGGATAGACATGCCCATGCCAGTTCTGATCACTCTAATGTGCTGAAAATAACAGCAGAGCTGTAGCTGCACATAGGGTGTCAGATGGGAACCACTATTTGCTCCACTTGTTAGTGTGCTATCTCAATCACAGCTAGCATGGGTATGTCTACCTGAGCTGGGAATGATACCTCCAGCTCCAATTTAGATGTACCCTTAGTATTTTTGGACTGAGCCTAGCTCAGGGTGTTTCAGGCACACTGTCTTCTATTTGAACCCACACTGCATGTTGGTCTATGGGGATATTTTTGGATCGATGCTGGCTTGCTTGGCTAGATAACTCAGGGCAGTTTGCTATATCTCTTCTAGATCCCATTCTAGAACAGTGTGCACAGGGAGGGTCTGATGCCTTGAGAAGGTTGTGTGAATCACCTCTGCTGCATAATTCTGCCCCGCCCTGCTTTCCCCCCCCCCCCGCCATCTGCCTCCTTCCACAGGGGATAAAAAAAAAAGTAGCCAGTGGGTACAGAGAATAGTTGCAATAGGAAATTATTGTAGTCCGCAGAAATGAATCCTGATTTTTTTATTATTTATGATAGTGCCTAAAAGGGTCAGCTGTGCTAGGCACTGTACCAATATATAGCGAGAAACAGTCCTTGCCCCCAAAGAGCTTACACTCTGAATAGACAAGAATGACACAGGATGGGAGAAAAAAAGGATTATTTTTACATGGGAACAGAGACACAGCGGAATGGTTAAGTGACTTACACAAGGTCACAAAGGGAGCTTGTGGCAATGTCAAGAATTAAACTCAGATCTCCTGAGTCCTAGTTTAGGGCTTTAACTGCAAGGCCACTCTTCTTCTCTACAGGATAGCACAAGGAAGGAACTATATATGCACTATATGAGGACATTTTCTGCTTCGATTTACACTGGTGTATGTGAGAGCAATTTGCCTCATGAAATAAACAACATGAATTTTATTCAGACTGTAAGCTACCTTTGTTTTCTAATAACGGCTTATCAGGCAACACTGAAGGCAACAGAAACTGAAGCTGAGATGCATTCTTACCTGCTTCAAGTTAGCGTCTAAGCCACGTTATTGAATCAGTGCATAGCAAGACAATCTGTCCCATTTCTATTCTCTGAGACATTT